>NC_137003.1:49052520-49282520 GCF_032717465.1 Coenobita brevimanus
TATATATATTTTGCTCATCCCACACGATCGGTCTGCGTGCCTTAAAGTATGACTCGTACATTCTAAGTGCCGTTGGTGATTACTTAACATCTCGATCTTTCCTATTTGTTTTGCACATTAGCCTACATCGCAATATCCTCCTGCATGATAGTGATACTAGGAAGGGCAGAGGATGTTGTGGTGTCTTTAACGAGATAGAGTAGGGTAAGGAAACTTCGGGCACTGCTGTTTACTGACGATACTGTATTGCTAAGTGAAGATGATTGTAAGCTGCAGTGTTTGGTGCATGAGTCTGGGGGTATATGTAGGAAGCGGAATCTAAAAATAAATGTACTGTAGATAAGAATAAAGTTATGGCCTTTGAAAGAAATGAAGTAGCTGTATGTACAGCGAGGCTAGATGGTAAGGAAAAAATGCGAGTACAATAGTACGCTTATATACTGAGATATAGAGTGGTGAATAAATATGGAAGTTAGGTAATGAAGTGCTTGAAAGGTTGCAGCAAGGTAGAAAGGCTGCTGGTTCACTGAATGCAGTGATAAAGAATACGTAGGGGAACATGGAAGTAAAAAAAAAAAAAAAAAAATGATGGTACTCTGATCCCCACTTTAACGTTTGGATGTGAAGCTTGGATCCTGTTGGAAGGACACAAGTCAAGAGCGAAAGCAGTGGAAATGAGTTATCTGAGAGGAGCATGTGGAGTTATATGGAGAGACAGACAGACAAAGGAGGAAGTAAAAGAACACTGCGATGTTGATGCACAGTATATGTGACTGAATGAGTTAAGGGAAAATACTTTTAGATGGTTTGGCCTTGTGGAGAGGATGAAGAATGACAGACTTACTAGCAAAGTGTATGTGAGGTGGAGAGGGAGAGAAGCATGGAGAGACTGAGGATGAGACTGTGGGATGAAGGGGAGAGATAACATGAGAGAGGGGTGTGTGAGTTGGAGGAAGGCAACCAAATGACAGGACAATACAGCGTGGAGGCGATTTGTCTGTGGTCAATCTTTACGAGATTAAGGTAGCTAACAATAAATAGATAGGCAGACAGTTTTAAACACAGTTGCCACATTAAATAACGGACGTGAGAAAGTCATGAAATTATGTTCGCAGAAAATTAATGCGGCAAAAGAATATGAAGAGCAAAGGATTGGTGATGTTTGCTTGCGGACACTGGACTAGTTATCTGAGTAAGAGGTAAGAACATTCTCGTACAGTGCAAGATTCTCACAGACTTTGGCCTGTTCGCACTGAGGCCGGAATATGAGCATTATTCTAGGTGCCATAGGAGGCATCGTAACGCCTCTTCCATAGTGACTTATTTTGCATATTGCCCCTTACCATTCCCTTTTATGGTATGTACAAGCATATCGTGGTAATATAGACACAGTTTGTATCACTATCATGCAGGAGGATATTGCGGTGTAGGCTAATGTGCAGAACAAATAGGAAAGATCGAGATGTTAAGTAATCACCAACGGCACTTAGAATGTATGAGTCATACTTTAAGGCACGCAGACCGATCGTGTGGGATGAGCAAAATATATATATATATATATATATATATATATATATATATATATATATATATATATATATATATATATATATATATATATATATGTATGTGTGTGTGTGTGTGTGTGTGTGTGTGTGTGTGTGTGTGTGTTCTACGTTCCGGGATGCCGTTGCATAATGACCGTCATACTATAGGTGACACTATGGAACAAAATGCCCAGATCGTGGCTCAGTCAAATGCGATCTTCATTTCCTTCCTATCCTAACCTCCACGACGGGAATATTAACATCAGATGTCAGTGAGTCAGGCTTTAGTGAGAACAGGTCCTTAGGGTGAAGCCTGAAACAACAGAATGTTGTGGTTTCCCTCGCAGCTCAGATTTCTCCTGAGATATGAATTTCCTCGGAAGATAATCGTCAACTCAATTCCGCTTCCAAGGTAGTTGTTGGAAAAAAAAAAAAAAATGCAGGTTCCATTTCCTAAACGGTGGATGTTCAAAGTGTCAGTAGCTACGATACTGTATATTGGTCAAAATTTCAACTGCTTCGTGACTGTTGGAATTTACAACAATTTAGGACCCGTCGGTTCCAAGGTAATCGGTCGAATGTAGAAATCACACATTGAAAAAATAATCCCGCAATAACTGGCAGAAATAATAATGATAATGATAATCATCATCATTATCATCATATTATTATTAGTATTATTATTGTTATTGTTATGATTAGCTTCCTTTTCCTACTTGAACTTTTTCCATAGCGTGTGGGCATACGGGTACAGTGAGCACACAAGTGTATAATGATGGGGGAATGTCCTGTTGGGGTTGGGCGACGGTTACTGCGGTGAAGGCGTGTAGGCGGCGGCCGTTGCTGAGCCCTTTTTACGGCTCATGGCCTCACTGGCCACTGACGCCATACTGAGTTCACGTGCACCATAGTTCCTTCCAAATTAGATATATATCTGACTACACTCTTCCATACCTGCCCATATTTCCTTACCCTAACTTCATCACCTTTAATTCTGATTTCGACTGGTCATTGGCTGATGACATAGTAAGGGAGAATGTGCAGCTGTAGAAGGGTATGAGTCGCGACCGATTGTAATTCTAATTTGGAAAGGACTATACACACTCCCTACTGAGAAATTAAATCTCTACAGTACGAGTATAACGCTCGATTTTTCCGAGACAGACTGCTCAACTAAATCTAATCCGCATTCCCTCTTCTACACCTAAGGAGAGATACAGTACAGTATAAAAGGAAGCTTTATGTATCTGTAAACGTTATCTTTTAAAATGCACAGTTACGACCATCAACATCGCTCCACATCATTACAATAAATAACAACAGTGAACCACAACCCTTAAAATCCAATAATATCGTTTTTGGAATCCAGAGGAACGTTTCAGAATACTGAGTATTGTTTGCAGTTGTTCATCTAAACAGTGGAGATATACTTGTCAGCACCTTTTAAATAAGGATGGTAAAACAAGAGCTGTTACACGTTTTGATATATTGCTAACTAATTCACGGTTATTAGTTATAACAACTAAAAAGAAATGGCAGTCAGTACAATACATGAGGCATTACTGGCCAAATATTAAATTCCGGTGACTGAAATAAATACTGGAAACTGTGATTTATGCAACTGATTTACTGAACGGGTTGAACAGAAATATAGTAGGTTGATACGGGTTGGAGCCGTGCACCACTGGTGTAACCTATATTAATGGAAGAAAACTATACTGCTAACAGTGGGCAACGGTATCCCTTATTATACTCATTTTACTCTAATTTGGCCATCTCTTTACCTTGAATGCCGGGTTGTATAGAGCACGATGCTAGTCACGAAGTGCTGTGGAAACTATGTACGAATATAGCCATAGCACTGTCTTATTCGGCCACTGAGCTACGTGAAATGAGCTGCAAAGATGTAAAAATATGGGCCAAGTTAAGGTAAAAGGACTATAATTAGCATATAGAGGCGCGGAAAGATGTGGAACTAATATAGCGATATTCAAATCAGCGTGATAAAAAGCCGAAATGTTGACGTCACGTTGTCAAGACAACGGTCTGCTCCCATACCCACCTTGGTCTGCTGGTTCTAAACAACAATCCGACATCATGGCCTTTTTCTTTCTTCTCTGAGGATGAAAGCTAGTTAAGGTGCAGACCACAATAAATGAGATCATGCATTAACCTTTTCAAAATCTAGTGTTATAATACTGTGTAAAGTTATGGATAGCACCAAAGAATAAGTCTACATGACTACGGTGTCTGAAGTTGTGTCAGGTTTGGCTGAAAACTTTTCCTTAACATACGTTCCTTTTTTTTTTTTCTTTTTTTTTTTTATAATAATGTTTAATTTTTCTTTGCTGGTAGAAACTAAGTTACTTTATGCAGTCTTTTACTGGTTGTTTTTCTCGAGCCTTTGAAAATGGGGTCAGTGAAAGGTTTGCATTACCTGACGGCAAGCACTGTACTTGTTCTTGTATCACCTGAGCAACATAGTACAACCCAACACATATTTGAAAAGTCAGAGTTCAGGAATTACTCTGACGGTCTAACAAACACGATGCTACATACCAATTATCATAATTTTTTTTTTTTGTATTTAAGTTACAGTGTAGCATTTCTGTTGGTTTACACTACGGTATACACAGTGCTTAGCAGCACATTGAAGGTTCATTTACTATTACTTTAGGCTTTATAGGTCCCAGTGGGTTTTGTTAGCAGGCTAAGCTATATTAATATAAGGTTAGGTCAAAATTTAGGTAAGTTTAGGTTAGCTCTAGCGACATCTAAATTAGTCACGTCAAAACTTGGTTTGGTTGGTTTAGGTCTAGTAGCAGTCTATGTTAGTCAGGTCAAAAAAAATATGGGTTGGTCATATTAGGTTTAGGAGTAGTCCATGATAAACAGTTCAAAGTTTGGTTTGGGTTCGGAAACAGTTCAAAGTTTGGTTTGGGTTCGGCCTAGTGCATGGCAGTCTGTGCTAATCAGCTAATAAGTTGGTATTCCTTGACTGATGGGTCCCTTGACCAATGGGACCTTTTGTTGGCCGGAAATGCCACAACTCATTACCTGTTGATAAAGGTATTGTGTATCCCAGGAGTAGTTACAATAATGGTGCTGAAGAGGGACGTCTTTAGGTGGTGGCACAGATATAGCCATGCGCCTCTACTCCTCGGTTATACAAGCGTCTTTCAACTACTTCCCAATCCCCTAAAAGTAGGATAGTGGACAGTAGACGAAGGGCAGCTTAGCCTGCAGTCCATTGGGTTCACGTTTCAGATGAGCTACTATTACTACTACTACTACCACCACTACAACGATGACTCAGGTGTGCTCAGGTTAATTATATACTAAAACATCTACACGTAACAGGTGCTGCAGCTAATAAAGATAGGTATCTGAGTGCTTTAGGAGGTCATTACATCATTATAAATAGTGTTTTGTTGATTTATCCACGTGTGTTCAGATGCTTATATTTAGCATTGGATACAGATGAGGTTTGGGAGTAGAGGTGCTAGATGTGAGTTTCAACAGGTGTACTGTAGATATTGGCCAGATAGAAAGCATGGAGTATTTAAGACTGACTAGGAGAGGGTATATGACTGAGATGAAGGGGAGAGGGGGGGGTGGAGGGAAACCATGGATGATGTGGAGGGATAGGGTGAAGACGTATACGAGGGGGAAGTGTGAGTTGAAGAAAGGGCAGCCTGTCATCAGAAGACAGTATAACATGGAGGTGATTCGTTTACAGCTACCACTTACGGGATTTAGGGTCTGAGGACAAGGATAAATTTTAACAAAAGAAAAAGGAAAGAATGACACACACACACACACACACACACACACACACACACACACACACACACACACACACACAGAGTTCTATCAACTGCCTCACTGCCTTTTTTCATATTTAAGTCTTAACTTTTTCTTCTACTGTATTTTTATTATTTCCATGGTAACAATATAATTAATTCTATTCACCATTGTGTTTATATATATACAGTATATATATATATATATATATATATATATATATATATATATATATATATATAGAGAGAGAGAGAGAGAGAGAGAGAGAGAGAGAGAGAGAGAGAGAGAGAGAGAGAGAGAGAGAGAGAGAGAGAGAGAGATTCTTCTATCAGCCACTTCCCTGTTCTTTCCTCTCCAAGTCTAAGATAATCTCATTTCAGGTCTTCCTTTTTCTGTAAGCTGTTTTGTGTGTGTGTGTGTGTGTGTGTGTGTGTGTGTGTGTGTGTGTGTGTGTGTGTGTGTGTGTGTGTGTGTTTCTAATGCTATTATTGCCTAAGAAAATTAATCACTCATCAGTCTCTCTCTCTCTCTCTCTCTCTCTCTCTCTCGTGTGCTGTTCCAGTACATTAAAAGGAAAAACATTCAGCTGAATGCCAGGAAGCTTTCGTCAGCCTCTTCTCGTTTCTTTCACTTATTTCATCTGTGTCAATAATGCCCCTTGGCACATGTAATGTTTATCTCAGCACAAAGTTAACCACACCACTTTACCTACCCGCTGCTCCTCACCTATTTTCCGCTTGGGTGACTTTGATGCCTCTCATCCGTCATTTGGTGGTTCCCGTGTTTCTCTTGCTGGTCATCGCCATCATGACTTGTCACTAAGCATCACCTCCATCCTTTCCCCACACCTCATGCCACTCATGTTGAGGGTGGACCGTCAAAACCTGGGGATGATGGAATATTATCACTGAGCTCTTTAGTATGGAGAGGCTATCTCCGCCGCGAGCGTGTGATTTTGGATGCCATATTGAAACACCTTCACTCGTCGCTTATAATACATGTATGAATTGTGACTTTTTTTCGGCCTAGCTCAACGAATTATATGGGGTACATTCATCCAATGAGTATAAAACAACGCCATACGTTGCTGCAGATTACATGTACCCTTTATGACACTAAGGCAGAGAAAGGTAATGGCTGAAAGGGAAAAGATACTTTGATATTAACGCTGAAATTATAGTGATGTTGAAGTTGTTTTACGTCATGAAACCGAATGTTCAGATTGAAAAAGGCCGGCGGAAGAAACATGGACATAGCTACAAGCACAAGAGAGTGTGAACAGAAGAGAAAAGGACATGGAGAGAAAGACTGGAGATAAAAGGGCCCCTTTTAGTGGCCTCATTCATGCAGGGATACTGGGGAAGAATCTTCCCGCCCCACCCCAGGGGACAGTAATGTTACAGAATTAGCAACAAGATTTATTTCTTACTTGTGAAATGTAACGCCGTCTCTCTTCGATGAATTCCTGTGCCCATTTTTGTATCCGTAAGCTGCACAGTGGACCATGGCACTATATTTTCCAAAATCATCAGCTGATTTAAAAAACCCACAGAGCAACTCAGCACAAAAACGAGTAGTGTTTATGTGGTCACAACCAAATCGCCTTCATGTCATACTGTCCCCTGCTGTTTTGCTGCCCTCCCCCTAGCTTACACTGAAAATAATTACATCTCTCGTATCACCATCTGGCTTCAAAAAAGTACTGATGTAACCTTAAAATGAATGTTAAATAGCTTAAAAGGATATACGGTATATAAAACCTTATAGTTATTACAATGAATCAAATACATATTTTTTTTTCCAATAACTATTTTGGGACCTTCAGTGTTTTAGCATTGCTTTGTTACCAGTATGACATGTATATTATGTTACAGGAAATTTGTGCAACCAGTGATTTCAAGAAATCCCTAGTGAATCTGTGAAATGAGTTTAAATTAGGATGGATTGATAAAGGGTAGGCTGCAGTTGGGTTAGGAGGGGAAAATCTAGGTTTTTAGGTTACGTTAGGGTAATTTATAAGAATGCTAACTTGTGTTCATATAAATCAGCCTAACCTAACTAACCTAACCTAACCTAAATTTAACTTAGATTATCCCAGCCTTACCTCAGCCTAAATTAGCCTAACCTTAATTAACCCAACCTAATTTAAACTCATTTCACGAATTCCCTAAGGACTTGAAATCACTGGTTACACAAATTCCCTGTACATTATACACACAAGTTTATTCTACCTATCTACCTGCCTATAGCTAGATGCCATAATCCCTTAAGGGGTGACCTTTTGACTTTGAGTTAGTTGTTTTAAGGGGAGGGACACTAACCCTCTGCCAACCCAAGTGTTGACACGTAGGAATATCTATAGGTTGGTTATATGGTTACCACCCAGCACTATAAGTGGTTTCCTGGCTTACAGGAAACCATCAGGACTGTCACTCAATGTAAAGACAGGAAACCATCAGGCCTGTCACTCAATGTAAAGACACCTGAAAAGGAATGAAGAGTAATTATGAAATATGGGAGAAATGAGAAGAGAGGAGGGCAGGCACTGAAAATGAAAGATAAAGGTGAAGGAAGAAGTAGGCAGCACTATATGAAGTGAGCGGATGATGGCTGCCACCAATTACCACAGAGCATATGAGCTAATATTCTCTATTACATAAGTGTATCGACAAGCAGAATGTTATACCAAAAATTTTAAATAAATTCCATAATTCACAGTTCTTATTATCTATCCTAAAATTACCACTGTCTGTGGTTCACATATAATGAAATGTAAAATGTATCTAGCCATCTATTGCCAGACGCCTTAATCCCATAAGGGGTGGCCACACACAGATCGCCTCCATGTCGCCTGGTCCCCCGCCATTTCACTGCCCTACTCCAAGCTCACACCCCTCTTACATTCTTCTCCACTCCATCCCTCCATCTCATCCTTGGCCTCCCCCTCCCTCTCCCCCCTCACATATAATCTCCTCGTTAGTCTCTCGCTCTCCATCCTCCCAACATGGCCAAACCACCTTAATGAATTCCTCCTAATGCTTTCTATCACATCCACAACACAACGCTCCTTAACTTCCTCATTTGTCAATCTCTCTCCATGTAACGCCACATGCTCCTCTCAAATAACTAACTTCCACTGTTCTCGCTCTTTACCTGTGTCCTTCCAACAAGTTCCAAGTTTCACTTCCATACGTTAGAGATGGTATCACAATACTGTCACACAGTTATTTTTATTTTTTATTTCCATGCTCACTTCCCTGTTTCTTATCACTGCTCTCAAAGAACCAGCAACATTTCTTCCTTGTTGTAATATTCAAGCACTTCATCCTCCAAACTTCCATCCTTACTCATCACACTACCCAAGTACCTGTATGCAGTTACATTTTCCATTTCCTCATCATCCAGCATCACTGTACATCCAGTGACTTCATTTCTCTCAAAAACCACTTAACAATACAGTATCATCAGCAAACAACAATACAGGGAGTTTCCAAACACTGCCCTCCCTCAGTACAGCTGCACCAACATCCACTGCCCTACCTTGTATCTCTTATAACCCCATCTGTATACAGACTGAACAACCATGGAGACATGACATATCCCTGTTTCAATCCAATATTCAAGTAGAAAAATTAGCTCAATTCACTATCCACACACACTGCAGCCTTAGCCCCCTAATACATACTCTTCACGTCATTCAACAACTTCCCATTTACTCGATGTATTCTGAATATTTTCCACAGTCCTTGTCTATCCACCCTGTCATATGCTTTCTCCAAATCCATGAAGGCCGCATGCAACTCCCTTCCCTTCTCTAGAAACTTTTCCACCAAAGACCTAAGAATGTATGTGGTCTATGCAACCTCTTCCCTTCCTAAAACAACCCTGTTCTACACCAACTAATTCCTGTTATTTCCCTAACTCTGTCAATATGTATCCTACCATACACTTTTCCTATTACACTAAGAAGACAAATGCCCCTATGATTACCATGAGCTTCTTTTTCCCCTTCTCCTTTGTACAGGGGAATAATTATATCTGACTTCCAATCCTCCGGGACTCGACCTTCCTCCCAGGCCTTTTTCCCCTTCTCCTTTGTACAGGGGAATAATTATACCTGACTTCCAATCCTCCGGAGCTCCACCTTCCTCCCAGGCCAATCTGCACATCTTCTACTGTACATTCATTCTACTACTATCTCTCCCCCATGCTTCAGCATTTCACTACACACTCCATCAGTTCTTGGGGCTTTCCCCATTTTGACTTTCTTCATTGCTTCCACAACTTGCATCCTACTGATTTCTTCCTCTCGGCTCACCTCCCTCCTCCCAGCCATTCCCCAGCCACACTTTCATTCTCAATGTTTAACAGTTCCTGAAAGTATTCTCTCCATCTACTCACCTTTTCTCTTTTCTCCATTAGCAATCTACCATTTTTATCTTTCACTCCCTAACTAACTTCTTTATCGCCCTGTCTTACTCCCCTTATCTCTTTACAGGACATTTTATTAAATTCCCTCCACTTTACACTCAAATTCCTTCCAAACTCCTCGTCCACTCTCTTCTTTCTCTTACTAAACTTTTCACCTCTCTCTCTTGCTCTCTACATATAACTCTCTCTTCTGCCTCTCAACATTCTCCACATCCCTCCTTCACATCCATTCACTATATGCTTTCCTCTTTTGCACCACAGTTTGTCTCACCTCTTCATTCCACCATGCTGTTCCTTGCACCCTCTTTCATCTTCTCTTCACCCCACACATCATCTCACATGATGCACAGATTTCTTCTGTGAATATCTTACACACACCTTCCACCTCCCCCATCTGCTCCAAATCATATTCACCCAATTGCTTCTCCATTTCCCTCTTTATGTTTTGCCTTTTTTCCATCCTCTTGCAGCCTTTCTACCATCCTTGTATGGACTTCTTCTTCCTATCCTTCCCTCTTCCTATTCCTCCATTGCATTTGAGCCTTGACTTTCACCACCACCATATGGTGGTCAGAAAGTCCTCTCCCCCAACCTCTGTATGCGTCTTGTATCCATTACACACCTTCTCATTTTGTCATCAATCACTGCCTTCTGTTCATTCAATTCACCACCCATCCTTCTTATCACTCACCATGTATACATGTGGATCATTTTGTGTCTAGAGGGTACTGGCTATCAACAACTCCATCCAGGCACAAATGTCCACTAGAGCACTGCCATTCTCATCCATCTCTGCAGGCACACCCCATTCACCAACTACTCCATCCACCTTCACATTTCCTGCCTGTCCATTCATATCTCCAATCAAAAACACTCTCTCTTTCCTTTCAAACTTTTCCATCCATGCTTCCACATTTGCCTAGACCTCTTCTTTCACACTACTCTCACGATCTTGCGTTGGCACACACACACACACACATTTGTAGTCCTACTTTCAACCTTACCCACACAATCCTTGAGCCAACTGATCCATACTCTCTTATATTCTCCTTCCATCTCTTGCACACAACAATATATACTCCTTTTGCCCTCTCATTGTCACCTACTCCTGCACATATACCCCAACCATACTCCCAGTCTCTCACCTCTCCATTTCGTCAGTTGTTCCACATATGACCACTTTCACACCCTCAAGCACCTGGACAATCTCTCTCTTTTTCACCTCATCATTCGCACCCCTTACACTCCATGTCGCATTCTGTATATACCATGTTCTTTGTTTGGTACTTAGTTGTCACCTGTTGGTCAATCCTGGTCTGAGGCTTCTTGTCTGTATTTTTAGTTAGCTGTTTTCCGGGGAGGGGCACTAACCCTCCGCCAACCCACTTGTTGCCACATAGGGAACACGTGTTAGTTGGTTATAAGGTTACCACCCAGCATTGTATATGATTTCCTGGTTTACAGGAAATCATTTGGTTTGCCACTCATTGTGGAGCTACCCTTAAACAAAGTACCACCACACTAAGTGGGTGGATGACGGGTGCCCCTACCGCAAATGTAAAGTGATTATGCAAAAAAATAAAAAAATAATAATAATAAAATAGACACAGTGGCACATCTTTGCACCAAAGAATCTTTCTTTAGCAAAGCGAGCCTTTGTACACTATCAGCAAATGAAGCTGAAGATTTTTTGTTTTCGTTTTCCGGACTAATGCCAATTACTTTCCTCAGCTCAGACTGACTACTCAGTCTGAAGTGTTTGGTAACCATTACGCTTGGATAATGCATCAGAAATATTTACATCATCATCATGCAATTCTATGTTGCCCTATGAGGAGTGTAGGAGTCTGGGGGCTAGGTTAGTTGGCTCTAGCATTTAACCCCTTCGTGCACAGTGACTCAGTATGAGTCAAATCGGTTTTAATCTGAAGAGGAACCGATGATGCACTATGACGCACTTGCAGTGGCAGTCTGAAGGGATGCCGATTAGGCAATTCTGGACAAAAATATTCACCAAAACTTATGTTTTAGCATGAAATGCATCAATATTTGGTGCATCATAGGGGAGGGTGTCTATTTCCAGGCCAACATTCTCAAATAGTCGGCATTCTCTTGGGTTTTAGTTAAGGGGGGGGGGGTGCATGCAAGATTTTTGGCGATTTGCTTGAAAACTATTGGTCTTATCAGAATCCCACCAATACCACGTGAAAGCTCGCAAAATTCTGAATCTAGACATATGCTTAGCCCTTGCATTGTGCAGGCAAAGCATTGTGCTACAGTGTAGGGCAGTTATTTTCACTGTTGAACAACAGTATTCCCACCTCATTTCGGTACTTTCAAAGTACTTTTACTCATCAATTTTGTGCGTGTTTATTAGCTTATCGTATAGTATAAACATCTGGGAAAATGTTACTATAGCCAATTTCTGGGGCAAATAAAATACGTGGGAATGTTTTCCTTTGTGCGTGAGTCCAGCCTGCTCTTGTGACATTTTGTCTGATCATATCACACACACAGAAAACGTACGGTGCGCGAGGGGGTTAAGATGAGAGACCAGCCTCACTCATCCCTGAGTGGCAATACATGAGCAATACACGCCATCCACCCCTTGGATGTAAATCTCCACAGGCTCACTTAGACTGGAACGCCTTCATTACCCACTAAACCACCAGGAGCCATAATTTGGTTATATGGTTACCACTCAGCGTAGTCACCCATAGGCAAAAGGAAGAGGAAAGAATGAAGGAAATAATGACAGAAGGGTAAGGAAGGAAGAGAGGAAAGGGCAGACACCCGAGAGCAGCACTACATCGAGTGAGTGGATGGTGAGTGCCCCCATCAACTGAACAAATACTTTAGTCTTCCTCTTAATTTATATTATTCTGTAGTACTGTTACCTAAAAAAAGGGCTGAGGGAGTGAGAGGTCACAGTGGTTACAGTTATGCAAATTAGAAGTAAATACAGTAATAACAATCAGCTGATGAAGATACTGTACCAAACATAAGGCGGGATAGAAAAGAGAAAGACAGGAAATTTAAGACATTACTTCTATTTTGGTTACATCCAGAAGGAAACAGCTAAAACACAGAAAGAAATGTACACTTCAAAGCTTTTACTGTTAGTATTCTTTGCTATATACCTACAAAAGTTGGCTGTCACTGAACAAGTGATGGTATCTTGTCAGTCAACAACTTTCTATCATTCTACTTTGTGATGCTCCATCACCTGATACTACAGCCTAAATTTCATTTTGGACAACAATTACAGTACAGATATACAAGTATGGCAAACCCTCTTTATAACAAACTTTGACTGGATTCTGACCAACAAACTCTGACTCAACTGATGGAAAAAATTTCATATACACAGTGGATGTGGCTGACTGGCCATGTGACACTGTCAGCTGTGTAAAGACTAAATGGACAGTGTTAGTGGTGTACTGTAAACAGTATGTGAAATTAAACTGTTCTAAATACTGTACAGTAATGTTGTGTGCAGAAGTGTATAACTGTATCTCTCCCAGTGAGTAAGTCCAGGAGTATCCCATGACCCCAGTGACTGCACATATATTGCTAATGATGTCATGGATTTTCTGCCCATCTCACCCTGTGTTGGTCCTTTGTTAATATGCTAAGTTAGATTAGAATAATATCTTTATTCCTCAGCTGGGGAAGGCAACTCTGCCGTACCCCTCAAACCTCTATAATTTATCCAACCTAGTGTATTTACAAAGGGCCAACACAGGTGGAGTGTTCATCCCATCAGCCATGAATGAGCAATTGCTGTTTAGCATACTTCTGGTACATGTAACTCTTGGTTCAAAACACCAGGAGGAGTGGCTCCTAATGAACCGCCTCTACATCATTCTGTCCTCTGCCATCACATCCCCCTTCACTCAAAAGCTAAGTGGAGAGTAAATTGTGCTGCCAGTCAACAAAATGTCAATAGGAAACATGTTTCTTGCCTCACTGTACTATGTATATATGGTACTCATTCAAAATCTTTTATGATTAACAATACTGTTCAGTACATAAAGTATGTGCATAATAACGACATGTACAGTACAGTATCAAGCAGGCAAAATATTAAAACACAATAACTGAGAAATGTAGGGTACTATATTATATCTAGCAAATGAAGGTAGGTATTTAATAAACCTGGATTTATTAACATGGTCAGTGAACATCAGATTTAACAATCCACCACTCCTCCAAATCAGTTTGTTATAAAGAGTGTTCACCAAAGAATAATTATGTCCTGATTAACTTCTGTATACCAATTCATCCTACCATATAACCATGTTCCTTCTTGTGCTCTCATTCACATCTTTCAGTCTTATGCATGGGCTACCTCAGATCATCCTGCCATCCTACTGAAAATGTGTTACAGGAGATTCAAAGAAAAATCAGTTTGTATCTTTTCCATTTTGCAGATAGTATGCACTTAAAACTAATATTTGGATCATACAAAAGGCATTTGAAAAACTTCACATATATTTATTGATCAAATGAAAAACTGCTTCTATTAGATATAAGGCATGGAACATGTAAATACTTGAATGTAAATGGTTTAATTCTGCTTGTATTCATTTACAGAATAGTGTATAGAGAATAAATTATAATACTCCTAATGCCCGTACCTGAAAAAGAAAGAAAGAAAATTAATACTTTGGATGGTATTATGTTGAAATGGTGAGGATGGAAAATTTCTGAATGTTGAAAAGTTAGTTACAGTACATGGATGTCAAGTTAATGGTTCAATAACACTTTTGGGGTAAGACAATGGAGTGTGATGTTGACATGGTTGTTCAGGATATACTGGTACCCTGGTAAGTACTTGCACTGCATATACAGGATGTCCCAGGACTTGACAAACTAATTTCATATGATTCTATGGCCAATTCTGATTATGTATACATGTATCTATATACATACACACAGTCACAACTTGTTATATGACGGGGATGCATCAAGTGAGAACTTATCGCATGATGATTTATTGCATAGTGAGATTGAAACAACATGGGTTCAATGGGGCTAGGAAGGATGCCCTCTGCACCAAAACCTAAAATGTCCCCCCAAATCTCTGCCATCCACCTGAAGTTTGTCCTAGGACGGTCTGAGTCATCACCAGGGGTCCCACCAAAGGCTGGGGGACAGCTGAGGTCCTGGACAAGCACTCCAAGTCCTCAAAAGGAGGTGAAAGGAGATAGGGACAGCGATGCCGTGAGGCGCCTGACAGAGAGCAATGTGGTGAGGCAGACGGAGAGTGATGTGGTAAGGCAGATGGAGAGCAATGTGGCGAGGCAGATGGATAGTGATGCGGTGAGGTGGATGGAGAACGGAGCAGTGACAGTGAGGAGGAGTGTGGAAGCGGTGTGGAAGTGGTGTACAAGTGTGCCAGGCAGCAATGAAGACCAGGTAGACATGACAGAGGCAGGTGATGCAGGATGTTGCATTTGCACACCACTCACTGATAGCCTTGGCTCTTTCTTGGTGTTGCTGCCAGGGAAGGAGGAGGTGATGGTGGCCAGCCATGCTGCCTTTTTCTTAGCTCCCAGGAGCTCCCTGTATGCCTTCAAGGATTGTTCGATGCCATACACTGATGCATCACTCCTCACTGGGTTTGGGTCCTTGTCCTGGATGAATACAATGCCCTTGTCCATTATTACAAGGAACTCCTTCATGGTTTTTATATAAAGAACAACACGGTGCACATCCTTGGCACCTTCCTGAGTCTCCGCCACTCATTCCCTGAACTCTATGAATTCCTCTGTGAAGAGCTGTCCCTCTCTGCAACGGCACCAAGGAGAAGGGTCAGGAAGTCCTTGGCTGCCTTGAACCCTGGTGCACATTGTTCTTCCTGGCTGAAATGTCTTCTCTGATATCCGCTTCTAAAACAACGCATAACATCAACGTTTAAGACAGGTTTTGGAGAATATCCCACTTCATTGCTTTCAGCTTTACATGGAAGGCCTCTGGCCACCACACGGTCATGTGTCTAAGGCCAGCATGGACCTTAATCTGCTCAAACTAACCCAGGTAGTCTTGAACTCCTTGGCCTCCATACCTTGCTTGTCACTGACGTTCTTCCACAGATCGAGAGCCTTACTGCAGATGAAGGTAGGTTGTGGCTGCTTTGCTCGGTTCAGGTTGTTAACCCACAGAGCCAGGATACGCTCCTTCTACACGACAGGCTCCCTTGCTCAAGTTAGACATTTTATGGTCAGAGAAAGTGCATTCTGCAGTGCTGCAATTACAGCATCTGATTCTTTTTGACTGTCAAGACCATGGACTGAGGCTGCTTTAGGACGTAAGCGATTGTACTCAGGCCTTGGCTTCCTCGTGGCACTGAACAATGTCTAATTTCATGTCAAGAAAAAGGTTACACCTTGTCCTTCACAGCATCAGTAGCACCACGCTTTCCACTGAGGGTAGCACCAGACAATTTTTAAGTTCAGATTTTCACTTACTTCACACACTAAAAGTTCTCTCTCAACTCACTATTGCACGTAGCACTATTCATTGCATACTTGTACTGCTACCTGGCGACAGCAATAACACTACGGTGGTCTTATGCAAGCAAGATGATTGGGTAACTTGAAGAACACAAGGAAGACTATCACAATCATAGGACATGAGAATGAGCAGGAGAGCAAGACTCAGGCTGACGCAAAGCCCACTGCCTGCGGAGACCCGAGATGAGGATTCTATGCAAATAAACATTGGGCAGCCATGCTGGCTAAGACAGCTGAGTGTCGGCTTGCATGCGTCAGTGTGCTCACACAAGATTCTCAGAGGTGACCATCAAAAACATCACTGTAGCAAAACTGTGACCAATTTTTTAACGTTCTTCCGAAAAAGGGCATTACGTCTCAATTATTTTTGCAGCAATTTACCATATGGTGAAGTCATAATGTCATGATTAATGTATATACAATATATATACTGTATATTATATATATATATATATATATATATATACTGTATATATATATATATATATATATATGTATATATATATATATATATATATATACAGGGTGTAATGCAATGTATGGCAAAAACTTACACAAATGATCTATCATGTAATTTTGAGTATATTTTGTTCTATAAACATATGCTTTCTGCGACCCCAGTTCAGTACCCAGCATTCGGCTGTTTAAGTGTAAAAGCTTCGTGCCTTGCGTGGGCCATTGGGCGAGAGCTTCGAAGGGCGAAGGGAGACGAGTATTATTAGCATTTACTGTACTGTACATGAAAATCCCATATCCTATCAGTACACGTGAGTTTTAAGAAGAAACTTTAAGTAGTCTATTGATTCTTTAACATCAAATCATGCATTCATGCAATTCTTTTGCACCAATCGACTGTAATTAAGGTTAAAATTCAAATTTTATGGTTTGCAAGGGAGTAGGGAGGGAGGGACGAGAGGCTGGTGTGTTGTTGCCAGTTATGTAATGTTTAGTTTGTAGGATATTGCTCCCAGCATTATCATAACACCCACAGCTCATTCAGTGAAAAAACATTACTGTACTGAGTGACTTACAGCACTTTAAGTCAGGAGTAATATTATTATTCATTACAATTTTTGTGCTGGAAGCAAACATGGCACCATTTTTTTTCATATGATGTTGACGTGAGAACAGTGATACAGGATTGCCAATGTAACGACTGTGGAGCTAGACCTATTTTTTGCTTCTACCTAGCAGCACTATTTAACACCTGGCAACATGATATCTAGCTACATTCTGGATAGTTTTGTCATTTTAGGTGATATTCTAGAGATTTTATCGTATTTTCTAGCGATGTTTTGCAGTGTTTACTATCTAGTGACATTCTAGCAAGTTTTCAGGACTAAACTAGCGAGATTGATGATAGGGATTGGCAACCCTGGGTCCACTGTCATTTGAACGGGAACATTTGCAGGGGAGGCACACACTACAAGTACTGTTCTCCACGTTCATCTGTTCACTGGGTTCAGCTTCAGTTGTTCATGAAACAGCATTCCACGTACCTACAGCAATGAAGAATATGCAGATATCGTCCATTTTTTTTTTTTTTTTAATGGATTCTGCGATGGTAATGCCAGTGCTGCAGAGAGGAAAACAGGTGGAGATACCCAATGGCGCCATGTCTACTTGCACCAGAAAAAATGTAATAAATAATTTTCTTCCTGACTTAAAGTGAGGCTAATCTCCCTTTAGAATGTTTCCCCTACCCCCCCCTGAATTAGCTGTGGGTGTTATGATAATGCTGGGAGCAATATCCTACAAACTAAACATTGCATAACTGGCAACAACACACCAGCCTCTCGTCCCTCCCTCCCTACTCCCTTGCAAACCATAAAATTTGAATTTTAACCTTAATTACAGTCGATTGGTACAAAAGAATTGCATGAATGCATGACTTGATGTTAAAGAATCAATAGACTACGTAAAGTTTCTTCTTAAAACTCGCGTGTACTGATAGGATATGGGATTTTCATGTACAGTACAGTAAATGCTAATAATACTCGTCTCCCTTCGCCCTGCGAAGCTCTCGCCCAGTGGCCCATGCAAGGCACGAAGCTTTTACACTTAAACAGCCAAATGCTGGGTACTGAACTGGGGTCGCAGAGAGCATATGTTTATAGAACAAAATATACTCAAAATTACACGATTGATCATTTGTGTAAGTTTTTGCCATACGTCGCATTACACCCTGTATATATATGTGAAAGCAGTGATAAGAAACAGGGAAGTGAGCATGGAAGTGAAAAAGTTACTACATGACAGTATTGTGATACCAACTCTAACGTACGGAAGTGAAGCTTGGACATTGTTGGAAGGACACAAGTCAAGAGTGAGAGCAGTGGAAATGAGTTATTTAAGAGGAGCCTGTGGAGTCACGTGGAGAGACAGGCTGACGAATGAGGATATAAAGGAGCGTTGTGGTGTGGATGTGGATGTGATAGGAAGCGTTATGAGGAACACACTGAGGTGGTTTGGCCATGTGGAGAGGATGGAGGGCGAAAGACTGACGAAGAGAGTGTATGTGAGTGAGGTGGAGGGGGGAAGAGGGAGGGGGAGGCCGAGGATGAGATGGAGGGATGGGGTGGAGAGGTATATGAGAGAGGGGGGTGTGAGTTGGGAGCAGGGCAGTGAAATGGCGGGGGACAGGGCGACTTGGAGGCGATTTGTTTGTGGCCACCCCAAACGGGATTGAGGCGTCTGGCAATAGATAGATAGATAGATAGATATATATATGTATATATACATACACATAGAGAGAGAGAGAGAGAGAGAGAGAGTACGCACATACTGTACAGTATATGTATGCAAGATCAACATGGCTTCATTCTCACCCATTACACAACTACAGTAGTTACTGATGACTGTATGTGGGAATTATGAGGGAGGCCATATTCACCCATAAGACTATCAGTAATTGTAGCTCCAGAAATGGACTCATGCCGATACGAATTTTTTTTTCTTTTTTTTTAATAACCAAAAACTGGCACTTGAATCATCACCTAAAGTTTATGCATCAAGTCTCGGGACACCCAACAAACACACACTCATGGATGGGGTTATAAGGTCAAAACACAAGTTATGTAGTGGGGCACGAAGATGGTGATGAATGGAAATGGGATGGGGTATTTCAAATCAGATGTACAAAGATGGTGGTAGGTGGGGGGGCTCACCATCCATTCACTGGATGTAGTGCTGCTTTGGGTGTCTGCCCTTTCCTCTCTTCCTTTCTTCCTCTTCTGTCTTTCTTCCCTTCACTCCTTCCTTGTCTATGGGTGACTACAATGAGAGAAAAGCCAAATGGTTTCCTGTACACCAAGAAACCATTTACTACGCAGGGTGGTAACCATATAACCAAATTATGGCGCCTGGTGGTTTAGCGAGTAATGAAGGTGTTCCAATTGGATTGAGCCTGTGCAGGTTCATATCCATGGGGTGGTTGGGGTTACTCATGTTATGCCGCTCAGGGATTAGTGAGGCTGGTCACTTTCATCTTCAATGTTGTGACCAACTTGCCAAGCCCCAGGCTCCTACGTTCATCATGGGGCAACAGAGGATTGGATAATGGATGGATGGATGATGATAAATTGCTTGCTACTACAGAATGTGGAATTTGCAGACACGTTCACTGTCTGAGAGGGGCAAGTTCTGGAAGTATATGTCTAGAAGTTCATTATTATGTGATGGTTACTGAAAGAGAAGGAGATGCAGTCCAATATGCTTGTGGACAGAAGGAGAGTTTTGAACAAGTGAAAAATTTCAAGCATCTTGGTGCAGTGACTGCAGTGAATAGAGTGGTTAAATGAAGGAAAATGGTCAGTTATACGGATCCTGAAGACAGCGACACACAACAGAGGACTGTACAGTGGCTGCTAAGGAGTGGCATAATGGTCTGTTAACATCCTAATTAATGTATGGGTGTGAGACTTTAGTATGGCATGTGTTTGAAAGGCTGAAGTGAGAGAGATGGAAAATAAACTGTTAAAGATCATCATGTGAGTTATGTGCACTGGATAAGAGAAGAATACAATACAGAGATTCAAGAAATATATAAGGTGAAGGAATCACTGACCAAAGGGGAGATGAGTGTGGTGAATGGCAGAGCCACAGATGATAATGATAATGATCAGAAAGGTGACAACAGTGCATGAAGCTATGGCGGGAGGAAGAGAGAGCCTACAGGGAGAGGTCTGATACATCATGTGAATGTGTGAAAGGGCATGTAATGGATTTTGGGGAAGCAAAAGGATCTATCATGGGTAGTAGAAATGGATGGATGAGGCACAGTGTATGGAAATTAGGGCATGAGAAGGTAAAGAAAAACAGCCTTGTATCGTACTGTCTTATCTCTTATATAGGTTCCAATGTGCCTGGATCTATTGGCAGCTTTCCAAGCTGGTCTATATCTGGCAGCCTCCCAATTCAGTCCCTTATCCCTGAGGTTACTCCAATGACCTCATCCCAGGTCATTTTTGGTCAAAATCTCACAACTCTACTCCCGATTTTCACACTTCTCACCCTCCACACCCAACTGTCATCCTCTATCTTTTCAACATGAAGGACTAAATGGTAAATAAATGGATGAATATCTCCATAATTCTGGGGAAAACATGATGATGATGATGATGATGATGAATGATGTGAAAGGTTATACTTGTGGTGTAACTAAGTTTATTCCAACCAACACAAACATCATGTACAAAGAGGATATAACTAAGTCACTGTTAGGTTCCAATGGAAAGTAAAGAAACTGACTCATTATTAAGTACCATTATGCCTTACAATATAATCTACTGAGTTATGTCATTCCAGTAGGTATAACAGTAATAATTAGTTCACTATGTGAAAAATGTAACTACTATACAGTATATTTAACTTGTGTACCTTCTTGTCATAACACACATTACCTGCACCACGAAATATGTAAAACCACATTTAACATGCCCATTACATATCTAGGTAGAGCAACAACAAATGAAAAATGTCATCTGACAATATGTTTATGATTAGCTTAGCATGATTTTGTATTATCATATGGTTTCAGGAGAGTATTAAGGATGTACTGACTACTGTACAAACACAAGATACTCACTTCTGAAACTCCCACTCCCTATTGTCAAGGGGACACACCTGGCGAGTCTTCAGCCACCGTGAGATGCAGTGGAAGTGGAATGCATGCTGTTGGTGGAGAGGAAGGAACAGATAAGGAAACAATAACAAAAATATCCTCTATCTCAAATATCAGGTTTATTAACACTAAACTAAAGAAGCATTTAAAGAGCAATAAAAAGAAACAATAAAAACAATTCAGTGCATGTCATAGGCTAGGCCAGAATAAGAGGCTGGATAGGTGGAGTGGTTGACAGAGGGGTGCGAAAGTCACTTAACCCCTAAAGTGCTAACTGGATCGATCAATCCTTTTTCAGGACTGCGCAGATACCGAATGAGATCGATAGAGGGGCTTTTGGGAAAAACTGTGGACACTAGGCTTTGGACCGATTGTGATATATAGACGTACATCGATGCAAACCAATAAGAACTACGTCCTGAATAGGAAGGAGGGAGGATCCGGGCCCGTACCCATGGTGGGGGGGGCTGATTCCCCCATCACCTTCCTCTACCCCAATACCTTTGTTCCCTTGCCCCCTCCCTTACCTCTGACTGCCTCCTGCTCCCTCCCTTCCCCTCCCCCATCATCCTCCACCATGCTGCCATGTTTAACCCCCCTTTTCCCCCTCTTCCCTGTCTCCTTGGGGAGGGTTATATCCCCCTACCCTTCCTCCACACCCCTGTGTTCCCTCTCTGCCTGTCCTCTTTGTCTTGTGGTGTCTGTCTCCCAACTCTATACCCCTGTACTACCCCTCCAGGCCTCTCCCCACCCCACCCCTGCCCCCCGTTGTATGCTGTCCGCTTTCAACTTACACCTCCCCCTCGCCTAGAGTATTATACATCACTGTTACTATTCACGTTGCGTGTTTTCATTCAGTACCAGATTATTGTTTGTGTAATTGTATACACCGACGCATAAAACATAAAATGTACATTTTTTCATGTTTTTTATGAGTCTCCGTGTATGTACCATAATGTTTCCTGTAAATGTTAGTAATGTTTATTTTTTATAATAATAAGTTGTGTACAGTATTTGTGTGTTTGTCTTTCTCTTACACCATTATCATTATTTTGCATGCTTTAGCTTTTTTACCCTTAAAATTCTTACAGCTACTTGATTTGACAGCTCTGAGGGAGGGGATGGGGAGGAAGGGGTAAGGGAGAGTATGCTGGAGTATGTAACACCAAGAAAAAGATTTTGCATGCTTTTGCTCTTTTTTTTTATTTATTTATTTTGACAGCTACACAGCTATGAGGGAAGAGGATGGGGGGAGTGAAGAAGTGTTCGGAGGGAAGGGTGTTGAGAGTGAGTGAGGAACACCATCATAATTATTTTGCATGCTATTATTTGGAAAAAAAAAAAAAAAAAAAAAAAGGGACTGAGCTGGAAAATTCTGACGGGGTGATAGGAGTGGATGAAGAAGGTCATAAGAGGGAAGGAATGAGGGAGGAATGGTGTGGGAGCGCATACAAAACTGGAGTCGCCCCACCTGGAAGGCTAACTTTTTTCAACTTTGACATGCTATAGCTCATGAAACAGCATATGAACATGCACTGTACACTTCCCAGGTCCAGCCTCCGTCTTGTAAGTTCACCACCATCTGGGCAGGCTCGTGTTCTCTCTCTGAGGCATGAGAGACAACAGTGGTGGTGCAGGGATGACTAAAGTTGGGCCTCCTCCTCCACTTCACTTGCTGAAGTGGCAAGATCCTTGAAGATCACAGATGTGGGGAGATCCTCCAAGGCTGAAGAGACGGGGCGAGGATCATCAGGGTCACCACTCTTGGAGACTGGAGGAGACTGGGTGCCCTTTGAGATTGGAGACTTGTCCCTGGATATAAGAGACTTGCCCTTGGAGACATGAGACTTGCCCCTGGAGACATAAGACTTGCTCTTGGAGATAAGACACTTGCCCTTGGAGACAGGAGACTGGAACAAACCACCTTGCCTTGTGGAAGGCTGTGGTTCTGAAGGTGTAGGGGAAGCTATGGGTGTGAAGTAATGAAGTAGTCCGTGTAGCCTTTGCCTTCTTTAGCCAGTACAGTATATTGAAGATAAAGTAGTGACCAATGTAAAGTACAATATGACTTTCTATGCTGATATTATGCCTTATATTTAATCATGAGTATAAATGTTGCCTCCCCCTGGCAAATACCCACTATCACACGGTTCAGTGTTTATACACCTTTTTGTTCACTTCCTGAGAGCTTGCTACAAAACCAGTAATTATCAAAAAGAGATGAACCTGATCTTCAGTTGTTCTCTCTCTCTCAGCGAAATTGTAAAATTATCGTACAAAATGTACGATAATGAGAAATGCTATCGTGCCCGAATGTGAAATTATCATATATGTACAATAATTATCGTACACATGGCAACACTGGAGAATGCGTGGGTTAGGAATGAGGGTTTTGGAGAGGAGGTGGAGAGGTGCACGGGATCCTGGGATGGCTTACAAACTCATCTCTGCGCATCTACATCACTCCATGTGATGGATGCCTCACAGCTAGTGGCGTGCATTTTGAATTTCCTCGTACCATCCTGTACTGATTCCTGTCCCTTGTATAGCAGAAAACGTCCTACAAATGCTAAGCTCGTAACATCCATTTCCTGTGTTCCGAATCCTCATATAATGCAACCCGCCTGTACTCTTTTGCCTGGTGGAACAGGAGCTCCAACTCTCCCCATCACCAGCATTCCCATTCCCCTTGGGAGTACCACCTTGATCAGCTGGTGCTACAGCCTACTTCCTGTACCCACACCCACACACACAAGGACGTTAGGAAAGCACCGGAACCTGATGAAGTGTCTAAATGAATAATAAAAGTGTACAAAGAGACTAGCAGGAATGGTACATGACATCATTATGAGCTCACTGGCAAAAAGTGAAGTCCCTCAGGATTGGAAAAGACCAAATGTGGCTTCCATATACAAGGGAAGGAAACAAGGAAGAGCCACTGAATTACAAGCTAGTATCACTAACCAGCACCGTTGCAAAAATTTGTGAGACCAAAGTGAAAGACCGGTGGATCAAATACCTTGAAGGAACTTACAATAACAGATCATCAATTTGGCTACAGAAAAGGAAGGTCATATACTACAAACCTACTAAGCTTTTACTCAAGAGTGACAGATGGTACGCAAGAGGGGGACGGATGGATTGATCGTGTCTTTTTGGACCTAAAGAATGCGTCTGACAAAGTACCACACAGGAGATTGTTGTGGAAACTTGAACACATAGGAGGTCTAAAATGAGCATTACTTAGGTGGATGAAAGATTTTTTCGGAGGACGGTGAGATGAGGACTGTCATAAAGGACCAGCAGTCAGAGTGTTGTAAAGAAATGAGAACAGTCGTAAAGAACCAGCAGTCGGAGTGTTGTAAAGAAATGAGAATAGTCATTAAGAACCAGCAGTCGGAGTGTTGTAAAGAAATGAGAATAGTCGTAAAGGACCAGAGGTCGGAGTGTTGCAAAGAAATGAGAATAGTCGTAAAGGACCAGCAGTTGGAGTGGTATTAAGTAATTAGTGGTGTACATGCAGAACCAGAGTTGGCACCAGTCATGTTCCTGGTTTATGTAAATGATATGGTGGAAGGAATAGATAGTTATATAAGTCTATTTGCAGATGACACTAAGCTAATAAGGAAAGTGAAAAAAAAAGAACACTATAAACAGCTGCAAATGGACCTTGATAAGATATCTCAATGGAGTCAATGGTGGGAAATACAGTTCAATGTGAACAAACGTAAAGTAACGGAATTTGGAACAAGTACAAAGAGACAAACAGGAAAAAACAGAATGGGGAAAGAATGGATTAGTAAAATGAAAGAAGACAAAGACTTAGGGGTACTGTTTTTAGAGAACCTTTCATGGGAAAATCACATAATGAGGCTCACCGGAGATACATAACATATAACTTTTTGGAATGAAGAGTTGAGAGAGGCTGTGGCACAAAAAGAATAAAGCATATAGTGAGTGGAAAAGAAACAGGGGCGTGAAACAAGTTGTGAGACGGAGGAGAGAGTTGTGTAGAGAGGAAGAGAGAGGTGAAAAGATTAGTACGAGAGAGTAAGAAGAGAATGGATGAGGAATTTGGAAGGAATTTAAGTGTCAAGTGGAAGGAATGTAAGAAAATATTCTGGAAAGAGGTAAAGAGAGTTAGACAGGGTGCCAAAGAAGTTAGCTGGGGAATGAATGAGAAAAATGGTAGATAACTAGTGGAGAAGGGAGAAAACGTGAGCAGATGGAGAGAACACTTTAAGGAATTGTTGAACATTGATAATGAAAGTAATGAGAGTGTAAGTGGCTGGGGAATGGCTGGGAAACAGAGGGATGTGAGAAGAGAGGAAGAAATCAGTAGGATGGAAGTTGTGGAAGCGATGAAGACAGTTAAAATGGGGAAAGCCCCAAGAACTGATGAAGTGCGTGATGAAATGCTGAAGCATGGGGGAGAGATAGTAGTAGAATGGATGTGGAAGATGTGCAGATTGGCCTGGGAGGAGGGTAGAGTTCCAGAGGATTGGAAGTCAGGTATAATTATTCCCCTGTACAAAGGAAAAGGGGAAAAAGAAGTATGTGGTAATCATAAGGGCATTTGTCTTCTTAGTGTAATAGGAAAAGTATATGGTAGGATACTTATTGACAGAGTTAGGGAAATAACAGAGGAATTAGTTGGAGAAGAACCGGGAGGTTTTAGGAAGGGAACACGTTGTGTAGATCAGATATTTATTCTCAGATCTTTAGTGTAAAAGTTCTAGAGAAGGGAAAGAAGTTGTATGCGGCCTTCATGGATTTAGAGAAAGCATATGACAGGGTGGATAGACAAGGATTGTGGGAAGTATTAAGAATACATGGGGTAGATGGGAAGTTGTTGAATGCCGTGAAGAGTATGCATGAGGGTGCTAAAGCTGCAGTGCATGTAGACAGTGAACTAAGCGAATTTTTCTATTTGAAAGTTGGATTGAAACAGGGATGTGTCATGTCCCCATGGTTGTTCAATCTGTATATGGATGGGGTTATAAATGAGATACAAGGTAGGGCAGTGGATGTTGGAGAGGTCCTAATGAGAGAGGGCAGTGTTTGGAAACACCCTGTACTGTTGACTTCAGATGATACTGTGTTGTTAAGTGAAGACGAAGGGGAGCTGCAAGGTTTGGTGGATGAGTTTGGGAGTGTGTGTAAGAAATAGACTCTAAAGGTGAATGTAGGGAAGAGTAAAGTTATGGTCTTTGAGAGAAGTGAAGTCAGAGAATATACAGTGAGGTTGGATGAGGAGGAAATGGAAAATGAGTGCTTTTAAGTACCTGGGTAGTGTGATGAGTAAGGATGGAAGTTTAGAGGATGAAGTGCTTGAAAGGGTACAACAAGGCAGAAAGGTTGCTGGTTCCCTGAAAGAAGTGACAAGAAACGTGGAAGTGAAGGTGGAAGTGAAAAAGTTACTACATGACAGTATTGTGATACCAACTCTTAACGTATGGAAGTGAAGCTTGGACCTTGTTGGAGGGACAGAGGTCAAGAATGAGAGCAGTGGAAATGAGTCATTTCTGAGGAGCATGTGGAGTCACATGGAGAGACAGACTGACAAATGGAGAAATGAAGGAGCATTGCTGTGTGGATGCGATAGGAAGCGTTAGGAGAAACACACTCTGAGGTGGTTTGGCCATGTGGAGAGGATGGAGAGTGAGAGACTGACAAGGTGAGTGTATGTGAGAAAGGTGGAGGAGAGGAGAGGGAGGGGGAGGCCAAGGATGAGATGGATGGATGGAATGGAGAGGTATTTGAGAGAGGGGTGTGTGAGCTGGAAGCAGGGCAGTGAAAAGGCAGGGGACAGGGCGACATGGAGGCGATTTGTTTGTGGCCACCCCTTACGGGATTGAGGTACCTGGCAATAGATAGATAGAAACATAAGAGTTGCATTTACTTAACTGGATGAAGAGATGATGAAAAAGTTGATTGTATCCATGATTTGCCCAAGGCCAGAATATGCAGCAGTGGTATGGTCACCAAATAAAATGAAGGATATAAGAAGGACTGAAAGAATACAAAGAGCAGCAACGAAGATGGTACCAGGCTGAGAGAATTACCGTACAAGGAATGACTGTTGAGACTAAATCTTCCAACCCTAGAAAAAAGAAGAATACGGGGATATCTGATTAATGTGTATAGAGCATCCAAGGGAATGGAGAAGCTTGATAGGGAGGACCTGTTTTTGTGAGACGAAAGAAAAACGAGGGATCATGGAAAAAAGTTGAGAAGGACCACATGCAACAGACATAAAGAAATACAGCTTCCCTTACAGAACTATTGAAGCATGGAATAGCCTGGAAAAAGAAGTGATATATGTCATGGATATTCACGATTTGAAAACCAAGTTGGACGTTACTAGTTATCGAGATGGGACAGTACGAGCATTGCTCCTTTCCTGTAAATCACAACTAGGTTAACTAGGTAAATACACACACACACACACAAATGTAGGGGGGAAGGGGGAATAACAATCCTGTTTAAATGAACGACAATTCACCTACATAAAATACTTACATTACAAACTCCCCAGGCTACAGTGCACTCCTCTGAAGTAACCGAGGCTTGGTTAGCTTGACATTCTATGCAAAGGTCCATTATGTGGTTGCGACATATAGCACAGTTGTCCACGACGATATCTGGGAAAAAGATTGTGAATGAAATAAGTTACATGTCTACCAAGACAAGAGTACGATATCTCATATCTTATTTGCATTTTTGGTTTTGTATACTCATGAGCATATAGTTCTGCAAACTAAAGTACAGGACTGTATAAATATTGAACACTTGTATTACCGTACTTGAAATCCTTTAACTTTATGCTGTCATGTATTGCACTGTATTGATAAAATTTCCATTGCAATTCTACATTAGTGGTAGGTGGTGGCGACCATCATCCACTCACTTGATGTTGTGCTGCCTACTTCTTCCTTAGTCTTTATCATTCTTTTTCTGTGCCTGCTCTCCTCTCTTCTTATTTCTCCCATCTTTCCTGTCACTTCTTATTGCTTTTCTTTCCTTTACAGATGGCTTTACATTGAGTGACAAGCCAAATGGTTTCCTGTAAGCCAAGAAATCATTTACAACGCTGGGTGGTAACCATATAACCAAACCATACATGCTCCCTGTGTCAACAAGTGGGTTGGTGGAGGGTTAGTGCCCCTTTCCGTAAAACAAGTACAGTAACTCAAAGTCAAACGGCCACCCCTTTACGGGATTATGGCGTCTGGCAATAGATAGATAGATAGATAGAATTCTACATTACCGCTGTGTAGCAATACTTACCCCATGCCCACAGAGCCACTGCATTCCACTGAAACAAACAAAATACATTGACATATTAGTTCAACTATAAATATGATCACCTGAAATTGATAAACTATTACTGTACAATGATATAAGTTACTTCTACACTGTACTCAATGAACAAGGGATATTTACAAAAGTGAATATCAAATGTCCCAAGATCTGCATACCCAAACAGAAGTCTTCCATTACTATAACTCTCATGCATTTCTAAACCATTAGAGCGACTTTTCATCAGTGCTGTAATGGGGGGTATACACAACCATATGACATATACTCATTTTTCTTTTTTGGTCATGTCTTATGGCCAAGAAATATAATTTGGGTATATGTAGCTATGTGGTATACAGCAACATAGACTATGTATTCCTTGTTCTACTAAATGAACTTTATTGTAGATAACAGCATGGTTTCAAACATTCTAAACTGCATTCCATCTGGCAGTACCAGAGTTCTTCCTATCCATACTGGAATGTTATGCGACATTACTGTATATACCTCTAGACAGGTTCTGGACACATTCATATACTGTACAGTACAGTACAATGCATGAGCTACTGCATGGAGACATGCAGTAGTATTATACCACTGTAAACTACAAAGCTTGTGTACAGACACAAGCAGTGCCTTCCTTGCTCCAAACAACCAGCCTAGAACACTAAACATAGCCACGTACAGTACACACTACGAATTCCATTGTGAAAAACTAAATAATTCTGGTTAGTCCAGATTCCTGTCACTTGGCGATTATAGAGGGATAGTATGTTAGCATATCATATTCAGCCAAGAAAACTTTTATCATTATAGCACTGTTACTCATCTAATCTCTCAGAGAGAACTATACAAAATAATATAGTCCTGCAGACTGGGTGGACTTGCTGGAATGCTTTTTAACACATGATGTCTTTGGTTAATTATACTTAATTTTATTTGGATTTGTTCTATTCTGGCCACAACTGGCAAGGTTAGTTATGACTAAGGTTGTTGTTTGGTATGTTAGGATTGATAGCTCAAAATGCTGGGGAGGAAGCTTGACTCTCCTAAACACTTAAGAACCATGGAAATAGACTTTAGGTGGACCCACTGTATGTCCTACAAAGAACCCTATAATATGACTTTCTTATGAGTATTACTAACAAAATAAGAGAGCAGACTAGACAATACTCACTGAAGAAACAGAACACATCAGTACACAAACCAACATCCATCACCAACATTAATGGGTACATTACAAAGTTAAACAGCATCATACTTAAAGTAGACAAACACCACATTCCCCAAGTCAACAGGAAGAAATTACAACCTAAACTTTACACTGCCATGTCAGACAATGCGACAGACTTTAACAGAGCTTCCCTCTCCTGTACACCCTAGACACTATCACAGGGTCAAGAACTAAACGATGCGATCAACAACAAAATTAGTATCGCTCCACAGATGCCTCTCAACTTGACAAAATACTTAACAGTATCACTATATCAACAATCATGCACCTCCAAGACCCACATACTGTAGCCATCACCTCCAACACCCAACACATCCCTTCCTGCAAAAAACATGCAAAAATTCTTAAGAACCACATCACAAGCACAAGTCACTTAACATTAACATGCATGGAGTCGGAGGTGGGGGCTCTTGACATGGGCAGTCTTTTCCACTTGATCACATTACCACATCTTTAACTCCAGAACAGACACATATCATCATCAAGAAAACAAAGAACTCTGACTCTACAAGAACAGGACCAAATGGTATCCAGGTCCTGACAAACATTAACAACTATTCATATGTGCACTGTAGCATTCCCAGTACACTCTATTTAAAAACTTGGAATAAGTATCACTATACAGTACAGTAAGTTCTCACTAATAACAGTTCCGACAATAATGCTTTCAGCAATGACAGTAAGTTAGAATGGATACCCAGTTTCTAAAATAACGTTTGGATTCACCTGAATAATATTTATTTCGCGAATGCCAAGTTGTTATACTACAAATATGTCCATAACAAGATGAAGAATGAAACTGACAAACAAGAAGAAAAACAGGAAATTGCCAAAAATGTGAACAGTAGTGCGGAGAGGGTGGAGGATCCTCCCCTCGCCACTTCCCTTGACTTGCCCACCGCCATCTCTTCCACCTCCAATGCTCCGCCTGGCATACTGTACCTGTAACCCCGCCATAATGATTGTTGCTGCATTATGAAAGAAATATAACATTCGATAGGCTGTAAATTTCTTCGTCAAAGCCCAGAATGATACAATAACGGCAACCATTAAATGCAGTGTCGGCACTCCTGCCACAACTCAAGTGTGCTGAGACAGAGAGAGAGCAGCCATCAAAATTAATGACTAATGATTGGACTTGTACATCAAATTTCATGATTATAACAGAAACAGTATAACAATTGAGTGAATGTCTGCCATCAGTCACTTATCAACCATTTCACGCCTGGTCGACACTCCTGCCAAAACTCAAGTCTGCTGAGACGGAGAGAGTGCAGCCATCAGAATTAATGACTAATGAATGGACTTGTACATCAAGTTTCAAGAAAATACCAGAAACAGTATCACAATTGAGTGAATGCCCACCATCAGTCACTTATCACTTGCTTTCTTTCACAACGCTGGCGAGCCAAGGAAGAACAACAGAGAGGAGTCGAGTAGATGAAGACATTGATGACATTGGGGGCTTTCCTGAAGATTTTGACTTTGTGGGGTTTGGTGAAGTGTTGACTAAAGTGGGTGACCCAGGCACAAGAGGCAGGAGTGGGGACGTGGCCAGCGAGGGGTTGGGGGTGCGTCGCAGTAGCCTCCATGTGCAAGCCTCGGAACAATCATCACACCAAACACCTCGTTAACTCCTTTAAGGTGAGTTTGATATTACACATGACGAATTAATAACTAATCTTATTATTTCAACTAAAAAAAAGTAGTGATAGGGGGGCTTCAAATGGGAAAAATGGGTAAAAGTCCTGGGGTGGTGGCACCAATAAACCATTTAGCCTATATGTGAATTTTAACGTCACACAAATAACTGTTTCACTAATAATGGCGTTTTTCTGGCACCAATTAAATATTACAGGCGAGATCCTACTGTACAGTACTTAAATCAAACAAGGACCCAAAATCTCTTCTTCATACTGACGCATTACACTAGCACATGATCCAAAATAAATGAATGACTTTTTCTCACACTCCAAGTCCCCCTTGCTCATTCACAACATAGATTAAGAACACTCCATTCTACAAACACCTTACAGACTAATATCAGGCAACAAACATCAGATGGCATCAACTCTGCATCTGCACAATAAACATTTCTCCAATCAGATATTTGTAAAACCTAAGATGTCATCTGCTGATGCAAACTAATCACCAAGACATACAACACAGACATAGAAAACAACAACAAACACTGATTTACCAATACTTGTCTTGCAGACATGCAAGTTGCATTCCAGGGCAGGACAACAAAAACACAAAGTTCCCAAAATAGAGCTCTAACAGGGCTCTGTTCTCTCACTCACACTCTTCAACTTATACATGCATGATATTCCCACAACCCAACCACCCACAAGCTCTGCCTCATATGCTGATGACATCATCATCATAACCACACACCTCATTGCACACACAGCCTCCACAATGCAACAGGAATTACCCAACACACTCCAGACTTGGGTCGGGGACAACAGGCTGACAAACACCCCAGCCAAATCCACCACCACATTCATCACCAACATTAACCCGCCCCGTCCCAGAGACGTGAATTCACGTCCTCACATGATGTGCACTCATATCCCGGAGACATACATTAAAGCGGCAACATTGCAAGGTCCCTAATTTGCACAATTTTCAATTTTCGCGAGTGATTTCACGAGTGATTTTTGGCACGTATACACGGGACACCTTCCTGTATTCCTCTACAAGATGCTAAGCAGGGACAATGCCTTACACTGCATAACCTCCCCCCCCCCCTGCATGCCATTGTCTCGGCAATTCACCTGTTACCAGTGACCTGGCCAATAAAGACATTCAGGGCCAGAGTGATTCCCCAATCGATGACAATGTGGAGGACAAAGTTTACATAGCATTAGAGGAAGAAACAGTCAGAAATGATGATCAGGTAATGTGAGAAAAAAAGGTCATGAATGGTGATGAGTTAGTGAGTGAAACAATGCTTATAATGCCTATATTACTGTTTGAAAACCAATATACTCTTGTACTACATATAAATTCGTACCAAGTAAATAAATAAATACTGTTTATGAGTGGATAAAATAGTTACCCTCCCACAGAACTCGTTTTCTTTGGTGCCAGCCTGTTAGAAAACTCAGTCAGGTAAGGAGGTACTCGTACCTGGATGGAGTATTTTAAACCTCAGGTGAGCGATTTCTCTATGAATTTTCGATGTTTCTCACCAAAAGCGAATGTTTGAGCCTAAAAAAAAAAGGCCCAAAAATGTCGGGACTGGGGCGTACCACTGCCCAGAAAACATCGGGATGGGGCGGGTTAAATATGAACACAGGTACTCCCATCACACTTGCCCAAGGATGTGTGCAACAGAATCCCTCCGCTAAGATCCTTGGAGTACCAGGTATCATATGACATCGGACTCACCTTCAAGGACCATGTACAAGAAGATGTCAAGAGGTGGTGTACCTCCAGACTCAGTGCAATCTGGGCAACTACAGAGCCAGAGTTAAAATAAACACTCCTTACTCTCCACACAATACATCAGTGATGACCTATGTCCCCAGCATGGGCTCTCATCCTATCTACAACTCACAACAACACCTACCAACCTGTACATAGCAACACCTTATGCATCACCACAGGCTGTGTCGAAACCATTCCCACAGCTCACCTATACTCTGAAACAAAAGTTCTTCTTGTCAGAGACTACCTTTATACGAGGGGCACACAATTCTATGCAGCAGCCTGTGTCATTAAATAACACCCATGTTATTACACAAAAGAGACAAAACACCTAGGCGCAGAAAACAATTACCACACAAATTATCAAACCTTTTACAGCAATATGCCACCTCCAGACATTCTAACACTAGTACTGAAGAAACTAATACATACTAATTTCATGAGCTAGGCAATACAGCACCTCAGTCAGATCACTCTACTACAAGCCTCCCTCTTGATACCCACCCACAGGACATCACCTGGCCCTCCTCAGCTTACCAGCTTAGATTTGGGTTAGGTGGAATCACTGATCACACATGCCCAGCTTGTAGAATAGGCCCACACAACATACTATAAAACATATAATGGATAACAGCTCAGCACATGCCACATGAAGACCGAGGAACAACATCAATGGGGACCAGAAGCGGTGGCATCTTTGTCGTGGGTCCACCCCCCTAAGGCTGTCGAAGGAGGAGGACAGCATGGGGGCCAAACAACTGCAAACCCCTCCAGCCCCTCACAGGGCCCGAGAACCCAGGAGTGGCTTTGGTCGCCTAGGCAAGTACCACATCTCTCAATTAAACATACGCAACTCTCTTTTCTTCACTGAGAAATGACTCTTCAGCGGTCATTTCTCAAAGACTTCTAGCCGGTGACACTGAAAGCAATCCAGGACCCATCAACAAATACATACTGTATGTCCAACATGCCCAAAAAACATCACTCGAGTCGACAGACAAAGGGTTCAGTTCAGTGCAATTCTTGCAAGAACTGGACCTATTTCACCTGCACGACCCTTGCACCCGGAGAACATTATACAAACACCTGGATCTGCTCCTTATGTTCCTTACCCCCATCCTCAAACCCCCCACCAGCTTCCTCCACACCTCCTCAGCCTAACTCACCAATCCTTTCCACACCAACCAATCCCCCAACCCCTCAGATTCCACCCCAATCTAATCCACCCCAACCCTTACCTTTATCACAACCTTTTCCAATTCCTTCTTGTCCACCCACATCCCCACCTCCCCCCCATGCTGCAGCACCCAACACACATCATACACACAACATTGACATTCTTCAAATAAACATAGATGGCATAAACACCAAAAAACAAGAACTCACACAATTTATCAAATAACAAAACATACACACTGCCATCTTACAAGAAACAAAACTACGCAGAACACAAAAAACACCTACATTTCATAATTTCACCACCATCAGACAAGACTGGGCTGATGGTGAGGGTGGTGGACTCATCACCCTGGTGCACCAATCCATCAACTTTTCTGGTACTAGTGCACACACAAAATCACTTCATCCCCCACATGACACAACAACAGAAATACAATCAATTAAAATACCGGTACCCAATGGCAACAAATCACACATAACAATCGCCAATACATACATTCCCCTCCAGTCATCACCCACAGTACCACACACTCATTCTCCCCAAATACACCACATCACTAACATACCCAACATCATCCTGGGTGGTGATTTCAATGCCAAGGCATTGCCCTGGCATGTCAACAGCTCTGACACAGACAGAGGGGTGGTACTACAATCCCGAACAGATAATCTTTTCATCCTCAACAATCTCCATCAACATACCCATATCCCACACCAAGCCCTCTTCCTCCCATCATCCCCAGACACCACCTTTTGCTCCCCAAACCTCACCCCCACAACATCCTGGAGCGGTCAAAACCCTTGGCTCTGACCACCTCCCAATTATTACCACTATCAAAAGCAGAATCATCCCAGCTAACCACAGACACACATACACTAATTATATGAGAGCTAACTGGGAGGCCTTTACAACTGAAACAGAACAACACTTTGAAACATTAAACAGTACACCCATCATGAACATCAACATCGCCATGCACACTCTCACTATAATTATTCAAAACGCAGACAAAAGACACATCCCTACAGGCAACTGAGACACAACCCCAACTTCACACCAGAAATTCGAAGTCTCATCAGTCAATACGACACACTACAACACTCCCCAACACCCCATACACAAAACACCGTACAAGAAATACAAGAACTCAACACTCAAATAAACAATAAAATATCAGAGCAGCAAACACTAAATAGGAATAATTATCTCTAAACACTTGATCACAAAACAAACACCAGCAAACTCTACAAAAACTAAACGGCATCACACTCTCAACAGCAACGCTACACAATCACACGCTGCCATCACAACAACATACACCATATCCTCAAGCAAACAACATGCAAACACTCTCATAAATCACTTTTCACACGTCAGCCATCTAAACCTCCACCGCAACGACCAACGTGTCATCCGACGCAAGAGACACTTCCCCACAGACCCAGACCCTTCACTGACAACCAGATGAAGCACAAAATTAGCAAAGCACTCATCTGTCTGTGGCTCAGACAACATAAGCAACATGCAACTTAAACACCTCAGACCATAAGGCATACAAGCACTCACCAATATAACAAACTACAGCTACTCACACAGCATAATACCCAACATCTGGAAGCATCACTATCTCCAAACCCAACAAAGAACCCACATTACCTTCCTCACAGTGCCCCATCACATTCCTCTGCACCCCCTCTAGTCACTGAATGCCTGGTACTACTAGTTACACCTCACACACCACTAGCCCAATCACAACATGGCTTTAGGCCACTACACTCCACAAACACTCTTCTTACAGACCTTACACATTGAGTTTTTGATAGCATCACTTCAGTCAGGCCACCACATAGAACACTCCTTGTTACACTAGACATTAGGAAAGCTTTTATTGCCATCCCCCACTACAACCTCACAAACAAAATATTCAACACAAATATGCACAATAAAATAAAAAGACGGCTGGCAAACTATTTAGTGGGAAGATGTGCACATGCAACATTTGCCAGTCAGTCATCGAACATCAGAAACTTCACAAATGGCATCCCCCAAGGATCTGTTTTGTCCCCTACACTCTTTAACCAACACATGCACGACATACTTACACCCCACACACCACAAATACACATAACTTCCTAAGCAGACAACATAACACTTACACATACACACCAAAATGCAAACACAGCCATATACATCCTCCAACCTCACCTCAGCACACTACATAAATGGTTCACCAAAAACAGACTCACAACAGCCCCACACAAATCTACAGTGACCCTTCTCACAAACTGGATAGCAGAACATAGTCACATTCCACAATCAATCAATCAATCATTTCCTGTGGCACCCTCGGGGATGCATAGGGCCTCGATGAACTCACACCACCACATCCTATCTTGTGCTAACTCCTCAAGATCTCCCCAACACTCATCTCCAGCTTCCCGTCTCATTGTCCTCACCCACGTCTCTTTTGGCCTTCCTCTACCTCTCCTACCAAGTGCCACCCACCCTGGTGTACCTCGTACTATTCCCTGTCTCCTATACACATGTCCTAGCCACTTCCATCGTGAGAATCTAACATATTCATCGATCGGCTGCACTCCCGTTATTTCTCTAATTCTACTATTTGGTATCCTTTCCCACCACTTAACTCCTAATATTCTTTAAGTGCTTTATTTTCAAACACCAAGAATTTATTTTCCATAGTCACTGTGCTGTACCAAGACTCGTGTCCATAAATTAAGATACTCCTAACCATTACCTTATAAAGTTTGATTTTTGTATGCACAGAGAAATTGTTATTATTCCAAATATTTTTAAGCATTCCCATTGCCTGATTAGCCTTCTTTAACCTTTCCTCGAATTCAAAGTTCAAAGAACCATCCTTGGCTAAATAAGTATCTAAATATTTAAACCTATCAACTTGCTTTACAAACATACCTCCAATTACACATTCCTGCGCATTTTTCATATTCATATTGATTATTTCAGTTTTTCCACAATTAATAACCAAACCCACCTTGCGACCTTCACTCACCAAACAGTTCAACACTCTCTGCATCTCTTCTGGCCCATCACAAATCAAAAGTATGTCATCTGCATAATCTAAATCCAAAAGTTTCCTGTTCTCTCCCCAAAGTATACCTGCACCGGTTTCTGTTCCAACGCGTTTCATAATGTAATCAATGACCAATATAAATAGTAAAGGCGATAGAACACCACCTTGAATTACTCCGGACTTGACTTCAAACGAATCACTCAGACAACCATCAACCATCACTTTACAAAATGTGTCCTCATGCATGTTCATAATGACCCTCACAAACTCCTCTGGTATTCCATAATGTCTCATGATCTTCCCCATAGTCTCTCTCGAAACACTATCAAAAGCCTTTTCAAAATCAACAAAACAAAGACTTAACAGTACTCTCATTTCATTAACTTGCTGCATCAAATGCCTAACTATAAAGATCTGATCATTGCAACCACGTCCCTTTCTAAAACCAGCCTGTTCATCCCTCAGAATACCCTCAACCACTGGCTCCAACCTATTTAACAACACTCTACTGAAAACTTTCAAAGCTATCGGTGACAAAGAGATTCCCCTCCAATTACCACATTCACTCAGGTCTCCCTTCTTCGGAACTTTAACAATTACACCATTCTTCCAAACTGATGGTAGTAACCCCGTCACCCATATCTTATTGAATAGCTTGGTCAAGATCATTATTAATCTATCCCCCTCCACTTTAAACATTTCCGGAAATAAACCATCCTCCCCTGGTGCCTTATTATTCTTTAACTGTTTTACTGCTTTCTCCACTTCTGCAAGCCTCAACTCTCCTGTTTCTATATTTAAATCTTCCTGAGCAGACGGTATATCCTCTTCTGGTGGTATTGGTCTATTAAGAACTGTCTCAAAATGCTCTTTCCATCTACTTTTAATATCTCCATCTTTGGTCAATAAATTTTCTTCCCTGTCTCTAACTGGTATTTCCTTGCGTTTACCTGCATTACCACTCAGTTCTCTAATCGATTCATATGCTATTCTTTGACTCTGTCCATCATTTTTGTTTATTAAGATTTCAGTCTCTGCAACCTTTTCATCCACACATCTTCTTTTATCTCTCCAAGCTAACCTTCTTACTTCTGAATTCAAACTCCAGTACGCAGCTCTTGCTAATTCAATCTCTTGTTCATCAACGCATTGGATCTCACTCCTCAATTTAGCCTCACCTCTCTTTTTTTATCATATCCCACATTTCCTCTGATATCCATTTCTTTCTCCTGGAGCTATGTCTCCTTCCAATCGTACATTCAGCAGTCTCATGCAAAACTTTGTTCACATCCTCCCACATCTCACCTACACTTCTCTCCCCCTCTTCCAACGTTTCCAACACCAAAAACCTATTTCTGCATTCTAATCTGAATTCCTCCTTTTCTTCTCCTTCCCTTCTAAGCTTAACAATATCGTATCTACCAACACCAGATTTTTCCTTCTTCTGATTTTTAAGTTTAAACCTTATTTTTGCAATGCTGAGTTGATGGTCACTACCAATATCCGCTCCCCATTTAACATGAACATCTAGCAGAGAACTTCTATGCCTCCTACTGATAGCGATGTGATCAATCTGATTTTTATATTTTCCACACGGCGACACCCAAGTTGTCTTGTGTATATTGCAATGCTGAAAGAGTGTGCCCCCGATGACTAAGTCATTTGCTAGACAGAAGCTTCCAAACCTCACTCCGTTTTCACTCATCCTACTACCAACTCCCATCTTACCCATACATGCCTCAAATCCCTCATTTGAACAGCCCATTACTGCATTAAAGTCTCCAACGCAGATCAAAACATCATGTCTAGGTACCCTTCCTACTCCTTCTTGCAACTTTTCATAAAATGTGTCTTTCCTTTCATCGAGTGCATCATTAGTAGGTGCATAACACACAAACAGACTGATGTTGCCATAAACAACACTCCCTTACCACACACACACACACAAACCCAAAATCCTTGGTGTAACATACCCGGTACATCAATGTCATTTAAACAACACATCACAAACATTAAAAACAAATTAACACCAAGACTCAACACCCTACGGTCACTTGCCCATACAACAACACAACAAATAAACTACCACCACAGTATACAAACAATATTATGTTCTGTGATTGGGCTATTATGCAAGCCCTGGGGCTTCAAACCTCACTAAAAACACACTGCAACAATCTACAGACCATACAGAACAAGGTCCTAAAAATAATCACAGGCTGCACCGCTACTACACCTACAGACCACCTACACCAAGAAACCAAAGTCCTCTAAGTCAAGGATCATCTAGACATGACAGGCACACAAATTCTTGCCGCAGCCTCCACAAACCCGCACCATCCACTACACTACATGGCAGCACATCCAAACACACCAAGGGATAACAAAACAACACCCAGCACACGATATAAAAAATACTGTCATCTCTCCCCCCTCGCCAGCCTAAAACCAGCTTCCAGATGCATATCCATACTCAAATCACTCACTGCTCCATTTGGTTACTCAAAGACAACACACAGTTGCACGTATAGCCTCCTGATATCCAACCTTCTGAATCCTACCTCCCTCGTGAGGACAGGGTCCACCTGGCCAGGCTGAGATGTGGGCATCATCCAGCCCTCTTTACTTACCAGAAGAGGCTCAATGACTCCATTGCTACTGCCTGTCCAGGATGCAACACAGCACCCCATACTATTAAGCACATTATGGAAGACTACACGTCACACAACTGGCTGCACCAACAACACAACATACACTCCTTGAGAGATCTGTGGGAAAGCCCGGTCTCGGCCATGGCTTTCCTTAGGGACTCAGGCTGTTTGGCCAGAATGCCTACGGAATAACTACTACTACATCAATGGTGCAGGGATCCTGTGGGACAACCACATAAAGGCAGTTGCTTACATGCAGACAACTGATTTGCTTAAACCCTGCTCAGGAACACCTGGGTCTGACAGACCCGGTCGATCATGTCCATACCCTAGCTCAGCAACTTCTAGATGCCTGGGATCCGTATCTTTTTCAGCAGCTTCTTAACTTTTTGTGCCTATGCCAGGTGTAGGGGGGGTTACTTTCGGCTCTCTCATATTTTTGCTTTATATCCCTCATAAGTTGCATTTGGGTCTGTGAGACTCAAATGTACCTGAGAAGGTAGGGTGTATTTGTTCTCCTCATTTGCAGGTTGCAGCTATGCTGTGTGGGATCCACTCTTTCCATCATGAAGGACCTCCATTCCTCAAGTTGTGACAGAATTGCTAGGCTCACAGTGTTCTTTGTTTGTATGGCTACTGCCAAAAAAAAATTTGCATTTTTTATCAATATTTTTTCCCTTTTTTTCTTTTTAATATACCTGTATAGTTAGGTGAGTTACAAGTAATTTGCCTAATTTTTTAATTGACAAGACCTTATAAACTGTAACATATCCAGGAATTCAATAAATGAAACGTGTGCAAATACAGCATTTTTATATACCTGGGTCTGACAAACCCAGGTGTTCCTGAAGTGTACACAACCCAATACCATTAGTATTTCTGAATGAAGTTAATCAGTTGGACCAGGGTTGAGCAACAACAACAAAGATAATACTTATCTTTATGTATCAGCATAACAGGAAAAGCACACTCAATCCTCGTAAATTGCGTGTTCATAAATCATGGATTCATAAATCACGGCTAAGTGGCTGTCAGACTGCCGGCAACCTTAAATCACTGTTAAGTCACGAAAATCACGGACCTAGGCACCCAAGTGGGCCTTTTCCGAGGAGAACCGTAAACCGTGGCATTCAAACTGAAAATCGCGACCCAACAACCAATCACCATGCATCCCTGGTGGCAAGTGTGGATACTAATGCCGCCATGTTGTTGTTCTTGTCCCACCAGTCCACACACTACAGACCGTCGCCGTGGAGTACGAGAGCTAACTGCCTTTTTGTGCAACTTCCCCCCGCCTCCTACCTGCCATTGCCCCTCTCAATCCCCCAGTGAAGCACTCTAAGCAGTATGGCATCAAGAAGCTGCCGCCGTTGTCGTACAGTCAACATTTGGTGCTCAATCGTCGAGTTGAGAAGGGAGAGAAGTTTTCAAAGCTGATGAAAGAGTTTGGGAAGAACAACTGCTGAGAGGTTCTAAGTTCTTCCCAACACCACCCCACTCCATTCACTTGTGCAATTTCATCATAGGATTAACGTGAGATCCCTTAACATTGCTTATTTCTATTTAATACATGCCCTGAATATTCCCAAATTTGTATGTTTGTGTTTGATGGTACCTAGATCGCCATAGGTACGGTGCTCTGGGGGCAGGTTGGCCGAAGTCCAGACCCAAATTAATTTTTCACATAAGAGTTATTATTCATAAATCACGAAATTCGTAAATCACGGCAGTGGTCCAGACCAAAATTGCCACAATTTACGAGGATTGACTGTATATGGTAGGACACATTAACAAAGTTGGGGAAAAACAGAGGAATTACTTGGAGAAGAACAGGGAGGTTTTAGGATGGGAAGAGGTTGCATAGATCAGATATTTATTCTTAGGTTTTTAGTAAAAAAGTTTCTAGAGAAAGGAGAGATGTTGTAAGCAGCCTTCATGGGTTGGGAGAAAGCATATGACAGGGTGGATAGAGGATGAACATGGAAAGTATTAAGAATGTAAAACTGATGAAGAGGAGGCAATCATGTCTTCAAAATTACATATATTCGCTACTTTTTCAATGATCACTGTGATCACATTTACTATAATTTATTGACATATAAGTGCAATGAAATCTAATATGCATGGGAGCTCTCCTATGTAGCCTAATGATACGAGAGGTAAGTGTTATATTAAAAAAAAAAAAAGTCAACTTGCTGTTTCAGAAAACCATAGATTTTAATAATGACTATGTTATTCTGGATTTTTTTTGGTATGAATCTATCTAATTTAACTTCCACACCTGTGGCAATTTAGCTGTTTCCAATTTATGCCCCCCCCCCCCTTCTCTAATGAAAATGAGACTGGTGTGAGTTTTGGGTGGGGAAGCAAGGATTAAAATGGTTAATTTCCATAAGAAATGATGGTAGAATTTACACAGAATCACACACATAAATTATCCTAACTGGAGGCTGTGACCCCCAGACCCCCAACACTATAAACCACCTCACCACATTCAATCTTAGCCTTCAAAATGCAGGAATTGTACTGGAATCTTACTTGTTGTTTTGTGATAAAAACAATAGCAGAAGTAGATCAAATCACAATAAACAACACCAGAAAAAAACATCATCCTAACTGGGAGGTTTTGCCCATCAGACCCCCTCCCCTCACCTGACATTAAATGCCTCACCTTGTTCAAACTTAATTTTCAAAATGCAGAAACCATACCATCTTAAAGGTTGTCCAGCAAGCATGGTACTATAAATGTCTTTTCTGTAATTATGCAGAAGTTTACTGTTAGGGCAGTCGACTGCTCTTGACAACACTCCGTGATCTTTTAATAAGTCAACAGCTGCATCATCATCATGGATAAAATTAATCACAAATGTCTAATAATGGTTAGAACAGCCACAAAATCCACTAGCCATTTTTTAACTGATATCAAATCAATCTCAAAGTTCAGATGTGACTGCTCATGCAAGTGTGATGTGGGGCTTGCATTTGTGTCACATGACTCAATGGATGCACTCACTGGTTTCCTTGCTTCAATCTAACTGGTCGGCGCATCAGCCTTGTGTGCCTGCCATCACCTCTGTTTGATGCCCCTTCACAGATGAAGGTCAGATTAAGTTATGGTACTGGTAAGTATTAACGTTACTATTCCTTTCTGACAACTACCTTATTGGAGAAGATTTAGTTGGTGAGACCTACTGTTTCTTTCTGATAACTACCGTACTTTATTGGAGAGGATTCAGTTGGTGAGACCTACTGTTCCTTTCTGACAACTACTTTACTGGAGAAAATTTTGTTGGTGAGACCTACTGTTCCTTTCTGACAATTACTTTATTGGAAGATTTAGTTGGGGAGACCTACAAACAATACAAAGGAAATTTCCTAATTCATGTTTCCTGTCAGCCAAGAAACCATTTATAACGCTGGGTGGTAACCATATAACCAACCCATACGTGCTCCCTACGTGTCAACAAGTGGGTTGGTGGAGGGTTAGTGCCCCTCCCCGTAAAACAAATAACTCAGAGTCAAATGGCCACCCCTCATGGGATTATGGCGTCTGGCTATAGATAGATAGATAGATGATTGTCCTCAACAGCAAGTTGTCAAAAAAATATGTTAATTCTTTGCCACACAGACACAGCCTTTCCTTATTTTTCCTATTGATATGTCTTTCACAGGTTACTTGTTATGCTTCATAAATTACCAAAGATACTGAACATTTTTAAAATTCTGCCTGTGAAATTACATAAAGGTTTGTTTATATCACACATACTGCCATCCCATTTTTTTTTTTTTTTTTTTTTTTTTGTCCAACTCTGGGCAAAGGCTTCAGGGCCTATATCTCGGGGGCAGTAGCCTATCCCAAGGCCCAGTAGTCCTCCTACACCTCCACATGTCACCACTTCGGCGCTAACACCCACTGTCCATATTGAATACATGCTAGGGCTGTCTCATACAGGACTGGTGTATTGGTATTAGCGGGGGTACTTTTATGACATGTCGGTGGGTCATCTGGTAGATCAGGAAAGTCTGCTTCTATGAAATTCAAATCCTTAAACTGTTCCCTGCCCCAGCCAGGATTCGAACCTGGGTCCATCAGGACTGCAGGCCGCCTCTCTACCGATTCAGTCACCGCCTCCCCCGACTGACAAGAGCAGTTGATAATTCTTTACCAAATGGGCACAGCAATTCCACCTACACTCTAACAAATATGATCTCATGTTAAGTAATTCTGGTACATAAGCAACACTATTAACTGCTCCAGTGTACCAGTAACTGGAAAAAATGATTGGGAAGACAAAATATACTTATTATGGAGCATTTAAGGAAGCGGCCAGGTCACCTGCAGCAATGTTTACTGACGAACTGACTGGCCACATTCCACTGCAGGGCTCTTGCTAACTGCCGATGGTTGCGAGTCATTTGGCTCCTAAGGTTTCATATTTATGAGCTAAGTAAATTTTTAGTAGCCAAATTGACTATGAGGCAAAATATTTTACTAGCAATAAATATATACCGGTATTTTTATTTACACATTGTGATGATTAGAATCATATAATGAGGTTTTAAAAACATTCACAGTGGCGACAAGGAAAGACTTAATAATCGATCACACCGTGCTTTTTTGTTCATTTAAGTGAGATTTACTTATTTTGTAGTTTAGTGGGTTTTCAACTGGATGTATTTTCTCCTTGCCAAAAGGTGACTTGCATGCAAAATTTGTTTGCCGAAGGGGAAAAATGCTCACATTTGCGAGCTGTGGCTCACCAAACAAGAGCCCTGCACTGCTCTGCTGGATGCGTCAGTGTATCTCAAGTCAAAGCAATGGGAAACAATGTTTTAACTAAACCTAATCCAACCTAACCTCACTTGAATTTAACTGCCAGCTTTCAAATTTAAAAATGAATCTTAAGAACGTTAAATATGGCCGGCTGCTGGCAGATGTCAGCGAAATATTTATGCATACTAAATCCTCATTTACAGCTTTCAGAGGTTTTCATTTTCATTCATTGCCAGATGCCATGTATCCCAAACGGGGTGGCCAAGGGCTTAGAGTTAATTGTTTTACAGGGAGGGGCACTAATCCTCCACCAACCCCACTTGACACATAGGGAGAACGTTATGCCAACAGCATCTGGTGTTCCCAGGCGGTCACCCATCCAAGTACTAACCAGACCCAACGTTGCTTTCAGAGGTAAGTTTACAAAAATCCCCAGTAGCTGTGGTAATCCATGAATAATAACAAGTAACCTGTGAAAGACTCATTTCAATAAAAAATATGGAAAGGCTGCATGCATTTGGTAAAAATTTCATAAGCAGAACTTACAGCCAAGCTCCAAACACATATTTTACCACTGGTGTATTTTCAAATTCTTTATTGATACACTGATAGATTAATTCTGCAGGTTAGGACTTAGACTATGATTTGGCCTGATAGGTAATGGTTTTTGATGGGCTTTAGGGTTAAGTGGCAATTGTAGATTGTTAAAATTAAGGGGGGTCTAGGGGGCAAAGCCCCGTAGTTGGGGAAAGTAAGTCTAGGATAGGTTAGGTCAGGTCAGGCAGGATTGTTAGGTTTCCTATAGTTATGAATATCTCATGCACCTGGTTGGTGAGACTGTTGGTAATCAACATATCTAATTGGTTACAGGCTGCCAAAGGTGAACTGTTGGCTTGGTTTCTTCCAATCACTTTCTAGTGCTGCATCATTACCATAATTACTTTCCTTCAGATCAAGACTTTGTAAGAATATAGTTGGAATTGCCACACCTGTCTGGTAAAGAAATACCAAAGCTTATAATAAAGAATATTCGTAAATGAAGCCCACATAACACCCTAAGTAATTTAGTCACAATGGAGAATGAAATGAAAGTGTTAAAATTAAAAGCATGAGTTGGCAAAAGCCCTAGCATATCTACATGAATCAGGTCATAAACTGAGAGAATAATCATATATTATTTGATTCTGTTGCAAATGATCCTTTCTGTTTATTAAGAGGGTCACTTACATATCAAGACCCTAGTCTCCTCTCATATAACTAAAAAGGCAAATGTACGAGGCCAAGGTATTATTAGCGCAAATGGTTATTAAAATGTTTTCTTATTTTTGCTCTTTTACCAAATGAAATGCATTCTGTCCTACGTAATGGACGTCCCCTTCACTAGTACATTACCTTTTTTACTTCAAACCTCTTCTTGTCTTGTTTAGAGGTGCTGGAGGACGGCACCTCAACTTCTTCTTCCTGTGGATCCACTTCCATCGCTGACATTTTCTCCGCCACCGATTCTAACAAGGGTCTCACGAGCCACCCGAATATTTTCACTGGATTCCATTCTCTTTAAATAAGCTGCTAAATATTTACTGAAGGAACTTTGAAATTAGTTTATTGCTTAAATTATCTTGATTTTAGCCAAATAAGTGTCCAATAAGGGATAAATATTTTCACTAAACTTCTAGCTTTCAAGCGATCATCGGATTGCTGTGGATTGGGTAAACAAAGGTCCTCTGCGACGGGAGGTACGAACACCCCATGAGGGAATAAAAAGCAATTTGACCAGATTCAGACAAACAATGGTTGACTGATATGTTTATTGTTGCTATGGTATACAAAGCACATATGGAACCAAGGAGGTGGTGGGTCTTGCCCACAGAGCTCTGTCATATGGAGGAGAGCTGTCTCCGCAGCGATAGTGACTTACAGCCGCCATATTGAAACACCCGCACTCGTCCCCTTTTTTTTTTTTTTTTTTTTTTTTTTTTTTAAATGTCTGACTCTGGGCATAGGCTTCACAGCCTGCTATCAGGGCCCAGCAGTCCTCCTACATACCATTCACATCTACATGTCACCACTTCGGCTCTAACACCCACCGTCCATATTGAATACATGCTAGGGCTGTCTCATACAGGGGGGGGGGCGCGGTAGCACAGTGGTAGCGCGCTGGACTCGTAATCGGGGGATTGTGAGTTCGAGCCTCGCCCGGGCTGCCGTGCCGGGAGTGGTAGCTCGCTCCTGTAACCCTAGCGGGGCTATATAGTCCAATACAGGGCTTAGCTCGGGGGAACTCCATTTCTCCCATTTTTGTCTCATACAGGACTGGTGTATTGGTATTAGCGGGGGTATTTTTACGACATGTCGGCAGATCTTCTGGTAGATCAGTAAAGCCTGATTGAATGAAATACAAATCCTTAAACTGTTCCCTGCCCCAGCCGGGATTCGAACCTGGGTCCGTTAGGACTACAGGCCACCTCTCTACCGATTGAGCCACCGCCTCCCCCATGAAACACTTCTTAGCTAGCTGTCCCTGAATCCCTGGTGCTTCCATATATACATGTGTCATAATACAATATATATATATATATATATATATATATATATATATATATATATATATATATTACCATTTTCTTCTGCCTAGCTCTACGCATTATAGTATAAAGTTAGCCAAGAGTATGAACAAAGCAACGCCGTAAGTTATTGCAGTGCAGAACATACTTTTTTTTTAAATTGTTTCTCTCTATGACCGCATTAACTGAACGTCAGTTTAATTATGCTAGTAAAGATAAAATAGAAGTCGATGGAAAAAGCATATAATATGTGTTATGCTACGTGTTCAAGGGTCAACTTCTTGTCCTCTGAACACGAGCTACTGAGCTGGGGTTCCCTTCGAGACCGGGTCTAGAGTAGCCTCTACCTCTGGTTGAAGGCTGGGGAGACACTCTGCTGGTTGAAGGTTGGGGAGATGCTCTGCTCGTCGAGGACTGGGGAGATCGTTTGGGGGTCGCTGGCGTGGTGGGGGTATGTTTGAAAAAGGCAGTGATTGTAGTCTGCCTGGCCGCCCTCTTCTTTTCCTCCAGCATCATCATGTACAACTTCATCCCCTCCTCCAACCGATTAGCTGCGTCCCTCTGCTTCGTCCCGGGAGAAGGTTGTGTGTGCGCATAAGCCCAGTGATCTCGTCCAGCTTGGTCAGCATCTCCCTCAGAATTGTCATATTGAGGGCTTGCACTTCAGGGAAGTCCTCCTCCTGTGCCTCCTGGTGTGCCCGCTGAATTTCCATATTGAGGAGCTCAAACACGAAAAAATCTTGCTGCACAGCACGGGTAGAACTTGGTGTGACACAAGAAAGGACTGATAGCCGTATACTGTCAGTTCAAAATGTGTTGGGAAGCTCGAAATTCTGCATGTATGTACAGTATCATGTTTTATTAAATAAGTAATCACGGATCTCACTACTAAACAGAGAAAATCATAAACACATTAGTTTGACAGCAATGTACCATATACAGTACTTCTAAACTGTCATGTACGGGCCATTACTCTCATGTAGGGTAGGATGTAAGTTATCTACATTATAACCAATGCCTTAACTTCTACAATTTTATTGTGTCTAATCACCAATATTCACCATCCTTACCCATATCACCATGATGAAGTGTAATTTAATGACACAGAAAATGCAAAAGTAATATGGCTACCTTTTGTTTACCCTTATTGTGTGTGCAGGCCTATTGTCTTAATCATGTGTCATCCACATATATTGTTGAGAAGAGGTCTCAGAAGCAGGCTCGATCTCAGTCAACTGCTCAGCAGACTGTTGCTTATGGTGTAATATGGTCAGTCATTCTGATGTAAACAAATGTGTTTATTATCTGTTCATATACTGTTCCATCATACATTGTGGCAACCCTATCTGCTGACTCCAGTTAGTTACAGAAGCTCAGTATTTAGGATGCCCCAGTCTCATGCGCTAAGGCAGAGCAGACATGAACAAACTCTCATCAGGGAAGGCTGTGCCATCATGCTGTCCTGACGAAGTCCTGCATTCCTCAAGATCTGCATATAATTCAAGAAGATAATCTACAAAAACCTCACTACAATATACCTCAAACCTCAGCACAGATTGAATCTGATAAACTTAACATTTAACCTTACACCAACCACAACAGTAATGACAAAAATGACATCAGAATGTGGGGAAACCTTACCCCCGTCAGGACACATGGAAGGTACTGTAGACGCATGCCGCATGGTGAGCTGATTGGCACTCTCACAGTGCTGCCAAGGATGCTGGCTTCATTTGGATCACTGCATAAATGATGATTTCAGTTGATTTGTACACTACATCACCTTGTACAGGCCAAGGCGATGCCATTCTGGTGTAAACCAGAAAAAACTTGCAAATCATCTATAACTATTTGGATGTACAGTATTTAAAAATTCCCCACCAGTTCCTGAAGTGTCAAGTTTTAATCAGTATTAAAAACCACAATGAGGTGGACTGTATTTGCATGTTGCAGTTGAGAACACATATACTGCATATGTGCATAAGTTTACCCACATTTTGCAGGTGAAGGGTTAAAGGTAGCAAAGGAATATTAATATGGACTTCTGTAATATGTTATGAACTTAACAGTAAATATGAATGTAAAATAGAGAACTTATAATATGAATTTTTTGACATGTGCTCCAACATTCTATCTCAGTCTCCAAATCTATATTTTTCTTTCAAGCATCTGTCATCATAAGATGCATATCCAAATATCCAAGCCACCGAACATCACAAACTATACTTGATGTACAAGCACCCTGAGCTAAAACATTTTAAATCTTTCATTCTTTGCTACCATTCACAATTTATAAACAAACTTTCTCTTTACTCCATCCACAAGTACTCGTATCTACTGTAATGGACATATTTAATGTAATGGACATAAAACAGTCACATCAAACTTTTGTTCCACATATATTTTTCACACCCAGGTGAGAGTGAATGGAGATTTGAGTGATGAGTTTTCCGTGAATGTTGGTGTGCATCAGGGGTCAGTCTTGAGTCCCATGTTGTTTATCATGGTACTTGAAGCCCTTTCACGTGACTTTAGAAACGGACTCCCGTGGGAGTTGTTGTATGCTGATGATTTGGTGTTGATTGCAGAGAATGAAAGGGAGGCGGAGGAAAGGTTTAGGAAGTGGAGAGATGGTATGGGGCAAAAGGGTTTAAGGGTAAATGCAGATAAAACAAAAGTGATGATATCTAGGGTTGGTGGCGGTAGTCAAAGACGAGGGAGAGTGGCCATGTGCAGTTTGCCACAAGGGCGTGGGAAGTAATTCCATCTTGTGTGGTATGTGTGATAAATGGGTGCATAAGAGATGTAGTGGTATCAGAGGTAGACTGCGAGATAATGCTGATTTTATGTGTGCGGCGTGCCGGGGTGAGCAGGTGGAGATTGTCAGACGTGAAAGGATTGAACTTGCTGGTGAATCTCTTGAGTGTGTGGAAGAGTTTTGTTATTTGGGAGACATGTTGTGTGCTGGAGGTGGGGCTGGAGCTAGCTCTGTGGCTAGGGTGAGAAGTGGCTGGAAGAAGTTCAGGGAGCTCTTGCCTCTCCTGACATTGAGAGGGCTCTCCCTACGTGCTAAGGGGTCTTTGTATGCAGCATGTGATAGGAGTGTAATGCTGTATGGCAGTGAGACCTGGGCAGTGAAGGAGGAAGATATTCGCCAGCTCAGACGTACAGAAATGACAATGATTAGGTGGATGTGCAGTGCGTCCCTGCGTCCAAGGCCTGGAGGGGCTGGGTTTACAATGGAAGAGTTGAGAGGTAGGATGGGACTGGAGTGTATTGGTGTTGTGATGAGGAGAGGTAGATTGAGGTGGTTTGGACATGTGGAGAGGATGGGGGATGATAACTGGGTGAGGAAGGTGAGAAGTGTTAATATTGGGGGTGGGGTTATGAGGGGTAGACCGAGAAAGACATGGGACGAGGTCATTAAGTGTGACCTTAGGGTTAAGGGACTGAACAGGGAGGCTGCAATGGATCGTGCAGCGTGGAGAGCCGCCATTAGGTGACCAAGGCTGACACATGCAAACATGTTGGAGCCTTTAAAAACGAACGATTCTTCATTCATCTCTGGCATTATGCAAAGTCAGAATCTTGCCAACTTTAACTAGTCCTTGGCAGTCACAAAACTCACATCTGATGCCATTTGAATTGCAGTACTTTAGGTAGTTGCTCAAAGGATGAGGATATTCCTGGGACACACCATCCCCTCCACTTTAATCACCTGACAGGTAGATACCATGCAAGGATTATTATTTCTCCGCTGACTCCAAAGACACCCGTGGGATGTGGATAAAAAATTTTTTATGAAGTGTTGATGAGGAAAAACTATCAATTTCATAATAACTTTATTATGATGACCACTTTGCATCACCTAGCTCGCATATACACTAATGGGGTAGTAGATTAATGCAAGAGAAAAAGGTGAATAAATAGCCAGGTGTTGAGTACACATTACAAAAAGAGGAGGTATAAGTTATGTAGCCATTAGTGTACAGCATAGCAACTTAGTTGCCAAACAGGTACAAGGCTGAATTAATGAGTATATGAGAATAAAAAGATAAGGTAATAGTGGGGCAAAAACAATATACTCTCCAGTTTTAAGTTACAAGAAAAAAAATAACTTTAGCTACACCATAATTATATTACATTCATTAACAACTGAGGACAAACAGTACTAAATGTAAACACTCAGGTTTTAATTTTTAACCATTGTGAACATGTATTTTATGATGTCTAATGTTCATTTAGTTTGGGGCTAGTATGCCTTTACACAATATGACTGTACATCAAATGTTTAGCCTACCTTGTTTTCTAGATCTGTCATTCTATTATTTGTAGTTTTACATCCCTCACCAAAAATACACATAAAACTCTTGACCCCACCTTTTTATACTGCCACTCAGTGTTCACGTACCAGAATGTCAGTTTGTGGATCAAAAGCAGAGAGCAGCTCTTTAATTTTCAAATGCAATACTGTACAATATAGTTTACAACATGATAAGCAACACAATTTTTACAACAGTCCAACATGAAAAAGCATTAGGTCATCTACTACGACTAGTTAAGAGTACTACAGTAATAGCTGATGATGTAACGCTTTTCCAACTGTGAAGGAGAAAAGTGGAATACTGTACAGGTACAGCTGATTTTTTTCCCCCAAGAAAAATCCGCCAATCTTACACTGCAATGAAAGGGGTGCAACTTTACCTTAAGAAAAGTTAATTTCACTGATAAAAACTCACTTTTTCTCCACAGTTTCCTCCAAATGTTCTATAAATATTTTTCGTCACAACATTTTACAAAATGTCAGCTTTATAATGTATAAACAGCTTCAACAAGCATTTAGTCATCCCATCTTGATTTTCTCCGGCGCTGTGACGGCTGGTTAGTGGATGTCCTAGTGATGGTCCAAGAGGTGTCAGGACTGGCTGCTGTGAACTGTGGATGGTAAACAGTTCGTAAGAAGCAGACACCCTTATTGACTCCTTTAATACAATAACAACTTTGGTGTTTTGTCTTTGCACCACCAAGAATACATAACATTAACTACATATTCCGATATCTACCACATCATCTCTCTACAATAACCTTCCATATTAGTCTGGGCTAGAAAGTACGATTTTTGAGTGAACCTTGCACTTGGACATATAGTTTTCTTTTACACTGGTTTTAGACAATTTTGACCTGCTGATTTCAAATGCTATCAGTGCCAGACGATAAAAGTTGAATGTTTTTGTGGACATCTCTTTAAAGCAGGTATATAAAATCATGGTTAAAGGCATTGGCTATCTCTTTATAAACCTATCTAGAGCAAGAACTCTGCCAAGATTGAAAATTTTTTATGGAGTTCTGTAAAATTAATTTAATTTTACACTTCATTATTACTTATTATTACAAAATAGGTCATTATTGTATATTATTAAAAAATTAAAGATGCTATAATTTATAGTTGCATTCAAAATTGGTTGAGAAGATTAGGAGAAATACACTGAGGTGGTCTGGACATGTGAAGAGAATGGAGAATGAAAGGCTGACTAAGAGGGTGTATGTAGGTGAGGTGGAGGGAGGGAGAGGGAGGGGTAGACCGAGGATGAGGTGGAGGGATGGAGTTGAGAGGTATATGAGGGAGGGGGGGGTGAGTTGGGAGGAGGGTAGTCAAATGGTGGGTGACAGAGAGACTTGGAGGCGTTTTGTCTGCGGCCACCCTTTGCGGGATTAGGGCGTCAGGCTATAGATAGATAGAAAATTGCAACATCTTGATCCTGAACTTCTGAAGAGGTTTATGTCTGGAGAGCAAGTTATGTGTCACCAAGATGGGCTATGGAATGCTATATGGTCAGATCTCTTCATTGAGACCACTTACATGTGATATGGCAATGGACCATCTGGCATCATAGGATCTACTTTGAATGAATCCACTATAGCCATTTGGGCACTATCTCACTGCACATGTGCACAGCTGATGAATGACCTGGAAGCAATGAAAGATGGAGAAGCTCAACATGTCACCTCCAACAAGGAGAAGCAACTGACACGCATCACAGCAGATGTGATAAATAGAATGAACATAAATGATGCTCTTTCATCATGCATTGACATATTTGACAATGATAAGCATCCAGTCTCTGGTCTTGTTGATACATTTTCTGGGCGAGTTGTTGATGATCCTACAGTTAATGTTCACTGCTGCCTTGAAATCGGAACTGCCCAGTGGTTACAATATGAGAGCCAATGGCCATCAAGCTTCCACAACAAGTTGAAAAGAAATGTCAAGACCATAGCAGCTGCAACGACACATACTACTAAATTTGGCCAAAGTCACATCATTGTTGATGCTGAATCTATCTATGCATGCATCATTGCAATAATGACATCATCAACAGAGACCATTTCCACAGAGAGACAATTCTCTCATGAACTGGCTCCACACCCAACTTCTCTCTTTAAGTATGGTGAAATAAGGACAAGCAGCAAGTCTGTACTCAAGAATAAACTTCAGATGGTACGTGGAATACGGCACTGTCAACATCCAATGGTGGTAATCCTCGATGGCTGTGCTTTGTTGTGAACAATTCCTTGGCTAGCATTACCTGCAAAGCTTTCAACATTCATTGGCACTGCAGTGTCCAGAATCATGTGATATACTGAGACAGCATCAGTCCTTCATGTGGTTTTTGACAGACACATTACTATAAGATGAGTACAAAGTCATACTGTCAAACCTCACAACAGAAAGGATTGAGTCACGTGTTCAAGCTGACAGAAGAATTGCCTTTACCCAAACAGGCCATCATGTTGAATGTAAGTGCAAACAAAGAACATGTCATCCATATGACTGTAAAAAAGTTGTGCTCCATCCAGGTCCCACAAGGAAAATGCATCATCGTGACTGGCCCTGATCCATATCCAACAGAAGTTGCAGTTGGTCCACAGCAAACAGCAATAACACGAGGAGGCAGATGTCATCGTGGCATATCACATGATTCACAAAGCTGCTACAGGCTTTTCATCAATTCAGGTTGTATCTGAAGACACTGATGTGCTTCTTATCCTTGCACATCACTTGCATGCACAAACCAACAGCTTGCCAACTACAGCTGTGGTAACCATGAAGTTATGTTCTGGAAAGTACACTGTCATCAATGTCAATGAGGTGGTCAATAAACATGCTGCAGTCATCCACAACCTTTTGCAGCTCATGCCCTAAATGGATGTGATGCAGTCTCTTCATCTGCTGGTAATGGCAAGGCAACTGTGTTCAAAACACTTGAAAAATTCAATGGTTTGCTTCTTCTAGGTAACATTGCAGCATCAGATGACATCACTAGCTCTTGTTTGAAATTTGTAGCCATGTTATATGGGCAAGAGCCAGAGATATCACTAGGCTACATGCGTGCTAATATTTTCAAGAGAAAGCTTGCTGGTAAACAACATGTACCACCAAAAATGAGCAACCTTCCACCTACTCAAGGTGCATTTAAGCTACATTGTGAGCAAGCCCATTTCCAAACAGCTTTGTGGAAATCACCAAGCATGGTTTCGCCGCCCGACTGGACCCTCTGCAGCATGGCTGGGAAATGAACGGAAAAGAACTTTGACCAAAGTATGTTCTGCCTGGACACTTAGCTGCACCAGATGAAATGCTTAATCTCATAAACTGTGGCTGCAAAATGACACACTTTCCATGCACAAAAATTACACTTCCGTGCTCAAACTTCTGCAAATGCAGGGGCCAAGCAAGCTGTCAAAACCCATTCAAACTGAACATGGACAGCAGTGATGAAAGTGGCAATGAGTCTGACTAACTACTGCGTGAATATATTATTATAAACATTATATTTTGCCAGATTTAATTTCTTGAATTGATTTCTAGAACTGAACACTCATAACCCGTCATGTGATACCAATACGATATAAAGTCTATCTATCAATCTATCTATTGCCAGATGCCTTAATCCCTTATACGGGGTGGCCACAAACAAATCGCCTCCATGTCACCCTGTCCCCCGCCATTTCACTGCCCTGCTCCCAATTCACACCTCCCTCTCTCATATACCTCTCCACTCCATCCCTGTATCTCATCCTTGGCCTTCCCCTCCATCTCTTCCCGTCCACCTCACTCACATACATTCTCCTCATCAGACTCTCACTCTGCATCCTCTCCACATGGCCAAACCACCTCAGTGTGTTTCTCCTAATGCTTCCTATCACATCCACATCCACACTACAACGCTCCTTCACATCCTCATTTGTCAGTCTGTCTCTCCATGTAACTCCACAGACTCCTCTCAAATAACTCATTTCCACTGCTCTCACTCTTGACTTGTGTCCCTCCAACAACATCCAACCTTCACTTTCATACGACAGAGTTGGTATCACAATACTGTTATGCAGTAACTTTTTCACTTCCATGCTCATTTCCCTGTTTCTTATCACTGTCTTTAAGGAACCAGCAACCTTTCTTTATTGTCGTACCCTTTCAAGCACTTCACTCTCCAAAATTCCATCCTTACTCATCACACTATCCAAGTACTTAAACGTGCTCACATTTTCCATTTCCTTATCATCCAACCTCACTGTACATTCACTGACTTCACCTCTCTCGAAGACCATAACTTTACTCTTCGCTACATTCACCTTTAAATTCCGTTTCTTACATAGTCTCCCAAATTCATCCACCAAACCTTGCAGCTCCCCTTCATCTTCACTTAACAACACAGTATCATCTGCAAACAACAGTACAGGGAGTTTCCAAACACTGCCCTCTCTCATTAAGGCAACTCCAACATCCACTGCCCTACCTTGTATCTCTTTTATAACTCCATCCATGTACAGATTGAACAACCATGGAGACATGATACATCCCTGTTTCATCCCAACCTTCAAATAGAGAAACTCACTCAGTTCACAATCCACACGCACTGCAGCCTTAGCAGCCTAATACATATTCTTCACAGCATTCAACAATTTCCCATCTACTCCATATATTCTTAATACTTTCCACAATCTTTGTCTATCCACCCTGTCATATGCTTTCTCTAAATCCATGAAGGCCACATACAACTTCTTTCCCTTCTCTAGACACTTTTCCACTAAAGATCTAAGAATGATTATCTAATCTACACAACCTCTTCCCTTCCTAAAGCCTCCCTGTTCTCCTCCAACTAATTCCTCTGTTACTTCCTTAACTCTGTCAATAAGTATCCCACCATCTACTTTTCCTATTACACTAAGAAGACGAATGCCTCTATGATTACCACACATTTCTTTTCCACTTTCCCTTTGTACAAGGGAATAATTATACCTGACTTCAAATCATCCGGGACATTATCTTCCTTCCAGGCCAATCTGCACATCTTCCACATCCATTCTGCTACTATCTCTCCCCCATGCTTCAGCTTTTCACCACACACTCCATCAGTTCCTGGGGCTTTCCCCATTTTGACTCTCTTCAGTGCTTCCACAACTTCCATTCTACTGATTTTTTCCTGTCTCCTCACCTCCCTCCTTCTCCCAGCCATTCCCCAGCCACTTATAGTCGCATTACTTCCTTTCTCTACGTTCAACAATTCATTAAAGTGTTCTCTCCATCTGCTCACTTTTTCTCCCTTCTCAACTAGTAATCTACCATTTTTATCATTTACTCCCCTACTAACTTCATTACTACCCTGTCTGATTCTCTTTACCTCTTTCCAGAACATTTTCTTACATTCCCTCCACTTGACACTCAAATTCCTCATCCACTCTCTCCTTACTCTCTCATACTAATTTTTTCATCTCTCTCTTCTTTTCCACATATAACTCTCTCTTCTGTCTCGCAACTTCTTTCACGCCCCTATTTCTCATCCATTCATAATATGCTTTCTTCTTTTGTGCCACAGCCTCTCTCAACCCTTCAATCCACCATGCTGTTCCTTGCACCCCCTTTCGTCTTCTCTCCACCCCACACACCACCTCACATGCTGCATATATTTCCTCTGTGAATATCTTGCACACACCTTCCATGTCCCCCACCTGCTCCAATTCATATTTACCCAATCGTTCCTCCACTTCTCTCTTATATTCTGCTTTTTTCTCATCCTCTTGTAACCTTTCCACTCTCCCTACATCTACTCCTTCCTCCCGTCCTTCCCTTCTTCTATTTCTCCATTTTACTTGGACCTTGATTCTGACCACTACCAAGTGGTGGTCAAAAAGTTCACTCCCCCAACCTTTATATGCTCTTGCATCCATTACACATCTTTGCATCCTTTCATCCACACACACAAAATCAATCACTGCCTTCCTTTCATTCAGTTCACCATCCACCCTTCTCATCATTCGCCATGTATACCTGTGGATCATTTTGTGCTTGAATGGGTATTGGCCATCACCAACCCCCTCCTGGCACAAATGTCCACTAAAGCACCACCATTCTCATCTATCTCAGCAGGCTCACCCCACTCACCAACTATTCCATCGACCTTCACATTCCCTACTTTACCATTCATATCATCAATCAAAAACACTCTCTCATTCCTTTCAAACTTTTCCATGCACACTTCCACATTTGTCCAGAACTCTTCTCTCACTCTGCTTGCACGATCTTGTGTTGGCGCATACACGCACACAATCACTCACATTTGTAGTCCAACTTTCAGTCCTACCCACACAATCCTTGAGCCAACTGATCCATACTCTCTTATATTCTCCTTCCATCTGTTACGCACAACAATACACACTCCTTCTTTTGCTCTCTCACTGTCACCTACTCCTGCACATATACCCCATCCATACTCCCATTCTCTCACACTCTCACCTGTTCATTTAGTTTCAGTTACTCCACATACATCCACTTTCGCACCCTCAAGCACCTGGACAATCTCTCTCTCTTTCACCTCAACATTTGCACCCCCTACATTCTAGGTCGCCAACCGTATCATGTCCTTTGTATTGTCCTTAGTCGTTATCTTTTGGTCAGTCCTGGTCTGAGGCTTCTTGTTTGTATTTTTAGTTACCGGTAGTTGTTTTCCGAGGAGGGGCATTAACCCTCTGCCAACCCACTTGCTGTCACGTAGGGAACACATGTCGGTTGGTTATAAGGTTACCACCCAGCGTTGTAAATGATTTCCTGGTTTACAGGAAATCATTTGCCTTGCCACTCAATGTAGAGCTACCCTAAAAAAGGGTACCACTACACTAAGTGGGTGGATGATGGGCGCCCCCACCTACCACAATATATAAAGTCTTTGTGTATTTTTTTCATGTATGGATAAATAATTTTTTGCCATATTTCTAGTAATACTATCCAACTGTTTTGTCAACAAAAATATAAAATATAATTTACACCTTTAATAACCAATGAGATTCATTCTCTGTATTTCACAGGATTCCTGGCAGTAATTTTGGATTATTGCATTTTTACAAAAACGCTCAAAGCTTAACGTCTGGCACTCATCACATTTGGATTCAGCAGAAAAACAGAGTCTAGAAACAGTCATGAAAACTACTATTTGTTAAAAGACATGGTCTAATGATTCTAGCCCTGTACTATATGAATGAGTAAAGTGTTAACCTAGGGAATGGCATACTGTACTTGGAATACAGGCACCATGAGATCTACAACCCATTATAAAATCTAATAAGTTTACCAATCCTCTCACCTGTCACCCTCTAATGCCCCAAACTTCCAAAGGGCACAGCCTACTGTATAAATGTAGTAATAGTAGTTGGGCACTCCTGGTTTGGCTAAGCAGACCCATTAACTTCGGGCAGGCAATCATCCCTGCAGGGCCAGCCTGGGCACTGAACCGATGTGCACTTGTGGTAGATGGGGCCTAACCAGAGCAAGGTGTGAGGACAGGTGACAGTCTGGTTCCTGGATGGATGCCACATTTGCCTCTCTTCACCAGGTTAACAGAGGCACCATTGTCACCCCATTACACTAGAGTCTCCAGACAACATGAGATAGGTTATGGAAAACTTCATGCTGAATTAAGTTCGTGCTAAAATGTGACACATATTTACAAATAAAATGGGAATACAATAGGGGGTTAGGTTCTGAGAACTTCATATTTTTCTTTAAAAATATGTTTTTAAAAAAGCTACCAATATGTCTTTCTTAGATGCCTGTGGCAGTATGGTTTACATACAATCTCGCATCCTAACCTAACCTAACCGAGTAGTTTCTATCTCCCAAGATCCCCCATAATTTTAACCACCTACGATTGCCACTAGACCTAACCTTGAAAGCTCCCAATACCATCCATCCATCCATCATCCAATCCTACACTGCCCCATAAGGAGCGTAGGAGCCCGGGGCTAGGCAGTTGGTACCGACATTTAAGATGAGAAACCTGGCAAAAATTCTAATAATCAACCTGAGAAAGATCTCCACAAAGCACCATGCATATTCTGCCAAGAATTACTTTCGTTGCATTTAGTATTAAGAAAAAGCAGTGTGAAACTGTTTTTGAAAGTATCAAGTCATGAATGATACAGGAAAAAATACAATTAAATCAAATGCACGGAGTGACTGTGTACAACTTCTACAGTAAACATAAATGCAGTAATCCTCAATAATATTCAAATCAGTTCCAAGCTGTAAAATTTGACTGATAACACAATTCACAAGAAATGAATTCACATACTTATCTTACATAACTTCTTATGTCAACGCTTACACTTTACATATCATAAGAGTTTAATTTTCTAACCCCAAGTCCGTTAGTTCATAACAAAAATCAGTCACGAAACCATTTCCACGCTTGCTGCACTAAATGTGAAAACATGAATTTCACAGCTCCCTCATCATTAACCTCTCTAGTTTTTTATCACTCTCCAACAAAGAGTCTATCCACACTGGAAGTACAACCACCTCATTTTATCTGACTGTCTGAATGTTACTCTCGTTCACATTAAGCTTCCACACCACATGCCACTTTGTCCAGTAATTTTAATTTTCCAATGGAACAAATGCTTTTCTTGTGTTCTTATCAGTTTTATGGTGCTTAAGCACTGTAACTAATTTAGTCTGGAACCATAAGCTCAGAGTTCTGAGATGAAATGAGGTGTGTCTGGGGGGGGGGGGGGCCCTGTAGATACAACAGCAGAACAGCAGTCAACATAACAATGATGCTACAGCAGGCAGGTATTGGATGTGGGTCATGTGGGTTGGCTATGGTTATGGAACTGTAGCAGTGACTGACAAATGCACAATGCATGAGCTGTCAACAAATGCAGCCATCTGGAAATCCAATACCTACATGCACTCACTTAGTTCTCCCATGCAATTGGGTGATATTGTGTTATTGAATAATAAAGGAAAAAATTAAATGCTCCTGTTATTGTTACCACCCAGCAATGTAAATGGCTTCCTGGGTTACAGGAAACCATTATGCTTGTCACTCAGTGTAGAGTCACCCTGGGAAGAAACAGGCAGCACTACATCAAGTGAGTGAATGATGATCGCCACCAACTACCACTACTGTACAGAGGTAAAGCATATGTATGGCAGTGTCATCAACATGGATTAAAATTTAAAAGAATAAAAAAGTTGGGAAAAACTCACCAAGCAAGACTCCAATTTTGCCTATGAAAATCCTGTATGACACTACAGTAATTAGATTACAGGTATGCTGCCTAAGGGCACAGCCTACTGTATAGAGATAAAGCTAACATGAGACAGTAATGTTAAAAGGGTTTAAAGGGGCAAAAAAGTGGAAAAAAGCTAACCACACAAAAAGTTTCAACCATCAGGGTTGGTGTATGAAGAGCAAACCATGCAATGCTTTTTTCATTAAAACAGCATCCATAATAACACTTTCTTCACTTGCGCACTTTTGTCCGTGAATGATTGCAGTGGAAATGAGTTACTGTATCTGAAAGGAGCATATGGAGTCACAAGGAGAGACAGACTGACAAATGAGGAAGTGAAGAAGCGTTGTGGTGTGGATGTGGATGTGATAGGAAGGGTTAGGAGAAACACACTGTGGTGGTCTGGTCAAGTGGAGAGGATGAAGAGTGAGAGACTGATGAGGAGAATGTATGTGAGTGAGGTGGAGGGGGGAAGAGGGAGGGGAAGGCCAAGGATGAGATGGATGGATGGAATGGAGAGGTACCAATATATGACAGAGGGGGATGGTGTGTGAGCTGGAAGCAGGGCAGTGAAATGGCAGGGGACAGGGTGACATAGAGGAGATTTGTTTGTGGCCACTCCTTACGGGATTAAGGCGTCTGGCAATAAATAGATAAAGACTTTTGTCCATGCAAAAGTTGCCCTTCAGTTGTCCAACCTCTTCCTTTTAGGGGATATGGAGGAAGATTTGGGACTTTTATTTAACTGGGCAGAAGAGATGCCTGACTATATTGGTATCATCAACTGAAGGAATCCTCCTCCAGCACCCTCAGTTGTGTAAAATTATCAACTGATAGTACAAGTAAAATTAATGAGATGCATCACACTGAGACATTTTTCCTAACTTTAATATATTATCTGGTAATATCATGAATACAGTCACAGGCAGAAGCTAACTGACGAAGTTAGGTAAACATACCTGACTCTTGTATTGTGAGTGGAAGGCAGCCTTCATAGCAGCCAGTCTGTTTGTTGCTGGTCCGGTCATGCTGGGGTCACCACCACCATAAGCCTGACTGGCTGGACCCACTGCATTGATAACACCACTCCCACTGTCCTCACAGCTGCCTCCACAACCACTACTGCTGCCACCTCCCTCTCCTTGAAATTATGTTCATAACATGAAATCATCATCATCATCATCATCCCAACTTCTTTTTCCCTCTCAAAGATGGAATGAGATAAGAGAAGAGAAGAATGTGACAAGAAAAACTAATCAACAGCACATATGATGAAATGGGCTACACATTTACTATTCAAGTCCCCAAATATCTTACTCCTGTTCCATTTAGTAACGTTTGGAAAGTCTACACGAAATTCCATTCAAATGGTAACTGTAAATTGCGGGCATCTCGCAAAGCAGCTATTTAGGTAACAATGGAAATTTAATATCGACAGGTACTTTTTCTGATAACACGGACTCAATATTAAAGAAAAATCGTTTTAAAAAATGAGATAATAAAGGCTACCAGTAAGTAAACGTTCAGGGAAAAATGTTGAGGGTAAACTTGGCATATCAAGACAAAATTACAGTAAATAAAATATACTATTTCTTTTATGTAGATTTGATGATGATGATGATGATGATGATGATGATGATGATTAGGCACTGCTGTACTGAGTAATGTGGATATCTCTGCACAGGACATACAGTAATTGGATTTATCAACTAACCTGAGCCATCAGTTGGCGTGTTGGAGCCAAGACCCGGTCGCTCCCTGAAACCAAGTCCTCGTCCCCCAAGAGCTTTGGCCTTACCCTGCTTAAACCGAGACTTTCGAAACCAAGCACTCTGCATGGCCAGTTCTAGCAACTCTGAGGGAACTTCCTGTGCTGCCCCCTCCAGGTTTCTTACTAAGTGGCCAGCAAATTCTTTGTCTTTGTCTGTCACGAGAGTGTAAGCCGTTCCCTTCTCACCAGCACGGCCTGACAAAGACATCATCACAAATATGTATTAATTATTATTTCCTCATCCAGTGCAAGAGAAAAACCTCATTTAGGATCACTGAGGCCTACTGGCTGCTCACATACTGAGACCTAATCAGGCAAATTTACAGTTTCCACTCAATATAAATCAACATCATAATTTTCAAATATATTAATGCATAAACAATTGAAAAGCTTATTATCCCACATTCTCTTACTTAGTTATACAGTAAATCTCATGATAATAAAAACACTTAGTCTGATAAACTCAGAAGTTCAGTATAAGCAAGCTTCACCATCCGGAGTTTTTTCTGGTTAGTCCACCACCTGATTTATAAGGGCAAAAGGCCTAGTGTACCCATGTGAATCTAAGGCACTATATTACAATGACACTGGACACAAAACTACTTGGGTTGCAATATCCATGGCATTTACCACCTGCATTCAGCACATTTGTAACGACTTCAAAAAATTCCAGGGATGCATCGATTACACGCAAATGTAAATACAGTAATCTCTCAATTATCTGGATGCTCCGTGTACAGACGTTAGGCCTTGGGTCTAGTAGGTCCATATCCGGATTTATTTGTCCATATCCGGACATAAAAGTTCCGGGATTGGCGGCAAGCCAACCTAGAAAGTCAAAAAAGTCTATTGGGTGGCTCACTGGCCTCTCTGTCCATGTGTGGGTAATAGACCATAACCCACAAGCTGAGTTAAAATGGCTGTCTGGGTCCCTACCAAAGAGCGAAAGTTCCCAGGCCGGCCAGATCAATGGGAAGGTATCAGCCTTGAACAAGTAACACAGAACCTAGCCCACCATCAGAGCAAAAGCACCCGTCCGCCTCCTCTCCGAACAGTGAAAGTCCCCTGGCATCCTTCACTTCCCCCGACCCCCCATCCCTCCTCTTTCCCTCCCCATGCCCACCACCACCCGGCTTATCTCCTTGTCCCTCAGTCCTCCCCCACCCAAGCATAGCCCACCATCCCTGCATCACCACCAGTGAATTTTTTTTATTTTTTTGCAATTTATTTAAATATTATTGGTCACATCGAAATTTCAAAAACACCATGAGAAAGCTCGTGAAATTCTGCATCTAGACATCTGCTTAGCTCTTGCACAGTGTGGGCAAAATATTGCACTAGAATGTTAGGGAAGTTGTTTGAAGGTATTTTTTACTCTCTAACAAGTTCATTCTCACTGCATTTTTGTCCTTTTGTTCAAAAGTTCTATGTGTTTTTACTAGTTTATCTTATAGTATAAACACCAGCAAAGGTGATAGTATACAATTTATACCAATATAACCAATTTCCAGGGGGCATATCAAAATGGAAAGAAATGTTTTTCTTTGCGCCAGGGAGTCAGCCATCACTCCTGGTGTCTCAGAAGCTTTCTGAATTCCCAAGTGAGTTAAAAATACTGCAACTGTTGTCTTCATTGATTTTTTGTGGACTTTTGTTGTTTAAGCATTGCTTTCTTAGCATCTATCATTACACTGGATATTCCAATGTGTGTTTTGATGTCTAAATACAGCTGAAATCCTGGAGAACACTGCCAACATTAGGAGGGGTACTGTACATTATAGGCAGGATATTTGTGGATTTTTGTTGTTTGTGCACTGTTTTCTTAGAGTCTAGCATTATGCTGGATATTCCCATGAGTGTTTTGATGACCAAATACTGCTGAAGGACTGAAGAACACTCCCAAAATTAGGAAGGGTACTGTACTTACTGGTAGGGCTTTTGTGTTTTGTTGTTGTTTATGCATTGTTTTCCTAGTGTTTAGGATCATATTGCATATTCCAATGTGTGCTTTGATGTCTAAGAAGAGCTGAAGGACTGCAAAACACTGCCAAAATTAGGAGGGGTACTGTGCATATTGGCAGGGTTGTGCATATATATATATATATATATATATATATATTTTTAAGGATTATATTGCATACTGCAGTGTGTTTTGATGTCTAAAAAGAGCTGAGAGTGCAGAACACTGCCAAAATTAGGAGAGGTACTGTGCATTTTTTTTTTTTTTTTTTTTTTTTTTTTTTTTTTACTGCATATTGCAATGTGTGTTTTGATGTCTAAAATGAGCCGAAAGATCGCAGAACACTGCCAAAATTAGGAGAAGTACTGTACATATTGGTAGGGTATAGCAATAGGTTGGGTATAAGTAGGGTATGGATACAGCAGAGGATATTGCTCGGTATCCTGACATTGCCCTTATCCGGTCATGCCTTTGGCTCTGTTATGACGGATAATCGGGGGATTACTGTACACTCATGAGAAAAGGGGAAATCAATCTAATCCGAATGACTGTCTCAAACAGCAAAAACATAACTGGGAATCAAAAGATCAAGAAAATCCAAAGCAGATCCACTGCTCAACCTCGACTGATTGCAAGAATGCTGACATACATTTTTTTTTTTTTTTTCATAAACATGGATTTGATCAGTACCTTTGCTGTTACGTACTCAGGACCTATACCAAGAATTTAAAAAATCATAAGAAGCACCACTGTCTGCCCTGGGCACTACAACACGGCTGGTAGTGGAGTTGACAAACTTTCAATACTGACACACTGCCAGTGTCTAAATGGTTTCTCTCTCACCAACATTATGTTATATTTCATTGGCTTGTCCATGATACTTCATCTGAAATTACACTTGGTCTGTTACCCAGCAAAGTAACTACTGTATACTGTACTGTATTGGTAACTACTCTGCAGTTAGTTGAAACAGTGTGTTCAAAGATTTGGAATGTTTCAGATAATCTGTAATTCCTGCTAGAACAGCATGTACAGTGTACTATTTTCAAGGAACAAGTTTTTACATGGTCAAAAATCTAACTTTTTACTAGCTGTGAGGGAATTTAGAGGCACTGCACTCAAAGAGACTTTAAATCATTTTCCACACCACAGGGGCATTAAAAATGATGATGGAAGGAATTATTTCAAACTTAGAATGCCAAAGACACGGGGCATGTCATCATGCCTCATAAGGTATTATAACCAAAGAGAAGAATCAATGAACACTCAACCAAGGTCTCCAAGTATGGAATGACTCATTCCACCACACTTTCTAATGGTGGTGGAGAGAATGCCTTTACTCAGTGGCATCAAAATAACTGGCGGTTAAATGACTGTTCTTCAAGTTCCTCTCTATTGCCGGAAAGAAGGATGGTGAACAGTAGATGAAGAGCAACTTTAATCTGCAGTCTATCAGGTTTGTGTCCAAATAAACCTGGGGCCACAACAACAAAAACAAAACAACAATCCATTTTAATGCCTGTGTGTACTGAAGTGGCTTGAGACCATTATAGCTGAAGTAGAGTGTAGCATCATTTGAACAGGGTGGTGCTCCTGAAGGACTCTGGTGGCACAGGACTCTCCTGTTTGTCATCAAGCGACTGTGCCGGCAGCGACTGACGCAACCACAGATCATGCTCGTCTACAAAGTGCGGGTTCAGCCTTGTTTTTACCAACATCTGTGGTCTTAGTACCAAACTGAATTCTGTTCACTTGTTCCTCCAATCCATATCCCCTCTAGCCCTACTCGTCACAAAAAACCCAAGTCACTCCCTCTACTGGCTTATCCCCAAATAGTTTTCTTGATTGCTAACTCTTCACAAACTTGTGTAACATGGGAGGCTCTTCCTATATAAAATCTGAATATGCAGTTGATACTATCCTGAACTTAACTTCCACTAATTTTGATTACACATTATACAAACTAAGTTATCTAAATAAACTAAATACATCTTAACAGTTTATTGCTCCCCCAATGCTTCATCAGACCCCAGCATATTTGACTCCATATCAGTACAGAGAGGATGGATCAGTTAGTTCAAGGATTGTGTAAGTCTGAAAGCTGCACTACAAATGTGGGCGATCGTGTCCATGTGTGCGCCAATGCAAGATCATGCAAGTAGAGTGAGAGAAGAGCTCTGGGCAAATGTGGAAGTGTGCATGGAAAAATTTGAAAGGAATGAGAGAGTGTTCTTGATTGGCGATTTGAATGGTAAAGTAGGGAATGTGAAGGTCGATGGAGTAGTTAGTCAGAGGGATGTGCCTGCTGAGATAGATGAGAATGGCAGTGCTTTAGTGGACATTTGTGCCAGGAGGGGGTTGGTGACAGCCAATACCCTCTTCAGTCACAAAATGATCTACAGGTATACATGGTGAATGATGAGAAGGATGGATGGTGAACTGAATGAAAGGAAAGCAATGATTGATTATGTGTGCATGGATGAAAGGATGCAAAGATGTGTAATGGATGCAAGAGCATATAGAGGTTGGGGGAGTGGACTTTCTGACCACCACCAAGTGGTGGTCAGAATCAATGTCCAAGTAAAATGGAGAAATAGAAGAAGGGAAGGACGGGAGGAAGGAGTAGATGTAGGGAGAGTGGAAAGGTTACACGAGGATGAGAAAAAGGCAGAATATAAAAGTGAAGGAACATTTGGGTAAATATGAACTGAAGCAGATGGGGGATGTGGAAGGTGTGTGCAAGATATTCACAGAAGAAATATGTGCAGCATGTGAGGTGGTGTGTGTGGTGAAGAGAAGATGAAAGGGGGTGCTGGAAGCAGCATGGTGGAATGAAGAGGTGAGACAGGCTGTGGCACAAAAGAAGAAAGCATATAATGAATGGATGAGAAATAGGGGCATGGAAGAAGTTGAGAGACGGAAGAAAGAGAGTTATATGTAGAAAGGAAGAGAGAGGTGCAAAGATTAGTAAGAGAAAGATGAGAGTGGATGGGGAATTTGGAAGGAATTTGAGTGTAAAGTGGAGGGAATGTAAGAAAATGTTCTGGAAAGAGGTGGAGAGAGTCATACAGGGTGGCAATGAAGTTAGTAGGGGAGTGAAAGATAAAAATTGTAGATTACTAGATGAGAAGGGAGAAAAAGTGAGCATATGGAGAGAACACTTTAATGAACTGTTGAACACAGAGAATAAAGTAAGGCGAGTATAAGTGGCTGGGGAATGGCTGGGAGATGGAGGAAGGTGAGAAGACAGGAAGAAACCAGTAGGATGGAAGTTGTGGAAGCAATGATGAAAGTCAAAATGGGGAAAGCCCCAGGAACTGATGGAGTGTGTGGTGAAATGCCGAAGCATGGGGGAGAGAAAGTAGAAGAATGGACGTGGAAGATGTGCAAATTGGCCTGGGAGGAAGGTAATGTCCCGGATGATTGGAAGTCAGGCATAATTATTCCCCTGTACAAAGGGAAAGGGGAAAAAGAAGTGTGTGGTAATCCTAAGGGAATTTGTCTTCTCAGTGTAACAGGCAAAGTATACAGTACTTATTGACAGAGTTAGGGAAATAACAGAGGAATTAGTTGGAGAAGAACAGGGAGGCTTTAGGAAGGGAAGAGGTGGTGCAGATCAGATTATCGTTCTTAGATCTTTAGTGAAAAAGTGTCTAGAGAAGGGAAAGAAGTTGTATGCAGCCTTCATGGATTTGGAGAAAGCATATGACAAGGTGGATAGACAAGGATTGTGGAGAGTAGGTATTAAGAATATATGGAGTGGATGGGAAGTCGCAGAATGCTGTGAAGGGTATGTATGAGGGTGATAAGGCTGCAGTGCGTGTGGATAGTAACCTGAGTGAGTTTCTCTATTTGAAGGTTGGATTGAAACAGGGATGTGTCATGTCTCCATGGTTGTTCAATCTGTATATGGATGGGGTTATAAAAGAGATACAAGGTAGGGCAGAGGATGCTGGAGTGGCCCTAATGAGAGAGGGCAGTGTTTGGAAACTCCCTGTGCTGTTGTTTTCAGATGATACTGTGTTGTTAAGTGAAGACGAAGGGGAGCTGCAAGGCTTGGTGGATGACTCTAGGAGAGTGTGTAAGAAACGGAATTTAAAGGTGAATGTAGCGAAGAGTAAAGTTATGGTCTTCGAGAGAGGTGAAGTCAGTGAATGTACAGTGAGGTTGGATGATGAGGAAATGGAAAATGTGAGTACGTTTAAGTACTTGGGTAGTATGATGAGTAGGGATGGAAGTTCGGAGGGTGAAGTGCTTGAAAGGGTACAACAAGGAAGAAAGGTTGCTGGTTCCTTGAAGGCAGTGATAAGAAATAGGGAAGTGAGCATGGAAGTGAAAAAGTTATTACAGTACATGACAGTATTGTGATACAACTCTGATGTATGGAAGTGAAGCTTGGACGCTGTTGGAGGGACACAAGTCAAGAGTGAGAGCAGTGGAAATCAGTTATTTGAGAGGAGCCTGTGGAGTCACATGGAGACACAGACTGACAAATGAGGATGTGAAGGAGTGTTGTGGTGTGGATGTTGATGCGATAGGAAGCATTAGGAGAAACACACTGAGGTGGTTTGGCCATGTGGCGAGGATGGAGAGTGAGAGACTGATGAGGAGAGTGTATGTGAGTGAGATGGAGGGGGAGAGAGGAAGGGGAAGGCCAAGGATGAGATGAAGGGATGGAGTGGAGAGGTATATGAGAGAGGGAGGTGTGAATTGCGAGTGGGGCAGTGAAATGGCGGGGGACAGGGTGACATGGAGGTGATTTGTTTGTGGCCACCCCGTACAAAGGATTAAGGCATCTGGCAATAGATAGATAGACAGATAAGTACAGCTGACCAACCTTAACCTCACTCTTACTGCTGCAATCACCATTTTGGGTGACTTTAACATCCTTAACTTGGAATGGTTACTGCATTCTGCAAGGACTGATGATACTGGTCTAGTACGTGAGCTGTTTGCAGAATCATCTAATCTCATGAAACTGGTAAAATAACCTACAAGAATACCAAATAATCCTGACCACAGTGCCTATCTTTTGGACCTATTTCTGACAAACAACTCAGATCAGCACAGGATAGAGGCACTATCACCACTTGGATCCTCCAAACACAATCTCATTATGGCCTCATGGGTTAGTTGCCCCAAATCTTCCCATTCTGAACCTGTCAGGGTGACCTGATGGCACTCTGATAGGACAAACTGGGATGAATTTAGAAATTATCTAGCTGATATTCTGTGGGAGTCTTTCTTTCCACTGACATCACTTCCATCCCATCTCACATTACTAATTTAATACAAGTTGGTCTGGGAATGTTCATAACCAGTCAACATGTTACTTAAAGACTGGACTACCCAAAATCGTCTGACAGCAACTGTGCCATAGCAAGAAACCAAAAGCCTTTAGCATATAACTCTTACTTAAAGTTGGAAACCACCAAATCCCTCAATCAATTTAAATTGTTAGAAACCATGAAAAAGCAGTAATAAATCTTATAAAATCAAACATTCTTGACAACCACGAACACATACTACAGTAGAATCTCCTAAATCGCACAATCCTAAGCAGCAGACTCATAATGTGCAGCAATGTCATGCAAGAGTTTGCAATATCAGTGACTCATGGAAATTATATGTAATTCGCAAATGCAGCCTCAAATGTGAAGTTCTGATGCCTCGTGTAATACCTGCCACCATTACCTCAGGCCCACATGTCTAGCCAGGCATTAACCAATCATAGTCAAGCATGGCAATTACTAAACCAAGCATGGCAATTACTAAACCAATCATGTTCAAGCACAGCACTTACTCTAGCCAATCATAGTGCTTCCCTCCCACCCCAAGCATGAAAGACGCACGCGCTTCAGTCCAAGCATCTGCCTGGCTCAGTGCGTTGTCTTCTCTCTGTTGGCAACGTGTGGTTTCAGTGTGGGTTACGAGAGGATTTTTTTTTCCCCCCCCTCATGCTTCCTCCACCTGCCCAGTGTTACCATGGCTCATCGTAACTCTCCTAAGCCTACAACTTCTTTGGGGAAGGGGCAGAAGAAGCCAAAGTTACCTTACACCAGAAGTCAGATGTAATAAGGAGAACTGACAGCTGTGAGAAGAAAGCCAAAGTTGCCCACCGTTAAGGACTCAAAGAATTGACGATATGCACCTACTATGGCAACATGGAAAAAATTGTTAAGAGCATTTGTGCCTGTGGATTGGGACCCACTGACAGCTGTGTAAGATACCAAAGCGAGGCTCTCATCTGGACAGAAAGGTGTTTGGAGATGTTCATAAAACAGCAGGCAAGGTAAAACATCGCAGTTGATGGACACTGCATGCGAAGGCCAGTCTATTTCACAGTGTCACTTGTAGACGTCTTGGTATCACTTTTGAGAAGCCTTTCTCCACCAGCTATGAGTGGTCTGCATGTTTTCTCCGAAGGATTGGTGAGAGGGTGTCGGCTGACATAGCAATGGCCTCAGATCTCCCTGAGTTTCTGAAGGCTGTTGTGGATGAGGGTGGTTACACCAGCTCGACAATATTCAACATGGACGAGACAGCCCTGCAATGGAAACTGCTCCCCAAGTTGACGTACATCTCCCATCAACAGAGGCTGGCTAAGGAACGTAATCCTGACCAGTAACGGTACAGAGTCGTTTTGAGCACAAATGCCATAGGGACCTTAAAATGAGGCCCTTTGTCATCCACAAGGCCAGGAAACCACACGCCTTCAAGAACCTATGGGATATGAGCCAGTCAGGAATGTATTGGCAGGCAACACGACAGAGTTTGGGCTACAACCTCCCTTGTCAATGAGTGGTTTGATTTATTTGTGCAGGAAACTAAGGAGCATTGTCAGAGGGACAGCATCACCATCAAGGTGCTTATATTGATGGATAATGCTCCGTGCTACCTGTGGTACCTTACCTCTCGCCACTCTGGAGTCAAGGTGCTGTTTTTTTGCCACTCCTACATTCAACATGTGTTGGGAACTGCAAAATTGAACAAAGGATGTGGAACTGAATGTTAACTTACAAGAACACATGGCTGAAACAGTGATTTTTTCTGATTAGCAAACATTTTTGTTCCATTTCATCCTGTTAAACTGCAAAACCCACAGAGTGTGAGGTAAACTCAGTGTGATGTGAGACAGAACTGACAGCTGTAAGCTCAGTCTGTCTGAAATGTGCTGATAAGCCCAAAATCGCACAAAGATTGTGGAACTGAATGCTAACTTACGAGAACACAAAGATGAAAGAGTTTCTGCTTAGCATACATTTTCATTCCATTTCGTCCCCTAAAACTACAAAACCCATGTGAGTGTGGGACAGAACTCGTTGACACCCGAGAAAGGACTAATAACCATTTGCTCAGTTGGTCTGAAATGTGATGGGAAGTGCGAAATTGAACGAAGAATGTGGAACTGAACATAAACTTACAAGAAAACATGGATGAAAGAGTAATTTTTTCTGATTAGCAAACATTTCTGTTCCATTTCGTCCCCTAAAACTGCAAAACCTATAAATTTTCGTCTAACCATACGGCCTTGAGTGTGCCCAAGACAGGTACCTGGATGTAAGCCGGCCAATCATGGAGACCCTGGCGGGTGACATCATCGCACGCAACTTTAAATATCACCACCAGGCCAGATGACTTCCCATGTGAGCTCGAGTTTTTCCCCATGTTGATTATGACCTGTCACGTTATGCTAAGCGCATTAGAACAAAAACATGTTACTCAAGGATTAAGTGTATAGTCTCCTCCCGAAAGAACTGCAACAAGAAGAGTGCATTGATCTTAAATAATGTTTGATCATATAAGGACATTTTTTTAATGAATACCATTACTAGCAGTATAACAGGGCAGACCACAAACCTGTTCGTCCAATTCTATGGGTATGTGTGTCTATGTCTCGAGCCACATCATAATTGATGACAGTTCTGATGTGTGGGATGTCCAAGCCTCGTGCAGCTACATCTGTCGCCACGAGGATGGGTTTCTCCTTCTTCTTAAATGCAGTAATGACTTCATTCCGTTCAAATTGACTCATGTCTCCATGAAGCAACAGTGCCTCAAATTCCTTGTTTATTAAATTGTTACTGATTTCTTCTGCATTAGCTTTCTTGGTGACAAATATTAAGACACTCCCAGCTGACATAAATTCTACTAATCGCTGAGTAAGCCATGACCACTTGTGACTCCCAGATTTAAGCAGTCGAATGATCTGAAAAGGAAATTCAGTTAAGCCATAAGAATGTGACTGGTAAGCTCCAATGATTCCTATTTGAAAATGCAGAGAATAACAAGATAAATGTTATTTTTAAGGCTCTCACTGATCTTGACTTTCTCATGCATAATAACAAATACTGTATCTTCTAATCAGTCTCAAAGACAACTAAAACTACATAAAGTGTTACAGTACCTGTGTGACATCCTGGTTAGCCTCTCCCAATTCACCCTGAACAACTCTGACAGGGTCAGTAAGAACATCTCGTGCCAGACGCTCCACTTTCTTCTTAAATGTGGCAGAGAACAGCAGTGTTTGTCTGTCTGGTCGAACATGGTCACAAATGGACCGTACCTGCAGCCAATTACCAGAAATGTTTCACTACAAATCATGTGTGCAATCAAACTACATAATTCCAGTTAAAGTGTATGAGCTAATTTGTCCATCTATCCATCAGCTAATCTAGTGGTGCCCCACCATGAGCATATAAGGCACAGGGCCATGTGCGATTTGTCACAAGGGCGTCGGAAGTAATTCCATCTTGTGCAGTGTTTGTGATAAGTGGGTGCATAAGAGATGTAGTGGTATTAGGGGTAGACTGCAAGATAATGCTGATTTCATATGTGCAGTGTGTCAGGGAGAACATGTGGATATTGCTAGGCGTGAAAGGATGGAACTTGTTGGTGAATCTCTTGAATGTGTCGAAGAGTTTTGTTATCTGGGAGACATGTTATGTGCTGGAGGTGGGGCAGGAGCTAGCTCTCTGGCTAGAGTGAGGAGTGGTTGGAAGAAGTTCAGGGAGCTGTTGCCTCTCCTGACGTTGAGAGGGCTCTCCCTCCATGCTAAGGGATCTTTGTATGTGGCATGTGTTAGGAGTGTAATAGTGTATGGTAGTGAGACCTGGGCAGTAAAGGCAGAGGATATTCGTAGGCTCAAACGTTCAGAAATGGCAATGATTAAGTGGACGTGCAGTGCGTCCTTGAGTGCAACGCCTGGGGGTAGGCTAGGCTTACTATGGATGAGTTGAGAGGTAGGATGGGACTGGAGTGTATTGGTGTTGTGATGAGGAGAAGTAGATTGAGATGGTTTGGACATGTGGAGAGGATGAGGATGATAAATAAATGCAGAAAGTGAGAAGTGTTAATGTTGGGGGTAGGGTAGTGAGAGGTAGACCAAAAAGACCTGGGACAAGGTCACTGTGTGTGTCCTCCGAGTTAAGAGACTAAATATGGAAGCTGCCAGAGATCAAGCAGCATGGAAAACCACCATTAGGTGACCAAGGCTGATGCATGCAAGCATGTTGAAGCCTTCAAAAACAAAAACAAAAATGAATCAGTTAAGGTGAGGGTGACCAGACACTGACCCCTGTGGGCAATCCAACCACACCCTGGAACTTAACCCTGATGGATCACATTCAACTGTGGTGCCTTAACTAACTCGACAATCAAAACTGGCTGACATGGTAAGGATATTATCTACTTTCTCCTAAAATCTTTAAGAAGACAGCTTCCTACATAAAAAAAACCCACAATACCTGTGTGACTTCAAGACTTCAATTGAATACAATGAATGAGAGGTACTGAGGAAAAGAAAGTACATTAATGTACTGGTTTCATTATATTTATAAGAAAAAGATTATAGTAGTACAACATCATATTAAATTTTATACCAGAGTCATACTATTGCTATTCTACTGACGAAAGAAATCCACAAAATGGACTATAAAGTAGGGTAAGTATCTCTGAAAACAGATCTAGGACTCTACAGGAAAACAAACATCTTACAAACTGTCAAGAAAGTGGAGCAGTTTTTAGTATAACTGGTGGCTTAAGAAAAAAAAAAAATCATCATCATTCAATCCTGCTGACTCAAGAGAAGCGTAGGAGCCCAGGGCTAGGCAAACTGGTCTTGACATTTAAGATGAGAGTGACTAGCCTCACTCATCCCTGAGGGGCATTATGTGAGCAATAAACCCCAACCACCCCTTGGACATAACCCTGCACAGACTCAATCCAACTGGAGTGCCTTAATTACCACTACACCACCAGGTGCCATAATTAGGTTATATAGTTACCACCCAGTGTAGTGAATTGTTTCCCGGATAGGAAACCATTTGACATGTCACTATATATTCATCATTCATTCATTCATTCATTGCCAGACGCCGTGTATCCCAAACGGGGTGGCCAAGGGCTCAGAGTTACTGTATATATATATATATATATATATATATATATATATATATATATATATATATCCATCATCCATTCCTATGTTGCCCCATGAGGAGCATAGGAGCCCTAGGCTAGGCAGCTGGTCCTGACATATAAGATGAGAGTGACCAACCTCAATCATCCCTGAGTGGCATTAAGTGAGCAATAGACCCCAACCACCCCTTGGATATAAACCTTCACCGGCTAAATTTGATTGGAGCACAATAATTACCCACTAAACCACCAGGCGCCAAAATTTGGTTATATGGTTACCACCCAGCGTAGTAAATGATATCCTGGTGTACAGGAAACCATTTGGCTTGTCACTCAGTGTAGTCACCCATAGGCAGAAGGAAGAGGAAAGAATGAAGGAATGAAAGACAGAAGAGGGAGTGTAAAGTTACCCATAGGCAGAAGGACGAGGAAAGAATGAAGGAAAGAAAGATAGAAGAAGATGGAAGGAAAGAAGGATGGAGGAGAGGACAGGGCAGACACCCGAGAGCAGCACTACATTGAGTGAGTGGATGGTGAGTGCCCCTACCTACCACATATATATATATATATATATATATATATATATATATATATATATATATATATAAGCTGTTTGAACCATGTATAAAGCATAAAGAAAAATTATGGTAAAGTAACATTAAGATATTTAAAGTTACTAATTTCAAGTCACGGTACATAATACCAAAAGCCAATGATCTTGATTATAAAGTAAGAATAAGTAATACGAAGTTGGGGGAAGATTTTTTGAATCTGTATGAGCTGTGAAGTGAAATTACTGAAACAGAGAAGGTGAGGCTGAGGGAGACCATTTCAGGAAAGAGGTTATTGGTGAACAACTGTTCCCAAGGAGGGAAGGTAAAGTTATGAAACTAAAATGTGAGTGAAGGAATACTTGAGTTTTTGGAGGAATAGAACATAGTAGTAACACTATGATTAAGAAAAGGGAAAAGAATGCTAGTATACCATTTTGAGTGTGTCCAAAGCCAGACTGATCATTTTAGAGTAAAAAAACTGAACAAGTAGGTAGAAGTGGGTGGGGGGAGCAAACACGTATGCTCACACACTAAAGAGAAGGGCGTGGAATTTTAAAAGCCTGGCAGTGATAAAACCTTCTATGCAAAGATATGCAAAGAAGTGAGAAACTATTATGTCACAACTGGTGGTGTTAATGAACAAAAAGTCTTAAGGCTGCTCTAAAGCAGGATCTCCTGAGCACCACTGATATAACCTAAAGCTGGACAAAGGGATCCCCCCCTAAAAAAAAAAAAAAAAAAAAATAGGATGAGGAGACTGATGCAGTAATAAAAAACACAAAACTGTTCAGATGATGGTACAGGAACAGTGGTAGGAAGGAATATTTTACAGCTAAAGACAGAGCTAGAAGAGAGAGGTGCATAGGGTTATGATGCTGTCGCAGAACTAAATGATGTAGATGGAATGAATGAGGCCTTTAGAACAGTCTGGCAGCTGACAGAAAACAGAGATATTCTTGGTGACAGTGTGTGCAGAATGAAGAATGCAAAATAGTAGTTAGTAATGAAGATATTACAGATCCATGGAGAGAACATTACAAGCATCTACTGAATGCAGAGTTTGACTAGAACTGGGATATTCTGGATACAGATGAACCAGTCCTAGGTCCCTGGATATTGACTAATCTTGGGGATGTACATAAGGCAACTGATAAAATGAAAATGAATGAAGCTGCAGGTGTTTCTGGTGTGGCTGCTGAAATTGTGAAAGCATCTTAGGATGAGAGATGAGATTTATAACTGATCTGATTTTTAAAAAACTGTAGAGCTGATAAAATAAGTATTAAGCAAGTGGGGTAGGATGCTACCTGAAATTATCAATTGAGCTTGTAAAGGTCCAAGATTAATTTATTATCATCTGAATATGCATATAATAACATCAACTAGGCATTGTAACATGCATGAGGTACAGCATCCTTAAATTTATTAACATGGGGAAAAATCATGGCATAGTTTTCCTTTGCCACTGTCTGCAGTTCAGACTGTTACACGCCATGTGTGCAATGGTACTTTTTTCACTGACTGAGCATACTTGCTGGATTGCATTCCATTCCAGCAAGGTGGTGTCCTAAAACAGGAGAAAGCAAACTCATTCACCCACAATCAGTCTTTTGGCTGTAACGTATAATGGCTCACACCTAAGAAATTTTAAACTATCTACAACCAAGCCCTATTAAATTACTTTTTACTCAAGTTGCTTCACTCCTTGCCTGATACAGATCGTTAACAGCAAGTCCTTCCCCCATCAACCACTTTACATCAATATGCTCTTTAATATAATGGAAATTCAAATGCCTTCTCCATTGGATATCATGGACATAATGATACTGGAACAGTTAGTATTAGAGTACTGTGATTAATTTCCTGTCTGAATTCATGTTAGCAACTAGACCACTGTTATGTAATACTTGCGCTCATTCAATCAGCCAACAAATGTAATGTATTAGCTTCCTGACACCTGGAAACTGCCAATATACCAAATATCACACAACTCCACTACTTAATTGCTATCAACTAATTTTGTATTACCCCTTTCCAGGAGTGAGGGCCCTTTACTACCTTAAAAATCAAATCCTAACTGTGTCAACACCAACCTGTGGCTCAAACCCCATGTCAAACATGCGGTCAGCCTCATCAAGCACCAGGAATGTGACACGCTGAAGGTTGGTGGCTTTCATCTTGATCATGTCTATCATCCGGCCAGGTGTTGCTACAACAATTTCTGCCCCGCACTCCAATGCTTTGCTCTGCTCCCATTTGCTGCCACCACCATACGCACATACAACCTGCACACAGGACATGATAAAACTTAAATCAACCTCTGATATTTCAGTATGATGATTATTTTTATATTTCATTCTTGCTATAACAGACAGGTTTATTCAGTTTCAAAAAAGCATCTGGTATTCCAGGAATAAAAGAACGAATCACTAATAACTTCTTTAGTACTGTATGATGACATCACCTGTATTTTATTCCCCTTTCAGGAGGGATTTACCATAGTAGGAGGGGTAAACATTGTGTTAGCAACTTCACAGCAAATCAATAATACTGATAAAGAAGTGACATCTTCACCTGTCTATCTATATTCTAGTACACCGCAATCATACTTTATTCTTCACTTTCATGACAATTTACTAACAGTTTCAATGGTAACAGAATTTCCAGAAATGTAGCACATCTCCCATATTACGAGATTTACTGCATCTATACACAGTAATGGATACAATGCTGCACCCTAAACATAATAACAGACCCTTGTAATGAATACAATGCTGCACCCTAAACATAATAACAGACCCTTGTAATGTATACAATGCTACACCCTAAATATAATAACAGACCCTAACTTCAACTAGCTAATGTAGGCACAAGTACATTCGACAACAGTTCCGACTGGTCCACCTGGTACTGGGATATGGCTAACGTGGCAATAGCGTGTGTGTGTTCGTGTGTACATGCCCGACAAATTTTCAAATCGCCATGCTTCATATCTGTACCATGTTATATTATTATGTGGTCACAGTATTATACTGTGATATAGGCTAATAAGTATTGTGTGATTGTTGGGGATAATGATCTGTGCACAGTATACAATTTATAAAGTCCAAGTTATATAAAATTATTCTTCTCGTCTTGTTGCGTGAACAACAATACAGGTTGAAGCGTAGTTCAGAAACAGTGGGCGAGTTAACCCACAAATGGAGCAATGTTGGGCCATTTGTAACAAACACAAGAAGATATTGTCATACATGTAAAGCATCATGGCCACCATCCTTTTTCACCCCACCAGTTCCTTCTAACTCATGGCAATACAGTATCCCATTTGCCTTTTACCTTTCTCAAATACCACTACAAATATTTTATTGCATATTGAGAGAGGTGAAGTCAGTGAATGTACAGCGAGGTTGGATGGTGAGGAATTGGAAAATGTGAGTACGTTTAAGTACTTGGGTAGTGTGATGAGTAAGGATGGAGGTTTGGAGGGTGAAGTGCTTGAAAGGGTACAGCAGGGAAGAAAGGTTGCTGGTTCCTTGAAAGCAGTGATAAGAAACAGGGAAGTGAGCATGGAAGTGAAAAAGTTACTACATGACAGTATTGTGATACCAACTCTAACGTACGGAAGTGAAGCTTGGACGTTGTTGGAAGGACACAAGTCAAGAGTGAGAGCAGTGGAAATGAGTTATTTAAGAGGAGCCTGTGGAGTCACATGGAGAGACAGGCTGATGAATGAGGATATAAAGGAGCGTTGTGGTGTTGATGTGGATGTGATAGGAAGCGTTATGAGGAACACACTGAGGTGGTTTGGCCATGTGGAGAGGATGGAGGGTGAAAGACTGACGAAGAGAGTGTATGTGAGTGAGGTGGAGGGGGAAAGAGGGAGGGGGAGGCCGAGGATGAGATGGAGGGATGGGGTGGAGAGGTATATGAGAGAGGGGGGTGTGAGCTGGGAGCAGGGGAGTGAAATGGCGGGGGACAGGGCGACTTGGAGGCGATTTGTTTGTGGCCACCCCAAACGGGATTGAGGCGTCTGGCAATAGATAGATAGATAGATAGACATTAAATTTATGCGTGGCTTGGACACAATAAAACACTTTAAAAAAAAAAAAAAAAAAAAAAAAAAAAAAAAAAAATGCTTATGGTCAAAGTCAATGGTATCCATTCCAACTCACTTAGCTCACATGACTCGGTGCGACTAAATGCCGAATCGGCACTTTTCATTGGAAAACATTTCAATTTTTTTCGCCAAAGAGCCTCATACACACATAATAATCTGGAAAAAAAAAAAAAAAAAAAAAAAAAAAAAAAAAAAGTACTTAATATAACTTAATTTAAAAATTAGATTCCAGAGCTTAAATGTGCAAATGTTAGCAGATGTTTCCCCTTCAGATTGTCAACATGCCTTGACAGACTTCTATTTTACATAAATATTAATTATGAGTAAAGAAAAATGTATCTGCATTGTAAGTCGATAATTATACAACACAAAAGCCCGTCAAGGTGAGTTGTTATGCTAGAGGCAAAAGACTTCCGATGACTTTAAGAAATTTTCACTCTGAATCCTGATTTTCTATTATAATTAATTTAAGCACAAATTTTTAACTGGATTTCAGATAATTAGGTGCACAAACCTATATGGTGATAAAGATTAAAATATATTCCAACTAAAATTGTCGATTCGGTCCACAATCAAGATCACAATCGGTAATTGCGTGTTTGTATCATGGTCAGCTGATGAGTGGGTGGCTCACCTTGCTGTGTTCCATTCCTTGTTCATTTTCCTTTTTCCTAAGCTTTCTAATCTTCTTCTATCATATCCTCCACATTCTCATCAACAACTGTCTAACCAACCATTCTTAGGGTTGTAGCTAGCAAAATACCATTATTGTGTCAATGTTATTACTGTATTATTGCTATTGTGTCAGTGTTATGTTATATGTACTGTGTAGCCTACATTCCACAATGCTCTAGACTATCAGAATAATTGCCAGACAACATTGGAGAATTCGGACAAAGTATGGTAAAAGTCTGGGGAATGGTATGTGGGGCTAGACTTTTGCGATTCCTGGGCTTTGGGGGTTCCTGGACTGATCTCCTCCCCCTTTAGTCTGGGAAATGGAGGGTCCAGTGTATACATATGTACACACTGTTTGACACTACGATTCAGGTTGTAGATAATATGTCCCAGATCCATGTCATCACTAGCAGTATTTTATTTACTGTATTTATATTTCATAGGACGTTTCGTGCATTCTTACACATCATCAGCGACTGTAAAGGTAGATACAATACACTATAAAACATGTGACATATACAACACATACCTGTATGATACATATACAGATATGACATGTACAACATCTGGCTCAACTTCGACTGATAAAAGTGTACAGTTAAAAGTGTATGGATAAGAGAGACAAACCTTACAAGTGCAGTCAGCTATGAGCTACGTGGTTGACTTCGAAGGTTGTATGAGTAAGTGGGTGTTTGTGGCTGTGTAGTGTTGCCAGTTGTGTTACTGTGTGTGGGATGGTCACTGGCAACTGTCGCTGCTTGTGGTCGGGTCTTTGTGTGTTTGAACAATTTAAGGGTACGGTCTTGTCCGGTAGTTTGGTTGTTTATGGCCAAAGTGTTTTCACGTATGAGACGTGCTTCTGCAAGTTGTAGTCTGATGTGGTCATGGCATCTGTTTATTAGGTTAGTGTTTTTTCTATTAAAACTTGTCTGTTTATTGACATGTGATGTTGAATCATGTGATCTTTTATGGAACCTGATTGTACGTGCATGGTTAAACGTCTACTTAGTGTGGTTGTGGTCATACCAATATATTACATGTGACAAAGTTTACAACCTTCATGTGGGCAAGTGAATTCATAAACTACATTGGTATGTTGAAGTTTGTTGGTTTGTTGAGCTGTGTTGTTTTTCATAATCATGTTGCTAACTTTCTTGTTTTATAGTAAATGCTTAGACTGACAAAAGCACGACACACACATAAACAAGCGCAGCCATATAGAAAGTGGATACTTATCATACCCATTTTGAGTCGCATAATTAAGCAATATTAGTGCTATTAAAAAATACTGGGGGAAATTATATGTTCGTGTTACTGTAACATCGTTGCTTCATTTTCTCTTACATCATGACTCTACCTGATTTTTTCCTATTTTTGATGTTTTTCAGATTTTATTTTTGGGTTTAGGTGAGTTATACACTGCTTTTAAGCTTAGTTTAGCTTGTTTAAAAGCTGTTTGGGGGTTTAGGTTAGTTAGAAACTTGTTTTTGGACTAATCTGGGTGAGTTCAGGGCTTGGTTGGTAGGGAAACCCAAGGCTCAAAAACGCATCCCTATACAGTACTATACATGTTAAATCTACCCCGAGATATGATACCCCACCTAGCGATGGGTTTTTACTTAACCAATAGCAACGTTAAAACGGAGTGTGCCACTCTCTTTCTCTCTCTGAAGTGGAATTCTGTTGCCAATGCACGGGGTTTGCATGAATTAAGAAACTTTTAAAGTAGGAATGCAATATAATAACCCTCTAATTACATCTCAGATCTACAGACATGTTAACAGTAAAAAGTGTAAATAAGATCTCTCATATTACCTCCCTTAAAGGGAAGGGGTCTAAGGAGAGAATGTGGCATTTTTCTACACAAATATCTTAAATGACTAACCTGTATGTTGTAAACCTTGCCGAATCTGCGTGCTTCTGCATATATCTGCTGAGCCAGCTCACGTGTGGGTGCTAAGATCAAACCAATTGGTCCTTCCTCTGGTGCTAGTTCCCTTTGGTCCATAATGTGTACCAACATGGGCCAGATGAATGCTGCTGTCTTCCCACTTCCAGTCTTGGCTATTCCGATTGCATCTCTTCCGCTAAGTGCAATGGGGACTGCCTGGGACTGGATAGGGGTGGGCTGTGTGTACTCTGACTTGCGAATTGCCTTCATTAGTGCTTCATCAAACCCAAAGTGCCCAAAGCTCGTTACTGGCTTTGGTGCATCAAATCCCGTGACCTAAGAGAGAAAGATATGATTGATACCTGGTACAGCACTTAAAACACATTCAGAGTCACTGACCAGAGGAGAATCTTTATATTTTATGCATTATAATAACAATAATAATGAACTGATATGAAATGTAAGTTAGTCTAATCTCCATCTTTACTTGCCCAGTAAGTACTGTACTAACTTATATTCATTTAACATTTTTTTTTCTTTTTTACAATACATGTTATTTAGCTGTGGAGCATGTTTTATTGAACTTGTATTTGGTCATTCATGAGCCCATAAGATGCAAAGTGAACAGCCTGGGTTGAAACAATTAAAATAAGCTTTTACATCAATAACTACTGTAAATTCAGTACACACCAATACAGATACATCTAACCACAACATCAAGTGCAGTTGATTATACATAAATAACTGCTTTAAATTCTATCCATCTATCTATCTATTGCCAGACGCCTTAATCCCGTAAGGAGTGACCACAAACAAATAGCCTCCATGTCGCCTGTCCCCTGCCATCTCACTGCCCTGCTCCCAGCTCACACCCCCCTCTCTCATATACCTCTCCACTCCATCCCTCCATCTCATCCTTGGGCTCCCCCTCCCTCTCCCCCCCTCCACCTCACTCACATATACTCTCTGTCAGTCTCTCACTCTCAATCCTCTTCACACGGCCAAACCACCTCTCAATCTGCTTCTCCTAACAGTTCCTATCACATCATCATCCACACCACAACCCTCCTCCACATCCTTGTCTGTCAGTCTGGCCCTCCATGTGACTCCACATGCTCCTCTCAAATAACTCATTTCCACTGCTTTCGCTCCCGACTTCAGTCCCTCCAACAACGTCCATGCTTCACTTCCATACGTTAGAGTTGGTGTCACAATACTGTCATGTAGTAATGTTTTACTTTCATGCTCACTTCCCTGTTTCTTATTACTGCTTTCAAGGAACCAGCAACTTTTCTTCCCTGTTGTACCCTTTCAAGCACTTCACCCTCCAAAATTCCATCTTTACTCATTACACTACCCAAATATTTAAATGCACTCACATTTTCCATTGCCTCTTCATCCAACCTCACTGTACATTCACTGGTTTCACTTCTCTCAAAGACCATAACTTTACTCTTCTCTACATTCACCTTTAGATTCCGTTTCTTACACACTCTCTCAAACTCATCCACCAAGCCTTGTAGCAGCTCCCCTTTGTCTTCACATAACAACATAGTATCATCTGCAAACAACAGTACAGGGAGTTTCTAAAAACTGCCCTCTCTCATTAGGGCCACTCCAACATCCACTGCCCGACCTTGTATCTCTTTTATAACCCCATCCATATACTGATTGAACAACCATGGAGACATGACACATCCCTGTTTCAATCCAACCTTCAAGTAGAAAAATTCACTCAGTTCACTATCTACATGCACTGCAGCCTTAGTATCCTCATACATAATCATCACGGCATTCAACAACTTCCCATCTACTCTGTATATTCTGAATACTTTCCACAATCCTTGTCTATCCACCCTGTAATAAGCTTTCCCCAAATCCATGAAGGCTGCATACAACTTCTTTCCTTCTCTAGAAACTTTTCCACTAAAGATCTAAGAATGAATATCTGATCTATATAACCTCTTCCTTTCCTAAAATGTCCCTGTTCTTCTCCAACTAATTCCTCTGTTATTCCCCTAACTCTGTCAATAGGGATATGTATCCTACCATATACTTTTCCTATTACACTAAGAAGACAAGTGCCTCTATGATTACCACACACTTCTTTTTCCCCTTTTCCTTTGTACAAGGGAATAATTAACCCTGACTTCCAGTCCCCCAGGAATCTACCTTCCTCCCAGGCCAATCTGCACATCTTCCACATCCATTCTACAACTATCTCTCCCCCATGCTTCAGTATTTCACCACACACTCCATCAATTCCTGGGGCTTTCCCCATTTTGACTTTCTTTATTGCTTCCACAACTTCCATTCTACTGATTTCTTCCTCTTCTCTCACATCCCTTCTTCTCCCAGCCATTCCCCAGCCATTTATGCTCGCATTACTTTCATTCTCTATTTCAACAATTCCTTAAACTGTTCTCTCCATCTGCTCACTTTTTCTCCCTTCTCCACTAGTAATCTACCATTTTATCTTTCACTCCCCGACTAACTTCACTGTCGCCCTGTCTAACTCTCTTTACCTCTTTCCAGGACATTTTCTTACATTCCCTCCACTTTACACTCAAATTCCTTCCAAATTCCTCATCCACTCTCTTCTTACTTTCTCCTACTAATTCAATAGATACATCTAGCCACAACATGAGATGCAATTTATTACATACAGCCCTGGTTATGATTATTCCTGGAGATAATGTTATATATTTCCAGCTGGGACATAACCTGCTCTCATAAATTTGTTGTTATCCAAAAGTAGAGTCACAGAACACACCTACAGTACAGTACTAAGTGAGAAATTATAGTAAAACACTCTGCAATGAAGTACAGTAACCCCTCCATTTGTGTGGGTTCTATGCACTAAATACCATCTGAGTAGATACAGCCAGGTCTTGTTATATGACAGTTGGCTATGCAATAAATCACTGTAATGAAGAAAAAGTTAGACCCATTTTCAAAATAATGACGGCAAAATGATCGCAATTTCACTAGAATGTAAGGATTGTATGTATAAGATATTTTGGCATGGAAGTGTAGACTGATATGGTGGTGTGGGTATCCTGGTTGAGGAAAAATGGGAGGAATGTGCCATGAATGTAATAAGTGTGAATAAAAGGATTACAGCAATGAAAAAATTGTTTGGTAAACTTTGGCTTCATTTATATCAATGTGTGCTTCACAGGCTGGTTTGGATGATGTAGAAAAAGACAGATTCTGCGATGACTTGCTATGTGTGGTACGTGGTATGGGAGATGATGAGATTGCAGTTTTGGGGGGGACTTTCATGGTCATGCAGGCAAAGCAGCTCAAGGATATGATGGGGTACATGGAGATGCATCTATGGTACAAGGAATGTGAAAGGGACATGAAAGAGCGTGGACGAGCTAGACACGGTTTTCAAAGGAGTGGTGTGAAGCAGGCTGTGTGCACAGAGACTTTAAATTGGGGTTCTGTGCATTTAAACACTAAGTGCCATCTTGGCTCAAATGTCTGACTGTTAGCTTGTTCAGGCAGCACCATGTATGCACTGGACTGTTGTAAGCAGCCACCACAATTATCATAAAGTAAACCCTCAATATACCAAACCCAATAAATGGGCCTTTATCAGGTAGGTATACGTGATGCCATAGAATGTGGTGAAAGATTTTTGGCCTATCTGATGGAGCCAGGATTCCATGGGCTTGAATGATGAGTGAATTGAAGTGTGGCTCATTGAACTGGGCAAACTTAGGCTGTCTACTCCTCACCCTGCCCTATGGTAGGAAAGGAGGTCCATATGACAACCACGACCATCACCACCACCACCACCACCACCACCACCACCTTGAACTGGCCAAATGATATATTCATTTAACAAATTTTGTTTGGTAAAAGAATGGACACATGGGAAACACTGACCACTGTTGTGTTACCCCCCCCTCCTCCACATCCTGCTGAATGACGCACCAGTCTCTGGGTGACCATCATCATGAGAGAAGCCGTAAATTGAGTATTTATTGAGAAAAAGAGCCATTTGGACCTGGCTGTAAGTTACTGTGTATGACTGTACGGCCGAACGACGCTCTATATTTAACGATCTTTGTTTGGTAACAGCCACAATGCCTGGGATATTACTGAACAGCATGGTGTTTGGCTTTATTGAACTAGAGTAATCCCTCCACTATCAGATGTAATAGAGCCAAAGGCATGTCTGGAAAGTGGTCCTGTCCAGAAACTGCGCCCCTGCCTGCTGGACTGGGACTTACTGACCCTAACCACGCCTAACTTTGAAAGCCAGCTAAATAACTCCCTACCAGACATGCATAGCACCTATTTAAACCTATTTAAGACTCTATTCACACCAGTAATGGACATAAAGCATGAAATAAATGAAAAAGAACCAGAGAATGAGGAATTAGAAGTGGTTATGGAAAATAATTAGCAGTGTACAGGGTACTTACAGCACGTCTGTGGCTGCCTTCTCTAAGGCTTTGGCAATGGTGAAAATGCTCTTGAAGCACGTACAGTAATCCAGTGCTGTGCTGCACTTAATTCTTTGCACTATGAGTTATAACTGTTTAACACTGCACACTCTGTTCTTAATTGCACCACACCAGTTTCAACTCCACAGTTAATCCTTTGCATTCTAAATTCTAATTTCTTAACACTGCACAACAGTGTATATTCCCATGTGGTCTAGTGGCGAGATATTGCAGTTTATTCACTGTTTATTCACAAAAATGAGCACGTGCGGCATCCACTGCGATAAGCATCTACTCGTGATGGCAGTTAGGCAGTAACTGGTGGGGAGGGAGGAAGGAAGGGGTGAAGAGGCCGTGTGTAAACACAGCTGGCCTGTTCAGCACCATGCGGCAATTTCAAATTACGGGTGGGAAAAAATTCGGATTTTGGGAGGATTTTTTCTTTTTTTGGTTTTTGGGTTCTGAAGGTCCAGGCCCACAATGTCCAGTAAGTGGGCATCCGGACAGTACAGGGATTATTGTATCGGCTTTAACGTCAAGGGTCTGGTACCAATTATTTCGTTATATAGAGGGTGTACTGTGTAAGTCAACTCCATGACTGCTGACCTGAAACTAGGAGTAACTTCTTTAATTGTTCTGTTGACTGATTACATACTTGGGCATGACTGTATATGGATGATGATGATGACAATCATCATAATCAACATCAACCTAACCCTACTCTCCACTAATCAACAGGATATGTAGAACTGAGATATAAGAAAAGGAAAGCAACAAATGTGAGAGAGCTATTAACACGGAGAGTGCATATTACAATGTGTCACACAAGCATTCAATTAACAAATAAACTTTTAAAATTCTCAGTTTCAACTCTCAAGCAAACAGTTTAAGGATTTGAATTTCATTAAATCAGGCTTTACTGATCTACCAGAAGACCCACCGACATGTCGTAAAAATACCCCCGCTAATACCAATACACCAGTCCTGTATGAGACAGCCCTAGCATGTATTCAATATGGACGGTGGGTGTTAGCGCCGAAGTGGTGACATGTAAAGGTGTATGGTATGTAGGAGGACTGCTGGGCCTTCATAGCAGGCTGTGAAGCCTATGCCCAGAGTCGGACACATAAAAAAAAAAAAAAAAAAAAAAAAAAAAAACATACATATGTGTAGTTAAAAAAATTAAGCTGCTCTTACAATATCTGTATGGTAGAGACCACTCTGCTGACCAGTAAATTTAACCCTACATCAGCAACCACCGGCCACATCTGGCCAGACAAAGTTTAAAAGCTTGGCGCCATGGCGCCATTTTGAGAATTTGGCTCACCATCCTGGTAGCTTCCCCTCTTGGCTTGTACTTTTGATTCAATGTGCGTCTGGGTTGCTCGTGTTTTTTATTTCTCTAATATATTGAAAAAGGCCACATGTGGCCATGGTTGCAAACAATGTTTGTATGGTGTGTGTGTGTGTGTGTGTGTGTGTGTGTTTTTTCTAGGCACTAACATGACCATCAAGAGGGATGTCTGGAATCAACATATCCTTGTCGGCAACCCTTGAGAAGGCTGCAAACAAAGTTATAGCCAAATATGTTACAATAAGTATAATTTTGACAGGTTTTCAGTGCCTTTAGAAAAAAATTTACAATAAAAAAAATTCCTTACTTTTTTTTTTTTTTTTTTGTGCCAATATTTTCATTAGTCTTTACTTTACATGTGAATTTTTTTTTATAAATGTGCAATGCATATAAGTATTTTTTTTCCAATTCCCAAATCTGGCCACATGTGGCCGGTGGTTGCCGAGAGCGTCAGTTGGGCATGGTTGCTGATCTAGGGTTAAAAAGGGTGCAGCCATTCTCTCAGTTTTCCATTATACGGCCAACTGCAAATATCTGAGTCACATAGGCTATCTCCTACCTTCCTGGAACCCACACAATTCAATATTCACCACATTCTGAAATCTAACATTCACATATCTTTCCTACAAAACTGAGAAAAGACAAATTATACAATAATTTTACCACTCATTCACTTTTACTATTGTGCAATGGTACAAACAAACTTTTTTCCAATACAGTACTGGTACAACTCCACTCATCCATGTCTCCTGCCACATCTCACAAATAATTCATTTCATATGCATTCTGAAGGCCAGTGCTGAATTTTTTTACCAGCTTCAGACATGTACTACTACCCTTGTTATTAGATTCTACTGCACCCAGCTCACTCCCATTGACACTGATTAAGAGCTACCAAAATTCCTCTCGATTCATCCTATCAAAATACAGTATACCTTCTCCAGATCCATGCAAGTGATATAGTTTCATCACCATCATCATCATCATCACCATCCAGACCTCTCCCACCCTAGGGCAGAGTGAGAAGTAGCAACATCCAGACAGCCCAAGTCTGCCCAGTCCAATGGGCCTTGCTTCCATTCACTCAACATTCAAGCCCCCAGAATCCTGGCTCTATCTGATACACCAAAAACATTCACCACATTTTGTAGCTTCACATAAACGTATCCGACAAAGTCAATCCGGACACTGTCCCGTTAAAGAGGGGTGCCAAATCCCTAATCATGCACTTTTCACAACATTCATCCAGCCAGCTCGATCTCTTGTCAGTTCCCTAGCCTCACCAACTTCCCTACCTCTCTTCCTCACACACTCATCCACCATATCCCTCCACCTTCTCCTTGGCCGATCCTGCCTCCTCCCTCCTTCAAATTTGCTCAGATATATCTTTTTCACCACTCTATTGTTATCCATTCTCTCCATATGACCAAACCATCTCAGCATACTCTCTTCGATTCTGCTGTCCACAGACTTCCACACTCCGCATTTTTCACGAATCACATTATTTCATATCCTATCCACTCTCTGTACTCCATGTACATTCCTCAGCAGTCCCATCTCCACTACTCTCACTCCTGACTTTTTATTTTCATGCCACACCTAAGTCTCACATCCATATGTTAAGTTGGCACTAACACTCCTTCACGTAAGCCTCGTGCAGCTGCAACACTCAAGCCTCTGTTTCTTATCAAGGCCTTCATGGCAACAGCTACTTTCCTTCCCTGTGTCACTCCACTCTCTTCTATCACTGTACCAAAGTATTTGAACTCTCTCACCAATTTCAGTCTCTCTCGAATCACTGCAACATCACACTGAGAGTCACCTTCTCTCTCCATAACCATCCCATTACTCTTTTCTACATTTACTAGGCATGACGTTCACAGACATCTACAAAACTCTGCACTAGTCTACCAAGTTCTTGTCCGGTATTTGCAGGTAGTACTGCATCACCAGCATACAACAAATTTGAGATATTCCATCCATCACCATTCATTACCAATGCCATCCCCCTCCTCATTACTCGTATTTTTACTTCTCTCATCACCCCCCATCCATATATATACGTTAAAAGTCCAATTATTCGACAGCTGATTATTCGGTAGATCTGATATTTCGGCAGTTTTGAGAAAAAGCCTCATTTACGAAAGTCTTTGATTGTTTGGCAGATGTTCGTAATCACCTCGGCAGTCCAAGAAGTGTTACCTGTGATTTGTAGGCCTACTGTTTCATTACACTTGTATATGTTCACTAGATTCTATACTTTTCAGATTCAGATATAGTACTGTATTGATTACAATATTGCACAGTATCATACAGTACAGTAACCACCCCTCAAAATTAGCGAGGGTTACGTTCCAAGCTCTCTCGCTAATTCTTGAAATTTGCTCATTCTCGACACCTTCCAGAAAATGACATTTACCAGTAATTGCATAGCCCATGAACCACTGATACTGTAATGCATTACCCATATATAAACGTTGCTTGTTAGATCTGTTTCCCCATTGTTTTTTACTGTATGCTGATTCCTCAGCATAATGGTGGAAGGAACTGTCCTAAGTGTTTAACTAAACCTAACCTAACTGAGTTTTACTGTACCTAATAATTTATTAACCAAACCTAACCTGACACTAAGATGGAAAAATACATAAAATAAACTGGAGGATTACTAATTGTAATGCTTTTCTGATGAAAGTTAAATGTACATTTAGTGCTCATTCCTTTGTTCATTTTTGTGTTTATATGTGAAAGAAAGGGTATTGTTGCAAACAGTAATGTATTCCATTAACCCCTTAATAACCCCCGGCGTTGAACAACCCTTTACAGTACCGGTGTCAGTGACGTCGAGATAGTGTGAGCTGTAAAAAACTGTAAACAATTATGGGAAGGGAACGAAGAGTACTGGTATGTTTACACAACTCTACGCTACCATTCCAAGCAGTCAGGCAGTTGCTTAATCTCAGATGTTTTCTCCCATATGGCACATGAACCGTCACTTTGTCAATTCTTCCGTGAATCATAGCGAATCATAGCAGGGGTTTAAGAAGCTAAATAACACATAGCTATATTCTCTTCATATCTTTAAAGAAAATACACTGATTTCAGAAGGATGGAAGAAACTTACTCTACATACTCAGAGACAGATTACATTTCTTCCATTTAATTTTCTTAATGATGTGAAGAGAATCATCTGGCACAACTAGCAATGTGTTTTTTAGCTTCCTAAACCCATGCTATGATTCGTTATGATTCATGGAAGAATTCATTAAGTTATGGTGCATTTGCCATGTGGGCGAAAATATCTGACATTAAGCAACAGCCTGACTGCTAAGAATGGTAGCGTAGAGTCGTGTAAACATACTGGTGACCTTTGTTCCCTTCCCATAATTGTTCACATTTTTTTATGGCTCAAACTAACTCGACATCACTGACACCAGTACTGTAAAGTTGAGGTTGATCATCAATGGGGATTATTAAGGGGTTAATGGAATGCCTTACTTTTTGAATCAATACTCTCTCTTTCACATACACAAAAAAACAAACAAAAGAATGAATGCTAAATGTATGTTTAACTTTCATCCAAAAGACCTTACTAATTCATATTCCTCCAGTTTATTTTATGTATTTTTCTGACTATTTTACTTTGCGTTTGGAGAGAGTACTGTATACCGTACTCCTCCAAACACATTTGTAATAAAATAAGTAGTGATGACAGTGTTCACCAATACAAATGATGTACTGAGCGGGTAGGTAATATTCCATATCATTTCAGCCATCCAGGAAGTCTTATCTGTGACTTGTAGGCCTACAGTGTCATAACACTTGTATATGTTCACTAATTTATATATATTTCAGATTCAGGTATAGTACTGTACTGATTACAGTATTATACAGTATCATACAGTATATAGTTCTCTCTCCAAACACATTTGTAATACCATAAGTGGTGATGACAGTGTTCACCAATACATATAAGGTACTGAGTGGGCAGGTGTTTCAATTATTTGGCAAATCCAATTTCTTGGCATCGTCTTGGTCCTGTAGATGCCGAATAATTGGACATTTACTGTACTGAACAACCATGGGGACATCACACAACCTTGCTGCATGCCCACACTGATCATGAACAATACACTTAGATGCCCATTTGCCCTTACACATGCCTCACTACCATCATAAAAACTCTGGATGGCACCTAGCAGCGTACCATCTACACCATACATGTGCAAAACCTTCCACAATCCTTCTCTGTCTACTTTGTTGTATGCTTTTTCAGATCCATAAATGCCATAAACACCTTATGGTCCTTCTCACAAGCCTCCTCCACTATCTGTCTTACTGCAAATATTTGATCCACACATCCTCTGCCACTCCTAAAGCCACCCTGTGGACTTCTCATATCTCTCTTACTTTCTCTAAAATAATTCTCCCATATACCTTCCCTACCACACTCAAAAAACTTATGACACAATAATTCCAACACTTACTTCCCTCACCATTATTTTTGTACAGGGGTACAATCACAGACTTTTTCCACTCTGCTGGGACAGTTTCACTCATCCATGCCTTCTTATATATCTCCAGCAAGCACTTCATTCCACTCTCTCCACTACACTTAATCATCTCTCCATACACCTCATCAACCCCGGCTGCTTTCCCATTTTTCAGCCACTTCAAAGTGTTCTTCACCAGTGAGAGTGTCATGTTTCCTGGTACTGCATTCCTTCTCTGCACACCCTCAAAACCAATTATGTTTACAATGGGTCTGCTCTCTCTATTCCCATTCATCAGGCTTTCAAAATATTGTTCCCATCTGGTCCTTACTTCATCCCCATGGGTTAATAATCTACCTTAGTTTCATATTCTTTGAAATAATTTCTGTTAACATTCCAAATATAGCAATTTGCTCTATGCAACCCCTACCCTTTCTAAACCTACCATATCCCTCACCTATCATATCTTCTGTAATGCCTTGCACCCTCTGTAAGAGTGCTTTGCAATATATCTTCTCTAAGATGCTCACCTAACTGACTGTTCAATTGTTTTCACACTCCTCTAACTCTCACTCCTCTTCTATAATGGAACTTTGTGCATTCTGTACTTTGTGTATTATACTGACTGCTTCCTCACCCCTGCCCTGCATAGTCCCAGGTCATCCCTCGACAAGATGTGGTGCCTTTTAGCCCATTTATTTATTTATTTTTTTTTGTCTCCAACTCTGAGTGAAAGCTTAACGGCCTGTTTGCAGGGGCCCAGTAGTCTTCCAACACTCACTTCTATGTTACCATTTTGATGCTAATACCTATCATCCATACTGAATACACGCCAAGGTTTTCTCACAGACAGGTGTAACAGTACAGTATTAGTGGAGGTATTTTTATGAAACATTGGTGTGTATTATGGTAGATCAGTTAAGCCTACTTTACTGAAATTTGAATCCTTAAACTGCTCCCTGCCTCAGCGGGGATTTGAACCTGGGTCCATTGGGACTGCAGGCCACCTCTCTACTGACTCAGCCATCACCTACTGTAGTAGGTGTGTGGTTACCTGTGTGGTCTACCATTGTCCCACAGGGTACTATCATGGGAGTGGCAATGGGCCAAAGCCAAGTAGCTGACCTTGCACAACACTCTTTGGTGGGGAACTCAGCTATATTTACCATGTGGTCAGTGTCTTGGTTAAGACTACTACTCATCCATACCTACTATACATACTCCATCCTTTTGGGGGCTAAGACTCCTCCTTCTCAGCACCATGCCATGAGGAAGGACCCTGTTGAGGCACTGTTTGCCACATGATGACAGATGCTTGTTTGTGCATCTGCTCGGCCAGACAGACTGGGGTACAGCAACAACTTTCTCAACTCCAGATCTCAACATTTCTCCATGGATATCTTCCACCTATGATCACCTCAGTAAAGTCAGTAGGTTGTTCTAGTGACACATATTTGCTTAGTCAGAGAAGATCATGAAGTTTTCCATCAGTAACAAAACAGTCTTACTTTTGATCTTCAGCCCATTTTTTCTTACTGCTAATCTAATTTACTGTCAACTGTTCCTTGTACCACAGACCTACCAATATCCCTTCCATTCCCCAACCAATAACTAAAGCCCTCCTCTTTCCTAAAACTCATAACTTTGTAAAATATTCTCTCAATCTCTCAACTACATCATCATCATTCTCTTGCACACTTACTTTACTCCCCACTCCTCCCTAGTATTAATGTACTTCTTTTGCTTCCACATGAAGATTCAAATATAAATTTTCTAGACACTACTGAAGATGACCACTGTGTCTGGATTTTATACAAAACAATACTGAACGTAATATGGAATAAATAAGCTTCCATGGTTCAACCACAAACCTTAATGCCAAGTTTGGTCCTGAGTTCATGGACTTGTGTGGGTGAAAGAGCAGCAATATCCTCATGCTCCTGGTAAAAGTTCTTTGTGAAGTCTGAGTACTCAATGGCTGAATGGTCAATAGGGGGCAGAGGGTCAATATACTTAGGCTTCTTTGGAGCAATGGGATTCCCATCTTCATCATACTCTATTTCATCCTCACTGTCCTCCTGTTGCCTGTTGGGGATGTCAAAGTGATATCTGTATCATGATTATTACACTCATCTCATTTTACTACCCTCATTACCACTCAAACTACAATTAGCTGATGAAATTAAAGTACTAGTATATGAGAAACGAAAAATATCCTACTGTATATCCTATCCAGACCACAACTTGAATATTTTGGTGACCACCAAATAATTTTATTCAGCTGCAGCGACACCCAGAAGTCTGAATGGAATATACACAATCCTGCACTCATATCAACAATTTTTTCACCTGCAATCTTATGAATAATTACTTGACTAGCAAGGCTCTCCCACTCCTGAATAAATTTGTCTGGAAAAAACAAAAACCACAATATGAAAGTACAACAATACCAATGAGAGGGTTAACGTTTCCTTAGCTTTCTAGGGTTGCAACAATTTATTACATCCTTTAAATTTCACATACCATCTCCTCCAGTAATAATTAAAATACCGTAGCTTATGGTTTATGAAACTTACTTTCCAGCATTAGGATTCTCTTGAATGTATCTGTAGTATGATTCTTCATCATCTTCCTCATCAATGTCATCACGGACACCTTTTATTTCCTTTTTCTCTGCACCTCCTTTGTTCTTTGTTCTTTTTACCTGAAACAATTTCAAGAAATTAAAATGACAATTCACAATCTATACAAAAGTGGAAATCATGATAAATAACTAATTATATTACTAGCTAACAGGCAAAATACCCACACCAATTACCACATACAAGAATCCAGGAGGAAAACATTTCCAGTAAAAACATTTGCAACATACTGATGCCTTTCTTAAAAGCTTGTTGCCAACAAAGAGTTTTATTCAGGTCAACTTCTTCAGTCTGATAATGAACATTTTTAAAATACATGCTTGCTACCACCAGACAACTTTATTCAACTCAAGAGAGACCCCTAATGGTGAAAGGGTTAACGAAAGCTTGATTTAACTCCTCCAGCAGTCTCCCCTAAGCCAAATAAAATTGTCTGGTAGCAGCAAAAATAAACTTAGAAGTAAATACAGGTTTTGAACAGGTCATGGGAGACCTCTCATAGTGAGGGTGTTAGAAAGACATTTTTTTACACTGAGTAAAAATCATCTGAAGGTAAAAATGATTATCAACACCCTGACCTCTTCTTTCCCATTAAGGATGGGATGAAGTAAGGTTCCGAAGCAAGGAATGAGAAAACCGAGGTATGATCAATCAACAACACTGAAGTAAATTAAACATAATCTTACTGGAGAAAAGCTGATGAAGTAACTAAATACCTGTATAGGAAATTGTAAAACTATACAGTAATGCCAATGAGAGGGAATATCTGCCAAATTAGAGAGAGTATTCTCTGTGACCAAAACCCAGATTCACAACCTTAAAAAAATTCCTTTTTGTAGATGGAATTAGGTTTGCAGGAAGGAGAGGGAAAGGACAATGCACAATATTTTCATGCATCTTGTCCTTCCTGCCAAACTAAATCAGAGTTATCAGAAGAAACTGGACGTAAAATCTGTTTGTGATTCTCGGGACAGGATGATATACGAGGTCTGTTCAGAAAGTATCTAACCTTAGGCTCGATAAAAATAAGTAGCTAACCTGTTGAGCTAGGACACTAATCCCTCTCAAAGTAGGCTTCTTCTGACTTGACACAAGTGGCCCAGAATTCTTTCCACTGCCTGAAACACTTTTTGAAGTCGGTTTTTGGTATCTCCTGCAGGTGCTTCGTTGCATTCATGATCTCTTCTCTCAGATGAACGTTGCTCAACACACGTTGGGAGTGGGCAAATCATGATCCAGACTTTCCGAAGACTGTTATCACTGGACCTGAGACATGAGTGTACGGGTATGACCCAGTAACCAGAGCACAGTCGTCCCAATGGAGGCATGAAGGGTCACCTTGGCCAGGCACAAAAGATCCACAGCTAGGAGAAATGCACTTGCATGCTGACAGTTTATTTAGACTATCATGGTGTTGTGCATCACGAATACGCAGCAGAAGGTCAGACTGTCAACAAATATTACTACCTCGGTGTTATCCGTTGTCTTCGTGATGCAGTTCAGTGGAAGAGACCAGACCTTTGGAAGGCAGCAAGTTGGAAGCTGCACCGTGACAATGCCCCTGCCTATCCTTCTCGACTGATCTTTGGCCGAGCACAACATTGTGCAGGTCCAGCTGGCTCCCCACTCACCAGACGTGGCTCTCTGTGACTTTTAGTTGTTCCTCAAGCTCAAAACTCTGCTGATGGGTTCCCGATTTGACGTGAGAAAAGAGATCATGACAATTGCAAAGAAGCACCTGCAGGAGACACTGAAAACTGACATTAAAAAATGCTTCAGGCAATGGAAAGAATGCTTGGCTACATGTCAAGTCAGAAGGGGCTTATTTTGGGGGTGGATTAGTGCCTAGCTATTTATTTTTTTACAGCCTTAGGTCAGACACTTTCCGGACAGACCTCACAGATACTGCAGAAACAGAAAGAAGAAAAGCTGTCAGGATAAAATACAAAAATCATCTTGGTGAAAGGGTTCATGGAGACTGTTTCTGACCCCTTCACTACCAGTGCTGTTCACAACAAAAAATCTATCTATCTATCTATCTATCTATCTATCTATAGCCCGACGCCCTAATCCCGCAAAGGGTGGCCGCAGACAAAACGCCTCCAAGTCACTCTGTCACCCACCAATTGACTACCCTCCCCCCAACTCACCCCCCCCTCCCTCATATACCTCTCAACTCCATCCCTTCACCTCATCCTCGGTCTACCCCTCCCTCTCCCTCCCTCCACCTCACCTACATACACCCTCTTAGTCAGTCTTTCATTCTCCATTCTCTCCACATGTCCAAACCACCTCAGTGTATTTCTCCTAATCTTTTCAACCACATCCACATCTACCCCACAACGTTCCTTCACTTCTTCATTCGTCAACCTGTCCCTCCACGTCACTCCACATGCTCCTCTCAAGTAACTCATTTCCACTGCTCTCACTCTTGACTTGTTCCCCTCTTGCAAGGTCCACGCCTCGCTTCCATACGTCAGGGTAGGGATCACAATACTGTACCATCATGCAGTGACTTCTTAACTTCCATACTCACCTCCCTATTTCTCATCACGGCTTTCAGTGTACCAACAACCTTTCTTCCCTGCTGTACCCTTTCACGTACTTCATCCCCCAAAGTTCCATCCTTCCTCATCACACTACCCAAGTACTTGAATGCACTCACATTCTCCATATCCTCACCATCCAACCTCACTGCACACTCTGTTCACAACAAAAAATAAAATGTACAAATGAAACAGAATCATCCAAAAATGGTTAAAATACAGTAAATCCTCGTTTTTCAAAGCAGTTTACTTCAACGCCTCGTTTTTCGTGCAAGAAAAAAGTTTCTGAGTTGTTTCACACTTTGCTAGTTTCCCTGCACTTCGACCCTATCAGCCAGGAGCCGACACTCAGCAGACGATGCATACCGATGCTCAGTCTAGGCACTGTCCATTTTTCTATGCAACAGTTTTCCATGATCTTTATACAGTAGGTCCAGCGGGGCAGTAGACACATGTGAGTTATTGTTTATGATCGTAACGCACGATCTTCAGCCGTGTCAAGAATACACAGCAGGTCCAGCGGGGCAGTAGACACACGTGAGTGAGTTATATGGTCACCCAGCGTAGTAAATTGTTTCTAGTTGTACAAAAAACCATTCAGCTCGTCACTCAGTGTACTCACTCACTGGCAGAAGGAACAGGAAAGAATGATGGAAAGAAAGACAAAAGAGGGAGTGTAAAGTCACCCATATGCAGAGGACGAGGAAAGAATGAAGTAAAGAAAGACAGAAGAGGAAGGAAGGAAAGGACATGTATCAATTATTCATTATAATAAGTACTTAAAAATTAACAGAGGATTGGTAACAATCATCATCATCATTACCATCCTAGTCAAATTTTCATTATACGGAATACAATGAGGTGGGTGGCACTTAAATTGAGAGGGTAGATGCAAATCCAGAAGCCATCCACAGGGTACTAAGGTATATATGGTAGAGTATACATTCAGTCACTCATCATCAGATTATCAAAATTCTAATAAATGATACCATCCACATAGCTGCACTGTGTCACTTTCAACATATCTGTGAGGTACAATCAATTCATTAACATACTTGTGTAAATAAAAAAGGAATGAAACACTTACCAAGTACAACTCCTTGCACCCAGAATTTCAACCATGTAATTCTATTTTCTCTCAATTCTTTCACTGCCTAAATATCTATGCTTCTTTTTCTTCAAACTCTTTTACCTTCAACCCCACTCACATATATCCTTTTGTTACCCTGTTGCATTCATGTTATCTAGCCAAGGTACAGCACTTAATCACTGTAAGTAACAGAATGTTCTCCTGTGTTCTTTGATATATTGCAAAATATAAAATGTTCCATATTATAAATCGAAAATCCCAAGTAGGATATACCTGCTGGATAATAAACAATGCCTGGTACAAATAAAAAACACTCCTAAGGCACACCTCTTGCTCAATGCCAGCCATGAATGCATCAAGAGGATCCTCATCAGAGTCAGAATCCTTCCTCTGTGGTCCTGGGCTGCCTGGTGCTGGTTGGTATGCTCCTTCAAAACTCTCATCTTCATCATCAAAATACCTGTCAAGAGATATCAGATATGCTAAGAAATAATGTACTTAAAGTACAGTACACATTACCTCTGCTTACATCTGTACTGCAAAATATGTACAGTACTTAGAATAAATAAAACTCTTACACATTCTACCTTCTAGTCAATATCAGAAAAGATGTTTGCCTCCTGGGTATCATTAGAAGAGATGTAGTCTTACTGGATTCCCCTCACGGACTTTGTGAGCTGAAATACTTTTAAAACATAACTTTCACCTCTCTGATTATTTTGCAAGGAGAGTTCACACACACTTGCTTTCATTCTTGGTTGATTTCCTTCCCAAAGTTTGTTTTTACTGGTACTCACAACATACATCACTGGCTTTCTAACTGTCTGTTTTGTGTTATAAACTCAAAAACAAAGAGGAAGAGCAAACTAAGACTACATTTCTGAATTGTGAATAAAGAAAAATATTGTGTATTCTAATATTTACTCAGTCCTGTTAATAAAAACTCTACTAGGAATTTGGCTGGAAGCAGTTATAATGAGTTTTCCAATGGAGGTTTTGTATACAGTATATATATTTTCTTACATACTCAAATGTATATATAAATTTAAAAAAAATATGTACAAATTTGGTACAGCATGGCAACTGTGTTACAAGCATCTGGTGTGTCTCCTGTTGCTCAAGAAAAGAATGGAGAGTTGCTGATTACAGTCATTAATTCTATGCCATTTTTGTTACATCATGTTGTGTTAGACTATGACACAAATTACTTAACAATTTTGATGTAACACCCACACTCTTGAAAAATGTAGCTTGACAATATTTAACACTACTGACACATCTAATTCCATACAGCTGCTAATGTACTGTGCCTTATAATATGAAAAAAATCAGCTAGGATATATGTATGGCCACATGTACTGATAAAGCATATTCTCATTACATAGGAAAATTATAGGTATTGTTATAGTAGTTCAGTGCCTTTTGCCTTATAAACTTGTGTTCATAATATGATAGGGGTAAAGGTGGGGTCAGACACTATGAAGCACTTAGTCACAGTGCCCATATCCATAACTCAGGCCTCTGAGTTTATGGGAGGTCATTCGCCCAACATCCTCGGAAAGACGGACACTGTATCATCAAGGCTGCCACAGTTACCTCCCTAGGGTACTACCAGTGTTGGGAACAGCGACAAGTAGCGACACTACATAGCAGAGCCTTTTTTTTTTTTTTAAATAGCAGCGGATAACTGTAGTGCACTACTTCATTAAGTAGTGAAACAGTAGCGATGCTACGTTTCTGAGGTATTCCAAATGCTACTCGCTGCTCTCAGACGTGTTTGTTTATAAGAATCAGAGAGGTCTGAGTCTGGTACAAGCCAGATGCCAGTGGGCTATCGGTTGGGTTGTCATTTGGTATTACTGTACAGTATTCATAACAAAGATGTGGCAAGCTTGGTAACGAAAAATCTTTTGGGTAACAAAGCAGCATGATTTGGTATTTGCCTAAAACTTGCTAGCGAATATGTCTTTGTATTGTTCATAATCTTTCTTCATTTGAGATACTGCAATATATTTCCTGTGGATATTATTAACTATCTATCTATCCATTGCCTGATGCCATAATCCCATTAGGGGTGGCCATTTGACTCTGAGTTATTTGTTTTACAGGAAGGGGCACTAACCCTCCACCAACCCACTTGATGACACGTAGGGAGCACGTAATTGTTTGGTTATATGGTTACCACCCAGTGTTGTAAATGGTTTCTTCGCTTACAGGAAACCATTAGGCTTGTCACTCAATGTAAAGCCACCTGTAAAGGAAAGAAAAGCAATAAGAAGTGACAGGAAAGATGGGAGAAATAGGAAGAGAGGAGGGCAGGCACAGAAAAAGAATGCTAAAGGCTGAGGAAGAAACGATTACAGTAAATGACAACTTGTCTCCTAATATATATGTTGTAGTGATATCATCAAATATAAGCTTTGAGATATTCACAAATGTGGAAAATGATATGGATTTCTGACATTTATATTTCGTGCATGCGAATATCAAGCATTCACATTCCACGGATGCAGATACGAATACAATGTTTGTGTAATAAAAATACACTTAATTTTACCTTAAAATACCAGTCACACGGCATTTGTCTTTGATAATTACATGCACTTCTTAACGACTACAATAAATGACAACTTCTCTCTTAATATACACAGGCACACCCCAGTTTAACGATGTAATTGGTTAGGTAAAACCCCATCGATAGGTGGGGTATCATATATCGGTGTACTTTTAACATGTCAAGTACTGTAATGGGAAGCGTTTACCAGCACTGGGTTTCTCCCCAAACCAAGTCCAAAACACATCCAAAGGAGCCCCAAAACAGGTTTAAAGTCATCTAAATGGCCTAACAGCTGTAAAAGAACCTAACCTAAGCCTAACACCTGTAAATAACTCACTAAAACCAACCAATAAAATCTGAAAATCATCAAATTTGTTTGGAAAAAATCAAGCTTAGTAAACTGTACCCCAAAATGACAATGTTCACCCCACCTATGGCAAAAACACATTAATCTAAGTCTAAAAACAGTTAAAATAAATCAACCTAAACACACACTTTTAGTCTAAAATACCAAAATCAGTAAAAAAAATCAAAACTCATCGTTAAACCAGGGTTTGGCCATTGGTAGGCGGGGTATGGTGGTACAGGTATTTCTAACCCCATCGTCAAGCCGGGATATCGCATCTAAGGGTATCGTATATCGAGGTATACCTGTATGTTGTAGTGATATCATCAGATAAAGGATTTGAGATATTTACTATCTATCTATAGCCCGACGCCCTAATCCCGCAAAGGGTGGCCGCAGACAAAACGCCTCCAAGTCACTCTGTCACCCACCAATTTGACTACCCTCCCCCCAACTCACCCCCCCCTCCCTCATATACCTCTCAACTCCATCCCTCCACCTCATCCTCGGTCTACCCCTCCCTCTCCCTCCCTCCACCTCACCTACATACACCCTCTTAGTCAGTCTTTCATTCTCCATTCTCTCCACATGTCCAAACTACCTCAGTGTATTTCTCCTAATCTTTTCAACCACATCCACATCTACCCCACAACGTTCCTTCACTTCTTCATTCGTCAACCTGTCCCTCCACGTCACTCCACATGCAGAAAATGATATGGATTTCTGACATTTATATTTCGTGGATGCAAATATCAAACATTCACATTCCACAGAAGTGTATCTGGATATTCAGCTTTCACATCCTCACGGATGCAGATGCGAATAAAATGTTTGTGTAATAAAAATACACTTAATTCTAACTTAAAACACCAGTCATACTGCATTTGTCTTTGATAAATACAAGCACTGAAAACAGTATAACAAATACTATCGGTACACTGGGTAACTCAGGGAGGGGAACAAAGAAATTAAAAAATAAAGGTAAAGCTTTATTAGAGGCTTCACCAAACCTGTTTCAGCAGTCTGCCACCAGGTGGTCTAGCATCACCCAGCCTCGATTAAATATTTTTGCGGGGTTTTAAAGACCTGTGAAACTGTACCTAATACTAAGTTTATAATAATACTGCTATTTATAGGAATATTTTTTCCTATTCAATCAAGTGCATATATATATATACCTGTAAAGAAAGAATAACCAGGCTTTCAGAGAATCTTAGCTTGGGGACTAAATAGTGTGCTGTCTGTTTACATATACAGTATTTGAATAAATCGTGTGCAGTTAGTAAAAGGAGATTACCATCAGGATTTCTGATGTGTGTGTTTTAGCATGCTTTAAAGTAGTAAGCAGTTCCACTGAAAATAATGTACTGAACGATTGCTTAGTTGGTGAGTCAGCCATATTAATCCAAACAAACGGCAGTGCGGTACGACACTATAATCATAAGAGTATGAGGAGTTGAAGTTTAAACTTACTAAACTGTGCAGTGGAGCCAAGGAAACATTTAAAAGATTTATTTGTGTTAGACTTTGGTTACTAAGATGACCAAGACATCCAACAGGTCCGTACTGCTAGGAAGAGTCATACGTCTGGCAGGGCAGCATATCGAACGGTGCTGCTAAATATGCGGTTACACATCTATTTTCTTTTGTGGATGGATACTAATGAATGACAAATATTTTAAGCACTGTTATCTTGCTTTATGGATGGTTCTAGTAAAATTGCCTAGGTTTTGTCTCTATGTTATGCTTACACAGATGAGTAAACTGACGAAAGCAGAGTTTACAAAATGACACTTATAATACATTATATATAATCAAAGGGCTCCCATATTGTAATTTCTTTGTAGCATATCATGCCATCTGGGTAATTTGATGAGTAAAATATGTTTTGAGGTGTTTTACTTTGTGTCTAAATTAAAAAGAAATTAAGCACTGGCTACTTTTTCAGAGCCTACCCCATATCAGAGCTGGGCGACAGAAGCGAACCTAGTAGCAGATTTCTGAAAGAACCTAGTACCAGATTTCTGAAACAGGATCCGGTGAAGTCCCTAATTAAGAGTTAGGGAAATAACAGAAGAATTTGTTGAAGAACAGGGAGGTTTTAGGAAGGGAACAGGTTGTGTAGATTAGATATTTATCCTAAGGTCTTTAGCGGAAAAGTTTCTAGAGATGGGAAAGAAGGTGTATGCAGCCTTCATGCATTTAGAGAAAGAATATGACAGAGTGGGTAGACAAGGAATGGGGAAAACATTAAGAACATATGAGGCTCCTAGTAACAGATCGGGCTATATGCCACCACAACCGAATTTGAGCTACAGCTGCCATATTGTTCCCAAAACATTCCTTTGTATTGGGGAAGGGAGAGGGTTCCAGAATCTATCTCTACTCTGTCTATTTCCAGATGTCGTATGGGGTGGCCACAAACAAATCGCCTCCATGTCACTCTGTTCCCCGCCATTCACTGCCCTGATCCCAGCTCACACCTCCCTCTCTCATATACTTCTCCACTCCATCTCTCCATCTAATCCTTGACCTCCCCCTTCCTCCACCTCACTCACACACACTCTCCTCATTAGTCTCTCACTCTTCATCCTCTCCATATGACCAAACCACCTCAATGTGATCTCCTAATGCTTCCTATCACATCCACATCCACATCCACACCATAACGATCCTTCACTTCCTCATTTGTCAGGCTGTCTCTCCATGTAACTCCACCTGCTCCTCTCAAATAACTCATTTATATCCACAGCCCTCACTCTTGACTTCTGTCCCTCCAACAAGGTCAAAGCTTCACTTCCATATTATTAGAGCTGGTATCACAATACTGTCATGTTGTAACTTTTTCACTCATGGAGATTCAAACAAGAGTGAGCGGGCTGCGAAGTGGAGGGACAAGGAGACAAAGGTTGTGATGTTGCCAGTTTAACTTTTATCTGCATTTTCGCAAGATGTTTTATTTAATAATTCAGTATAGATATACAATAGAATGTGTAATTCCTTACAAAAATCATTAAAACATATTATTTAAATAAAATATCCACAGCCTAATAAATTATCAGGCTGTGGATATTTGATTTAAATAATATGTTTTAATAATTTCTGTAAGGAATTGCATATGCTACTCTTAATAAATAAGGTATTTTTAATACAGTGTATATTATTATTTACTAATAATAATAATATAAAAAATATTAAAATATATTATCTCTGTTGTTGCATTTTAAGAAATGTTACTATCCTCCGTCCCTCCTGCCTCCCCCCAGCAGAACTCTTGCGACCCGCCCAATCCTCCCCCATCCCTTGTCCAGACATACGGGAAGCTCCCAAGACCATGTATCCCTTGGACTGCACAGTGGGCAATCCACAGGACAGGTGCGCAAGGCAGGTGTGAAAGCACAGTATTACGCATGGTCTCGTGTGGTGCGCCATGTGCAAACGATATTCACCAGAAAACAATGGTGTGCAATTGCGCTTTACGCAAGTGTTTGCGCACCTGCCCAGTACTACAATAGAAGGCATCCCTTGCTAGTTGATTTTGCGACTTCCATATTCTTCTCCAAGGCGCATAGGTTCTCTTCATCACCATCCTCTCCTGAAGCACCATGTCACATATCAGTTATCTATGCTGCTGCACATATCTTTACTCCATATAACTTTAACATCCCTCACCAACCTCCTGTCAGCCCTCCTGACCAGAAAATAGTCAATCTGGCTACTATTTCTCCGACTTATATGTAATCAATCTACTCTCTTTTTTTACAAATATGTGTTGCACCCAATCATGTTCACTGCCTCCCGAAATTCAAGTATCCTTTACCCTGCCACTTTCCACATACCATATGCTCATCCCCCATGTACCCCTTCATATCACTGAGCTGCTTCACCCACATGAACATTTAAGTCCCTTCCCAAAACTAAAATCTCATCATCCCCCATACCAATTACCACATGTGAAATCACCTCAGAATTTATCTTTTTCTTCATCATATAAGCTGATATAAATGAAACTATGAACCTACCAAAGAAAAGTTTCACTGCTATAATCCTTTCAGTCACACTCACATGCCTCCCAGCCACTTTTTAGACATTTTATGATTTTATAATCTTTTTCAGTCAAATTTTATTATATTATGATACTGGAACTTTGGGGGATGAAGTGCGTGAAAGGGTACAGCAGGGAAGGAAGGTTGTTGGTACACTGAAAGCAGTGATGAGAAATAGGGAGGTGAGTATGGAAGTTAAGAAGTTACTGCATGATAGTATTGTGATCCCTACCCTGACATATGGAAGCGAGGCATGGACCTTGCAAGAGGGGAACAAGTCAAGAGTGAGAGCAGTGGAAATGAGTTACTTGAGAGGAGCATGTGGAGTGACGTGGAGGGACAGGTTGACGAATGAAGAAGTGAAGGAACGTTGTGGGGTGGATGTGGATGTGGTTGAGAAGATTAGGAGAAATACACTGAGGTGGTTTGGACATGTGAAGAGAATGGAGAATGAAAGACTGACTAAGAGGGTGTATGTAGGTGAGGTGGAGGGAGGGAGAGGGAAAGGTAGACCGAGGATGAGGTGGAGGGATGGAGTTGAGAGGTATATGAGGGAGGGGGGGGTGAGTTGGGGGGAGGGTAGTCAAATGGTGGGTGACAGAGCGACTTGGAGGCGTTTTGTCTGCGGCCACCCTTTGCGGGATTAGGGCGTCAGGCTATAGATAGATAGATAGATGATACTGGCAATTATTTATGCTCATAATTGTAGTTTTCTAATGCATTCTTATGAGTTAAGTAGTTAACCATGAATCATCAAGTGGTAAGTCATAAAACATAACTAAAAACATAATGCGTTGATTTATTTTGGTGTAAACTGAAATATCAGTATTCTGTCCTGGCTCTGCAGTAATAACTGAACTTAATTAAGCTGAGATGTCCTTCAGAGTGGACTGTAACTAATCTTACAATATGCTCTTTTTCAGTCAAATTTTATGATTATTTTATGACACTGGCAATTAAAATTTAAGCTTTTTATGTTCATAACTATAGTTTTCTAATGCTTTCTTATGAGTTAACCATGAATCATCAAGTGCTGAGTCATAAAACATAACTAAAAACATAATGCATCAACTTATTTTGGGGATAAACTGAAACATCAGTATTCTGTACTGGCTCTGCAACAATAACTGAACCCAAAGAAGCTTAGATGTCCTCCAGTGTGGATGGTAACTAATTTTACCATTCATCCATCCATCATCTTACAATAAGTATATATTCAATGCAAACCACCTTAGTTTACTATGAAACTAACACTACAACATTTTGTGTCTGCTACATTAAAGATGCAACATCAAGTAGTACATTTGGAACATTATTAGATTTCCAAGTATGAATAATCATTGTTTCTTCTGTTTCTCAAGCTCAGAGATTACCTTCTCCAGAGAATGTTTCCACTTCAGTCACATGTCAATTTATGCCTGGACATTACATGTTGACGAAGAGCATTTTGAAGTTTCTGATTACCCTCAGAAATTGCTGCATCAGCCACTGTGAATGTAGATCTATTCAACCTGATCTCTGTTTCTATTTCTTTTATTTTCTTAATCTTCTCTGACTTCCTTTTGCTCTCTGTTGCCTCTTTCTCTTGTTGCTCTTGTCTTTTTTGCTCATCTTCCCTTGCCTTTCTCTTGGCCTCAAGGTCAGCTTGGTATTTCTGGTAGGAATGTTTCACAGCTTTCAGAAGATCTGAAGTGACTGGGATGCCAATTAGGCCACCAGCATTCACAAGATGATCTTCCACAATTCGCAGGGCAATGAGTGTTTCTTCTCCAAGGTTCTGACTGTGGACTGCACAAATAGACTTGTTAATGGAAAACCCACTTTCAGGGGCAGCATTTCCATGACTCAGAGTCAACACACACTTGGCAAGTGCAACAAGTTATGGCTATTTCTTTCTTCCCCGTTCATCTTTCATCTCACCAGTGTCAGCCTAGTCCTGATTAATCCTTCTTATTTGGGGTACAGATGGGATCTCTTCTTGGAATCCAAGACCAAATTTTTCATATACAGTGCTTGTCAGAAATATGGAGCGCCCTGCATCCCTTCTGAGAAACAAACCTTTCAACATTGAAAAAACATATAAATAATGCATTTTATTTACCTTTAGTGCTTCGTAGGGTAGCCTTTACGTTTCTTCACGGACCTGAGACGTCTTGGAAGTGAAAGGGCGAGGCTCCTGAGGTGCTGGAGGGGTATTTTGTCCCAGGAGTCACGAATGGCGGCTTCCAGCTTAGGCAGAGAGCTCGCGTCCTTCCCTTGGAGACTCCTCTTTACGAGGTACCAGAGGTTTTCAATCGGGTTGAGGTCTGGGCTATTTCCTGGCCAGTCTGTCATGAATGATACCTCGCAGTCACGAAGCCAATTGGTGACCGATTTGGCCTTGTGAGCAGGTGCACCGTCCTGCTGAAACACTCTTGCACCTGTTAGCTCGAAGAAGTCTGGTAAATGATCACACAGAAGCTCCAGGTAAACCTCCTGATTCACTCTGAGGTTCTTGGGAAGTACAACAAGCTTCCCCAAACCCTTCCCTGAGAAACAACCCCATACCATGAGTGAATCAGGATGTTTAACTGTGCTTTCTACATACCGTGGGTCAAGTGGGTCACTACCTTTGCGTCGATACACACGTGCTCCTCTGTTACAGGTAACACTAAACGTTGCCTCATCAGACCACAACACTGACAACCATTGCTCCTCACCCCAGTTTAGATATTTATTAGCAAAGGCAAGCCTATGAATTCTCTGGCTCTTGGTGAGAAGAGGCTTTTTCACAGGCCTATGACTTGTGTGACCAAGCTCATGCACCCTACGAGACACTGTTCTCACAGACACCTCACCAAACACTTCTGGGTTGCTCTCCTTAATTTTCCTTGCACTCACACGAGGATTAAACTCCACTGCACGTTTTAAAACATTAACAGACCTTGGGGAAGTTTTCCTAGGCCTACCAGACCTCGGTTTCTTTGTGGGAACTTCACCACTGTTTTCCACTCAAAACCGTGCACACCAACGATGCACTGTCGATCGTGCCACACCAACCAATTCACTAATTTCCTTTGTCTGGTGGCCTGCCTCCTTTAGAGCAATGATCTGGGATATGATTTCACTCGATAGTTCACGGGTACGTGCCATAACAAAGTTTTGAAGGCCAAAACACTGCAGGACACTCGGTAAAAAATGACGCAATTTGAGAGGGACACTCGGCGGAGTTCCTCTCTCTCAGGCAGCCCGTGGGCAACTGAGGTGGGAACCAACCAGCACATCGGAAGGCCTCAGGCTACCGTGACGTCATGCTCGGAGCTCAAACTTGTGGCTCAATTCTTACCCCCAAAAATGGGTGATTCTTTTTGGGCCATAAGTATTGCGCGCCTGGCGGACAACGCTGAATACTTTTGACGAGTACTGTACAATCAGCATCAAAAGTCCTGTTATCTGTCCTGCATTTTTCTTCATGAACTCTGAAAATCAGTTGTGAAAATCCACAGCAACCCACACTGAATACAATGATCTGTGGCCAAAAAAGTTATCGGTGTCACCTGCCTCTCATCACCCATATTTATTTTCGAAATCCATGGGGAGAAGAGCTGGAGATGACAACAGGATTTTTGATGTTGAATGTACATGCTGCCACAGTAAAAGTCTTGTACCCTAGTAGAAGTTTGAGGAGCAGCTGTTTAAATGCACATTTCCTGTGGAATGTGTTCTGTCTGTTAACCCGTCACGTCCCGAGGTTTTCCGCACCTCCGACATCCCCCAGTCCCGAGGTATTTTCGATTTTTTTTTTTTTTGGCTAAAACCTTCGCTTTTGGTGAGAAACATCGAAAATTCATAGAGAAATCGCTCACCTGAGGTTTAAAGTGCCCAATCCAGGTAGGAGTTCCTCCTTACCTGAGTGGGTTTTCTAACATGCTGGCACCAAAGAAAACGAGTTCTATGGGAGGGTAACTATTTTATCCACTCATAAACGGTATTTATGTATTTACTTGGTACGAATGTATATGTAGTATGACAGTATATTGGTTTTCAAGCAGTAATAAAGGCATTATAAGCATTGTTTCACTCACTAACTAATCACCATACCTGACCTATTTTTGCCACACTACCTGATCATTATTTCTGGCTGTTTCTTCTTCTAATGCTATGTAAACATTGTCCTCCACATTGTCATCGATTGGGGAATCAATCTGGCCCTGAATAACTTTACTAGCCAGGTCACTGGTAACAGGTCCTTTGCCAAGACAATGGCGTGAGGGGGGGAGGGGGGAGGTTATGCAGTGTAAGGCATTGTCCCTGCTTGGTATCTTGTACAGGAATAGAGGAAGGTGTCCCGTGTATACATACGAAAAATCACGTGCAAAAATTGAAAATTGTGCAAATTAGGTACTTTGCAATTGCACGACGTACTGGTACGTCGCCGGGACTGGCAAATGCAAATCGTGGTGACGTACCCATACGTCGTCGGGACGGGGCGGGTTAAAACTTCCACTGCTTTCTCACCAAACCACACAGGTCTTCTGATGTTGTGGATGAATCTGTCTAGTTGGCAAAACATCTCTGGCCCAGGGGTACTGAGAACTTTTGCAGTGCTGTGTGTTACTTTAAAAATGCTTGCCAATGAGGATGGGCCAAGTCTCTCTTCTGGGTGAAGAACATAAGCTTCCTTCAGGACAGGCACATCAAATGGGAGATTTTTCTGTAGGTAAGATACAGCAGTTGTGTAAGACTTCAAACAGTTCTCTCTGAAGCTGTGTTGCCTTTCCTCAATGCTGCCCTGTTGAATTAAAATTGCCTTGGCATGTGTCCCAGTGTTTATAGCCTTTAGGCTTTTGTGATTTTCAGGTTTGGTACAATCAAGGGAAGCCAGAATGTTTACTGATTTCAACTACTGTTATGGCAACCCTGGGGAGTGCATGAGGACCTTCTCTGGGACAAATTTTGTCAACAGCTGACTCAGAAGTTGGCCAATGCAATCATATAATAAATAGATCAAGGGCTCCTTCTTCTGAAACTTCAAAAGGAAGCTCTCAAAATCTTGGGGAATGAAGGCAACAAATGTGAGGTATGCTAGGGAAAGGTCTTCTTTCAGTACATCTGAAATTCAATTGTACCTTGCAGTTGATTCAATCTCCCTCTTGAAGTTCTTTTGCTTTGGTAAGAAATGAAGGAAGTATTTCTGCAGAAGTTTAAACTGCTCCAAGATTTGAAGTACAACTGGCTTCAGAGTCGACCACCTCGAGGTCACATGGTGTAGTGCATACCAAGTTGTACACTGAGTGACTTCTTCCAAGGAGAGGTAGTCTTCCTGTCTGGTTCTAGACAATTTTAAGAATGAATGAAGGTCACAGGAAAACTGGTCAATGTCCATGTCTAACCTTCTGGGTAATTTTCTGAATGCATTATGAACATGATGAAATGAACAGGACCAAGCTGCAACTGTCTTCCAGATTAACAATCAGTTTCTTATCATCATCATCCGGACCTCCTTTCCCACCCTAAGGCGGGGTGAGGAGAGTCTTCTCGAAAGATAAATTGACTCTTGGTCCATCCATCCCAACATGAAGCAGGCAGCATGTATTCCAGTTCATCCTTTGATGAAACTCCACAAAGTGAATGACCAGATCTTCTGCTGTACACTGGCCTACAAAGAGTGACCTGCAGTAGCAAATTTCAATGCCATTCTGTTTTTTTTACCAGTATTGCACATGTTCATCATACTGCTTTTTCACTTGTGATGTAGTAGTTGCATCAAACATGAAAGTACATGGAGTGTCTGAAAAGCCCTCTATGAGCTTTTCTTTTACATATGGTGCAAAACCATACTGAATGTAGTATTTCACTTTTGTCTCTCCTTGTTTGTAACTTTTTGCTTTGTCTGAATCTGGGAACACCGAGAAGGATCACTCAGCATCATCATTTGTGCTTGCAAATGAATAACTGGAGCTGACAACCTTCAGAGCTTGAATAGTTTCTGCTTTAAGAACAAGCTCTTCCTTGGTCAGAACAATGTCATCTTTTGACAACTGAATGCCATTCCCAGATATTTTTACAAAGTGGGTTGGAGTTGATTGTCCACTCAGAATTTTTTCTGTTTCAGCAACTTTCGTTCCCTTGCTATCATATCACGCAGTGTGACATCTGGAGTTTGGGATGCTAAACTGCAAGACTGCCCTTTGCTTTCACCATTTTGGGGGGTTTACACCATTTACAATAATTTTTTTTATTTACAATAAATTTTTTCCAAGTTATTTTATGCTTGCTGCCAATATTGAACCAAATTTTATAATTTTATGCCATGCTAAGAGGCTTGTGCTCATTATAATCACGACAAATTCCACCCATTTTTCCTTAACAGGCATGCCCACACAACTGTATCTATCTGCACTTCCCTGCCAAAATAACTGACACCTACATGCCCTCCCAGCAATCATTCTGGCTGATCATCCCTTGTACCTACCTTCCTGTACACAACCAACATCCACCCACCTCCTACTGACAGCCTCTAGTATTTCCCTCGCTCTTCCCTTTAAACTACCCACATTCCATGATGCCACTCTGATCCCCTATGTGATTTAGTTTCCTAATGCTAGCTTTGATTTTTTTCAATTTTTTCTCAAACTCGGTGATTATAAAACAAAGGAGAGACAGCCCACAGGCCCTGTACACCTGCCCAGTCCCAAGTCCAGGCATGGGAACTGGGACCCATAGTCCACCAGCTGTGACCAGTGGCTGTGGCAGTGGTCTCGGGCACCCTGCCAGGACAGTTACAGGGACACCTTCCAAGTGCATTTTGGCACTGTAACTGCCCCTTTCATTATACACCAACTGGGAGGGCAGTCTTCTGGGGTGCTACTCCCAGGTTTGGGCCCCTCTTCCCATCCCATCCCATCCCTGTTCCAAGAACTATGCTAGTGGAGGCAGCATTCACGCCTGCCCTCAGGTCTGCCACCAAGCGGCGGGAATAAAGTTTTCTTGACGGATGCCCTTGCGGCATAAACCCCAGTGATGTTATGGGATATGCTGTGTGGAATGTAAAGCATATGTTGAGTAGTGCATGAGATGGGTGGACAAAAGTGTTTGGAAGAGTATGTTGGCCTACTCTCCATGTTAGTGCCACATTGAAAATGTCAGCAAAATGGGATGGTCAGGATATCCTAATGGCTAGTGAAGCAAGAGCTCCAGCTCTCCCTCATCTATCACCAGCATCCCCATCCTCCTTGGGAGCAGGCTACCACTTGGCTATTGCTACAGTCTCCCTCGATAATGAAGAAACTAATTTGGCATTATTTTTCATGAGGCTTAAGTTATCTTTTTTTTAATGTCCATCTATTTCCTGTGAATGAAGTTAAAACACAATACGGTAAATATGTTATTTGAGTTTCAGTAAATGAAAGCCATAGCCTGCATCTTGGACATATGTGACATATGCATAAGCACAAAATACTGGTAAATAATTACTACAAAATATTTAGGGGAAAAAAAAAAAAAAAATTAAAGCATTGGTAGCAAACACAACAGAAGTAGTAGTGGTGCCCTACTGTTCCCCCAAAGCAGCTGCAGTGCTAGTGGTGCTACATTTTTATCCAAGAAATAGTAGTGGTAGTATCACTACTTTCAGCTGGTGGTGTACAAAACACTAGGCACTGTACCACCTAGGTATTGCCTACCAACCCACAAGGGGTAGATGGACATGTGAGTCAAGTGATGCTGACTGTTCACACTAGAATTCAAACCCTGGAGTAGACAGGATAACAGCTCCACAGTCAGTGATGCTAATCTCTCAACCACTGTACCGATATACACTAACACGAGAGGTACACAAAATTATAAAAACTGAATTATTTAACTGAATTATTTAACAGTGTAATATGAACAGGAAATTACACAAGTCTTACTCATCCTCATCCCTAGGTCTCTTGCGTGGCTGCCCATATCCACAACCCCCAGAAATGGCATTCTGGCTGATGGCAGTCATGGTGTGATATCCATGCTTGCTGAGGGTGGCATTGGGAGGAGGGGGAATGGTCTCTTGCTTCTTGGCAAATGAGAAACCAGTGAAACCAAAACCTCGACCTCTGTTGTAGCTCATGGTGGCAGATGACGAGATAAAGTCGCAGTCTGCAATATGACACATCTACTATAGTGATCTTTCTAATCTGTACAACATGACACAATTTAAAAATTAAAAATTAACGTGGTACACAATTAGAAAGCTACAAATCCAAGTTAAAATACATAAAAAATACAGTAATCTCTTGTTTACAGCAGACTTTATTATCATGGTTTCTGCTATCAATTCTAGATTAAAATCTGCACTCCAGTTGTATAACACATTTTCTGGGTCAAAATCTTAATGTATTGTGCGCCTGAGTTGGTCCGAGCCCGACACTTGGCTCACCAAGATGCACAAACACATTCACACACCTTACTTGCATACGATGACACCTTACTCAATGAGTTAATCCCTCGTGACAGGGATCATAACTTTCCACTCCTAGCCTCAGTACCCCTTACCTAAAGCCCACCTCAAGTCTCTCCCAGTTATGTACACCCAGTAACAGAATATGGTAAATACAGTTTTCTCCAGTACTGACCTCTTCATCACTTTCTAATAATCTACCCATGCCTATCTTTCAGGTTTTACTTTATGTATGTATTTTGTGGGTCTAAATTGTTGTAAAAGGAAAAACTGGGACTGGATCTTGGGTGCCCAGGACCAACTGGGATAAATTCCATATGTTCTGGGTCTTTTTATCATGAATTTTCATTTTCATGCATCTCTTTTGGTACCAATTATGTGTGATAACCAAGAGATGACTGTCACGTATTGTATAGTACCGATACTTCACTACATCAGTTTGTCTATAAAAAATATAACTGTCATATTCATACAGATGAAAAACAAGTTTTCTTTCATAAATGACCTGTCTAATGCAAAACGGAGAGTGTCTTCCTGACATAACCATTTAAGTCTGTCCTAACTTAGAACTACATTACATGTAAGGTACACTCAAACCTGGATTTAAGGAACTAAATGGGGAATCAACTTGTCCCTTACTTGAAAATGTCCAATGTTTTACCACATATAAAACCAATCTTATTATGAAATGCAATGATTGTTTCACTTTTCTTACTTATTTATATGATTATGAATATTATTTTACGGGTACCATATAATGAAACCTATTAATGTGTATAATCTAGACATTACGTATCACTTTTGAATGGTCTTCTCCATTTGTCAGGTAGAATATAGTGTCCCTTAAATCCGAAATCCCTTAAATCGAGGTTTGAGTGTACTGTATATACCATTTTGAAGGGCCCAAATGAATTCAATAATCTTTAATGCTGGTTATAATGCATCATATTACATAAATGAAAACTGTTGTCAAAATTCATATGTGCCATCATGGCAAAAGTACAACATACCACTGTACAGGACATTCCCAAAATTTTCCTGCAGGCCATCAACGGAATTAAAACCATTTTTCAAAATTAACAACAAAAATAAAAAACTGTGTTTACTGCTCTACACTGCTCTCTCTCATTTTTTCTGAAAGGTGTTAGTACAGTACAGTATATACTTCTTGATGCACTCTGACAGTCAGCAATGTGATGAGCAAATCAGAATGGATGGGTATTTTTTTTTACTGATGGGCAAACACAGAGTGTGAAGATTTATGTGTTTTTTAGGGTTCCTCTCATCAACAGCTACAACTTCTTCCTATACAGGTACCATTTCCTCAAGAAATTAGTAATAATGGACATGTTTTAGTTTGGCTACATAAGGGTGTGGTTAGGTTAAGTTTGATCTGGTATGATTAGATGAGGTTCGATTACTGATTAAAACTGCCAGTTTAGTTATCTAGTTTTCTTTGCCTGTGGTCTGGTCTGGTCTGATAAGGCTAGATTAATGTTTTACGAAATCTGGAGGTGAAGCCCCCACTTAGGATAGATGTGGTTAGGTTTGGATAAGACATAGTTTTTCTGATGCTTTTTAATGCAATTCACTTGATTTTAAAAATTACTGTATTTTCAGTGGAAAAGATTCTTTCCCTCCATTCACCTCAACCATATCACTCTTCAGATATGCTGCCTGATGCTTCCTATAAAAACAATTCCAACTGGCTGTATATATAACCATTTGGCATATGGCACACAACTCAGCCCTTCCTGAGTAACAGGCTACCAAATATATGGTACAGTACAAAAGATAAGCGTGGTGTGCCAGCAGACATGGCCTACCCAGTTCACCAAGAAAATCTTTGCAAGCCAACTGTTAAATCACACGGGTAGCCAACCAGGCAAGAAACTCCACATTCCCTTGGATCCCCATTGTTTATGGGAGGAGGAAAAACAGGGAAACAAGGGTCAAATTCAAATGAATCACTTAAAAAAAAAAAAAAAAATGTTTTATCCACATAATTCATGTTTGCCCAAAAGAACCAATTTATAAACAGCTGGGGCAGCTAGCAATGCAAACCTAGGAGATGATGTGACATGAAGAACTGATTTTCCAAATAAGTTTCCTACTTTCTTTTCGTTTTCCTTTTTTGAAGGCTCCAACATGCTTGCATGCGTCGGCCTTGGTCACCTATGGCAGCTCTCAATGCTGCTTGATCTATGGCAGCCTCCCTGTTCAGTCCCTTAACCCTGACGTCACATTTAATGACCTTGTCCTAAGACTTCTTCGGCTCGCAACCCCACCCCCAATACTGTATTAATGCTTCTCACTTTCTGCACCCAATTATCATCCCCATCCTCTCCACATGCCCAGAACACCTTAATCTACCTTTCCTCATCACAACACTAATACACTCCAGTCCCATTCTACCACTCAACTCTTCCATCGCAAACCTAGGCCCCCCCCCAGGCCTTGCATTCAGGGATGCACTGCACATCCACCTAATCGTTGTCATTTCTGTACGTTTGAGCCTGCGAATATCCTCTTCCTTTACTGCCCAGATCTCACTACTACACAGCATTACACTCCTAACACATGCTGCATACAAAGATCCCTTAGCATGTAGGGAGAGCCCTCTCAATGTCGGGAAAGGCAACAGCTCCCTGAACTTCTTCCAACCACTTCTCAACTTAGCCCCACTTCCAGCACGTAACATATCCCCCAAATAACAAAACTCTTCCACACACTCAAGAACTCACCTGCAAAGTTCAATCCTTTCACACTTGACAATCTCCACCTGCTCTCCCCAACACACCACACACATAAAATCAGCATTATCTCGCAGTCTACATTTAATACCACTACATCTCTTATGCACCTACTTATCACAAACACTGCACACGATGGAATTAATTCCCATGCCCTTGTGGCAAATTGCACATGGCCACTCTCCCTCTTCTTTGACGGTATTGCCACCAACCCTTTATATCATCACTTTTGTTTTATCTGAATTTACTCTTATGCCCTCATGCCACATACCATCTCTCCACTTCCTAAATCCTTCCTCTGCCTCCCTTTCATTCTCTGGAATCAGCACCAAATCATCAGCATACAACATCTCCTATGGGAGTCCATTTCTGAAGTCACATGAGAGGGCTTCAAGAACCATGATAAACAAGGGACTCAAAACTGACCCCAGATGCACACCAACATTCACGGAAAACTCACCACTCAAATCTCCATTCACTCTTACCTGGGTGCGTGCACCCACATACATAGCCATAACCACCCTAACCAGCCACTCCTCCATCCCAAGCTTTCTCATTGCCCACTTCACCACCTCTCTAGGAACTCTGTCAAAGGCCTTCTCCAAATCAACAAAAATAAAGTACAGTTCTCTTTTCTTTCCTATATATTTTTCCTGAAGCTGTCAAACAATGAATATAGCATCAGTGGTCCCCCTGCCTGGTAAGAACCCAAACTGCATCTCATCAATATTCATTCTTTCTCTAATCATACCTTCTAGAACTCTCTCCACTACCTTCATTATCTGATCTAAAAGCTTTATTCCTCTATAATTTCCTCTTTCCAAGGCATCACCCTTCCCCTTGTACACATTTACAGTTACACTCTTCAGCTAATCATCTGGGATAACACACTCATATATAATCATATTTATCAGGTCAGTGACTAACCTCACTCCTATATTTCCTGAGTGCTTCAACATACCAGCAGTCAACCCAGACCCACCTGCTGCCTTCCCCACCTGCATCCCGCCTATTGACTCACTCACAGTAGCAGTGTCAATCAAAGGCCAAGGGCAAAACTCTGGATCTGCTGGCTCCAAACCCTCCTTGTCCCAGTCAAATTCCTCATTCAACAACCAGCTATAATGTTCTCTCCATGCATCTTTAATACCCCCATTGTTCACCACTCTCCTTCATCATTCTTCACACACTGCTCATCTATAATATTCCGATTATCCCTCTTCACCTGATTTGCCACCCAAAATGTCATATTCATCCTTTCCACACAATTTAGGTTATCAAGTAAAAGTCTCTGTGACTCAGACTTTGCCCTGACCTCTCTTCTAGCTGTACATTTAGCAGTCAAGCATTCCTCTTTGTTATCACCCTACTTCCATTCCCAGAAAAGCCTTCTTTTCTCCTAATTTGCTGCTTCTACACCCTCATCCCACCACCAAGTTACTTTATGTCTTGGTGGGCCTCTTGTCCAACCACATACTGCATCAGTAACTCTCAAGAGGTTGTTTTTGAGAGCTCTGTACCATTCATTAATGCCTCTGTCAATGGCACCCTGTTCAGCCACCACTATCCTCATCTTGCTATAGAATGCATCCCTTACTGCTTGGTTTTCCAGCTTCCATATTTTCCTCCTAGGTCCATAAGTCCTCTTTTTTATCAATCGTTCTTTAACCCCTTAACTGCGGGGAGTCACTTTCGTGACGCTTGGGAGCAAGGGATCATACCGCGGGGCGTCGCTTTTGTGATTCTGTGTTATTTTTAATTCACCCGGGCTTCCAAGTGGGGGCTTGTATCATCTATCAGTACTGCCAATGTCCAACACTAGTCAGCACTCCTAATCTCATCTGTACTCCCATCCATTGTTGACAATTTAGCCATTTCTCCCCGTTCTTGACTCCCCTCCCTACCCCCCCTCCATTACCCTATCCTCTCGCCTGCCCGGCCGTGCTACGCTAAGTAAATCTTCCCTGGAATTTTTCACTGATTTCATCCATTGAAATAAGCCCTATGTCCTATTCTTATACCAAATAATATATACAAGAAAGAAATAAGGTAAGTGAGAGTGCCATACACCTGGAATTGGCTAATTATCACCTGACAACACCTCACGTGCACTCGTTCGCTAATTTTCGCTGTTTTTTTCCCCTTGAAATATGCCGTATAATCTATTTTCGTAATAAATATACATGTAAGGAGGGAAGGGAGAAGCCTAAGTGATATTTACATTCACCTGGAACTACCTAATTTATAATGTATTGTCTAGATTTCCTGCCAATCATATCAGTGCTAGACAAAGCTGTTTCAAGATCTAACATTGGCAGCTCTGAATATATATCTCCTAAGTAGGCCTCTAATCTATTTTCGTAATAAATATACATGTAAGGAGGGAAGGGAGAAGCCTAAGTGATATTTACATTCACCTGGAACTACCAAATTTATAATGTATTGTCTAGATTTCCTGCCAATCATATCAGTGCTAGACTTAGCTGTTTCAAGAACTAATATTGGTAACTCTGAATAACCCCTACGCAGGCCTCCACGCTGGCCCTCCGTTATCAGTTTACTCTCATCTTCCGAAGTGAGGGTACGTATGTTTCTTCTTGCTGACTTCAAGGCCTTTTTTCACCCCCATGCAAATGGCCCTGTGACCTTTACCCCCTACTAAACCTCGTGTGGAAAGAGGTAAAGGGCTGACAATTGATAAAAGAGTGACTACGATCTTTCTATTGAGTAAAACAGTGCAAGTGGAATTGTAAATAATGTGTAAATAATGTGTAAACAGCAAGTGAAAGTAATGAATGTAAATATACGTGAACAATGGAAAATAGTTTTATAAGTTATTTCAAGTGACAGTGCACAACACAGTGTAAATAAAATAGAAATGTAAATAACGTAAATAAAATAGAGAACGTAAATAGAAATGTAAATGAGTAGTATTATAAGAATACGAGTATATACCCTAGGAGTAATGAAAGTGAAAGTTTCACTCTAGCATGTCTGAATGCTATGAGTTATGAGAGTGAAGATGAAAGTGACATTCACTCTCAATGCCAGTATACAGGACGAGAAAGTGAATGCTACGTATTTTACTGAAAGAAATTGAATCCCTACAGTGACAATAAACTAATACTACTGAAGGAAACTTATGGATAAAGACTGTAGATATATATAAGCGTTATATAGTAATAGAAATATAAAGTGTGAGGGGTTTTATGAATAATAAATGACAGAGTACCAAGAGTGAACTAGTGCCAGTGCGACGATCAGACGCGCTCGTAATTTCCATTGCTTTCACAGTGTTTTTTTTTTTTTTTAGTATGGATCCCAAACTACTTGAAAATTGTAGAATAGTGTTTATAGTGTTTGTATCTGGCTGTGGTAATCATATTACGGGTTGTCGGGAAGTGTAAAGTGGAGACTTCGTTACCCTACTTCAGAGGTCTCCACAAGTCCTACGGTAACCGACGAAGGCTCAACAATCATTCCAGGAGAAAGCTGAAGGTATGTGCCATAAGCATATGTAATTTTATTATTCTAGGACTAATAACTGATTTTTGGCAAATATTTTTTGAGAGTCTGTCGGAGCCCAAATAACCCCATGGCACACGCAAGTCACTGGTAAACAAGCCCGCGGTGTAGGGGTTAAGCACCATGTCACATATCAATAATTTGTGCTGCTGCACACAATCTTAACTTCCTATAACTTTAACCTCCCTCACTAACCTCCTATCAGCCCTCCTGACCAGGAAATAATCTATCTGACTCCTATTTCCCCCAGACTTGTATGTAATCAACCTAATCTCCCTTTTCCTAAAATGTGTGTTGCACACAATCATGTTCATTGCCTTCCCAAACTCGAGTAGCCTTTCCCCTTCCTCATTTCTCGTACCATATGCACGTCCCCTATGTACTCCTTCATATCCTTGAGCTGCTCCACCTACATGACCATTTAAGTCCCCTCTCAAAACCACTATCTCATCATCCTCCATACCACCTACTACACGTATTAGGTCATCCCAAAATCTTTCCTTCTCTACCTCACCCAAGCCTGCCTGTGGAGCAGGCAATTCTGATTCTAATTCATATACTGTACTGTACTCTTACCAATGTAACTACTGATAAAAGTTTTGAATAATACACAATAAACTATTTTGTATAATCAACCAACAGGCTCTACTAGTTTTTAACCTTCATAGAATTTACATTCTTTATCATTCATGGGAAATGCATGACTTGGTCAGAGATTATGTATTATCCATACAATGCAGCCTATATCTGACCCTTTTACTGCATATTGCTGTCTACATTAATCTCTATGAAAGTTTTGTGGTTCATGGAAAAAAATGAAACTACCGGTACCAATTAAGCTACTCCATAAATACATGCAATAATTCTGAATGTTATTTGTTTCCTTCATTCTATCCTCTCCTTTCTGTCTATGGGTGGCTCTACACTGAGTGACAAGCCAAATGGTTTCCTGTACACCAGGAAACCATTTGCCATGCTGGGCAGTAACCATTAAACCAAATCATGGCGCCTGGTGGTTCAGTGGGCAATTAGGGCATTCCAATCAGATTGAGCCAGTGCAGGTTTACATCCAAGGGGTGGTTAGGGTCTGTTGCTCACATAATGCCACTCAGGGATGAGTGATGCTGGTCACACGCATCATAAATATCAGGACCAACTTGCCTGGCCCTGGACTCCTACCGTATGCTCCTCATGGGCAACAATGGATTAGATAATGAATGAATGATTAGTTCTGATAAAATTTAAAATTAGCTAACCAAAATATATTAGTATATTTGATCAGCTAGTTTGCATGAGATGACAAAGGTTAATTAGATCTACGATAAAACCTTACATCACCAGCATAACTCTGGCTCCCACAGACTGCTTCACATTTTCAGCCACAACGCAACACAGTCCTAGAATTCTGTACTTGTAGAAACTGTCAAACTTCAGATAATATGGTATTTAGCAGAAGGCACAACTGGCTTTCAAGGATTTTGAAATGCTGCATACATAACAGTACTCTATATTGCAGCAACTGGAAATACGTTTCTTCTATAACACTTGTCACTAATGAATAATATGGAGTTGGTAATCTTTAAGCAGACACAGGACCATCTTATTTGACAGTTTTCTTCAGTTTTTTCTTTTCCAAAGCCCTTCATGGAATTCTCTTAGTATTTTGTGAGTGGCTTGAAATTTTGATGTTTTTTCTATCTACTGTACAATATTTATAGCCAGGCGCCATAATCCCGTACGAGGTGGCCATTTGACTTTGGGTTAGTTGTTTCATGAGGAAGGGAACTAACCCTCTGCCAACCTGACACGAAGGGAACATGGGTGGGCTGGTTATATGGTTACCACCCAGTGCTGTACATGGTTTCCCAGCTTACAGTAATTTTGCAAATCATTAGGCTTGTCATTCAATGTGAAGCCACCTGAAAAGGAAAGAAGAGTAATAAAAAATTACAGGAATGATGGAAGAAATAGGAAGAGTGGAGGACAGACACTAAAAACGAATGAAAAGGTGAAGGAAGAGGTATGCAGCAGTACATCAAGTGAGTGGATGATGGTCACCACTACCTACTGGTGAAAAACATTTAAAATGTGTGTCACAAATCAAATTCGCGACATTTTCCTTTTGTGAGAAACCACGAACTATTAGTGGAAAACTCACTGTATATCGTTCAGTTAACCGTTTCTCTCTCAATTTCGATGGTATACTTTTTTCAAAACATTTGTCACTGTTTCAAAAGTGACCGTTCTAATGCACGTCATTAAGTGCTCTACTGAGCGATATTGTTGTTTCTATATTGTTCGCCCCTGCTTGCCCCAACCGTTGGCAACGCCTTCTTCCGGCTGGCCTGGGCATCCTACCCCCACACATCGTATTTGAATCAGTCTTTTGTCTGTCGTGACGGAGTGTGGTTCTGTGCTCCAGTAGTGAGAGTGAGAGAGGTCTTCTAGCACCCAGACTCCACTAGACTACAGTTCTCCAGGCTCCCACCCTTCATTGGTGATATGCTACATTGACCAGTATTTCTTTAGTTTTTTCTTAGTTTTAAAATAATAATTTTAGCTAGTTTTGTGAAAGAGTGAGTGAGTGCATTCCGTTTAATATTTGAATTCATTTTGCTCTATATAACGTAAATTTAATTATTGTAATCAATAAATTTACAGTTCTTTCCTTTGAGCTTAATTGTTATTCGTGTTTTATTTCACCACGAGCGTCTTTAGTCTGCTTATCTTAGCTCGCACAACTTACTTATTTTTCATAACTATACTTAAAGCAGTTCTTTCATAATAATTCTGAAATCCGTTGTGCTAGCAAGGGGTTAAGCTTCAGCAAGAACCTGTCTGTTATTAATATTAAATATAGATTGTCAGGGGGTAAAAACTCTCAGGGGCCTGCAGTACCGACTGTACAGCATTTGTGAGTAATTAATCTCCGCTGTGTACTGGAGAGAGAGACAGCATTAATTCCCATCTTTTGAGAATCGGCAGTCAGCCGGAATAAAATGGTGATCTATTTGCCATAAATTTATTAGTCGTTGAACTTCCATTAAATTTGGGATCACACGCTTTCTTAAATTACAAAACCCCGTTGACAACTGGCGACCTCATTTCAGGATTTAACTCCTAGTACTATTATTAATGAAATAAAACCCACTCACTAAGCTAGTTAGTTATTACTTATAATAACTAAAGGTTAAAGGCACAAGCTTACTGGTGTTTACCATTAGTTTAGCAAGTGAATTTCTGCTTTATTAATCCATAGAGTACTTAACTCTATTTAGTACTTTATTCTTGGTAACGCCAGATGATTTTATTCGCTCCTGGGAAGTCACCATACCCATTGTGTTAATTATTGAGTCTTCCCAGTCATTTGCATTTTTGCTTTATTCTTTGCCAGTTAACTAGATAAGACTGGTCACCACTAGCTTGTGTCTGTATTCTTTACTTGTGTTTATTAGCATTCGTTTGCGAAGCAGCAGTCAGTACTCAGTTTTGGCTTGCTTAGTAAATTAGTGTCATGGCTACCACCGTATTTTTACAGGAAGCCAAAGACATGGGGCTTACCGAGCCCCAGGAAATTAAAGAGTACATACTCTCACGGCATAATCAGGAGCAGCAGCGCGAGAATGATGCTCGTGAAGTGCGTAAGATTCAGTGCGAATATGAGCGAGAACAGCGCAAACAACGTGAAAGAAAGCGTGCATATGAGCAAGAGCAGCGTGAAAAGGAGCGCGAACACAAGCAAAAACAACGCAAACTTGACTTAGAACACGAGCGAGAACAGCGTGAGGAACGAGAGAGAGAACGTGAACATGAACGTGCCGAACGTGAGGCACGAGAAAAACACGAGCTTGAGGTTTTGAAGCTCAAGCGAGATTCCTTGGCTTCAGGCACATCTGCTGCAGAAAACCCAAGCTCCACTAGCGCTCTTCCTACACATGTCCTGGCGACCCCACGCATCAAGCTTCCTTCATACAAGGAAGGCGAGCGAATCGAGCCGTACATAGCTCATTTTGAGGACATGGCAGACATGTATCAACTGGATGAGGCAGCTAAGCGGCTCCAATTTCTTAGTTTATTTGAGGGCCCTGCCCTTGATATTCTCCACAGAATTCGTGGAGACAATCTCACGTATGAGATGATGAAAGCTGCACTCATTAAGGCGTATGGTCTCACAGTAGACGACGTCAAAGTTCAGTTCATGCGAGCTTGTCTCCAAGACAAGGAGACAGCTGTTCAGTTCCTCGACCGTCTCACTGCTTACTTAGGTGAGTGGATGGAGAAAGATGAAACTCCTTCCACACGTGAGGGGATAATTGACCTCATGCTGCGTACACAGCTAGAAAGGTCGTGGCCTGCTGAGCTCATAGCACAGCTTAAGATCTGCCAGGTGAAAGATGCCAGCTAAATGGTGGAAAAGGCTGATGCATTCTTCACTGTTTACAGGTACCAAACTCGTAAGCAAAACACCTGGAACAGCAGAAAAGATACTGCCAAGTCTGGGAAGCCGTCTCAGACTGAACCCCAGCAACAAGGCCATTCTCAGAATAATGGCCAAGGTCCAAAACCGCAGAGGAAGGACCGGGGCAAAACACTCAGAAACCTGAGTGGAAACGGTACAACAGGTACCCTAATCAGCAGCAGTATCAGCCACGGAACCGACCGCCGGGACTGTCCTTTTCACCACCAGCTCAAGTGAATAGGAGGCAGGAGGCGAAAGCAGCCTTCATTCCTCAGCAGCAGCACAGAGGTCACGTCCCTACCAGTACGGGTACTCTCCCACAGTTCACTAGTCCCACAGTGACAGTGAACCCCCCTCCACAGATGGCCAATGTTCCATCTCCACAGGCAGTGAGTACGACCCCTCAAGTTTCTAAATCTCAAGGCACCAAGTTTGCCGCATCATTTATTCAGCAGCCTCATGAGTGGCTAGCTGCTTCCTCCACAGGCCCTCCCACAGGTGACAGTACCTTCCTTGTTCAGCCAGGGTTTGTGGGAGGCATCCCTGTGAAGGTCCTGAGAGACAACGGGTCCTCAGGTTGCTCTGTCAAGCAGAGTCTAGTTTGGCCTGAGCTGTACACAGGTCGACAGATCCATGCAAACCTTATTGATGGATCAGTGAGATTGTTCCCTGAGGCATGTATCCAGGTGGCATCTCCATTTTATACTGGTACGACACTCGCAGTTGTCATGCCAGAACCTTTGTTTGACCTAATCATAGGCAATATTTCCGGTGTCAAGGATAGTTGCACTGAAGATGACGCTACTCAGACTTCGGCTACAGTAACACGAGCCACGCCTGAGGCTCCAGACTGTGTCAACCCAGTGACCATTGAATCGCCGCAAGATCTGATGTGTAGCCAAATTGTTGTTCAAGAACAACATTCTGACCCGACACCTGCTGCCGTGCGAAAGAAACAAAAGGGTCGAGTGATAAAGTATTCACGGAGAGGTCAAGCCAAGTTCCTTCGCAAACAAGGATGGCTCTACCGTGAGTCACGAACACCCGAGGGCGAGGTTCGATTGCAGTTTGTTGTTCCCGTCAAGTACCGCCAAGCAGTGTTAGAATGGGGTCACTGTTCAGCCTCAGGAGGTCACACGGGCAAAAGGAAGACCCAGGGCCGTATCCGAGCTGACTTTTTCTGGCCAGGGATGGGACGAGACATAGATAGTTTTGTGCGTTCCTGCAGTGTGTGTCAAAGTACCACTAATCAGGGACATGTCCTTCCTGCGCCGTTTGTAATCACACCCATAATCTCTGAAGCAGTTGAAAGACAGGGTAGTGGTGAAGTGGGTGCAGACCTGATGTCTCGTCCTTTGGCACCACAGGACACATCATGTCCAGGGCCTGTACATACATATGTACCGTAGGTTAAGGGGAAAGTTCAAGAACCCGCAGAGGCAACCTGAGGCTGTGTCTGCGGACACATGAGCCCGAGTTTGCATAAGGATTCTCAGCTGCCCCGATATTGTATATACATGTGTACTCTAGGCAAAAGGGGGGAAGTTTGAGGACCCGTGTGCAGTCCGAGGCTGTGTCTGCGGACACACGAGCCCGAGTTTGCACAAGGATTCTCAGCTCCCCGATATTAATATAAGTACTGTAGGTTAAGGACCCATGTGCAGTCCGAGGCTGTGTCTGAGGACACACGAGCCCGAGTTTGCATAAGGATTCTCAACTTGCCGACACTAATCGTAAATGTAGAGTTAAGTTTAACACGTAAACTACACGAGTCCTCGAGACCAACGGCGTCCAGGGACTACATTTCCTGGTTAATAAGGTACGGTACCTAATAAATTAATGGCGACCTCGAAAGTACGAAGCTTAGGCTGTCACTCGTATTTTTCAGCTACAGCATACCTTTCGTAGCATGTACTGATTGCTAGGCAGAGAGAGTAATTGCAATGTAATAACACTTTTTGTCTCACTGACACTTTTGATGCTCCACCCTAATTGATTTTGCAGGTACAGCGATGGGTGTAGCAGTTTTGCTGTGTGGGCCAGCTGATCGTCTGCCGCATGCTGCCGCCTCTTCTCTGCCTTCGTCGTCGCCATATTATTAATATTTACTATCATTTTACACGTAGGTACAGTTACACTACAACTGTCACACCTACACCGTGTATTACATACACCACGCTACACAACAATTAGTTGTCAGTGTAAATGTAGCGAACTTTCACTCAGTTTGACCTGAGTACAGGATTTTCACCGTCGTCACGGAGTTTTTTCCCTCAAGCTTGCCTCTATTAACGTAAATACGAGGTTTTTACGCTCATTGGCGATAGTGATTTTCTCCTGTAGCAGGATAGCACACACACCACAGTGTGAATCTTGTGTGACTGAGTTAGGATGTGTACATATATATATATATCCACAAATTTTTTCCCATAAGGAAAAAATTTCATTTTGAAGGGGCGTAATGTCACGAATCAAATTTGCGACATTTTCCTTTTGTGAGAAACCACGAACTATTAGTGGAAAACTCACTGTGTATCATTCAGTTAACCGTTTCTCTCTCCATTTCGATGGTATACTTTTTTCAAAACATTCGTCACTGTTTCAAAAGTGACCGTTCTAATGCACGTCATTAAGTGCTCTACTGAGCGATATTGTTGTTTCTATATTGTTCGCCCCTGCTTGCCCCAACCGTTGGCAACGCCTTCTTCCGGCTGGCCTGGGCATCCTACCCCCACACATCGTATTTGAATCAGTCTTTTGTCTGTCACGACGGAGTGTGGTTCTGTGCTCCAGTAGTGAGAGTGAGAGAGGTCTTCTAGCACCCAGACTCCACTAGATTACAGTTCTCCAGGCTCCCACCCTTCATTGGTGATACGCTACATTGACCAGTATTTCTTTAGTTTTTTTCTTAGTTTTAAAATAATTATTTTAGCTAGTTTTGTGAAAGAGTGAGTGAGTGCATTCCGTTTAATATTTGAATTCATTTTGCTCTATATAACATAAATTTAATTATCGTAATCAATAAATTTACAGTTCTTTCCTTTGAGCTTAATTGTTATTCGTGTTTCATTTCACCACGAGCGTCTTTAGTCTGCTTATCTTAGCTCGCACAACTTACTTATTTTTCATAACTGTACTTAAAACAGTTCTTTCATAATAATTCTGAAATCCGTTGTGCTAGCTAGGGGTTAAGCTTCAGCAAGAACCTGTCTGTTATTAATATTAAATATAGATTGTCAGGGGGTAAAAACTCTCAGGGGCTTGCAGTACCGACTGTACAGCATTTGTGAGTAATTAATCTTCGCTGTGTACTGTAGAGAGAGACAGCGTTAATTCCCATCTTTTGAGAATCGGAAGTCAGCCGGAATAAAATGGCGATCTATTTGCCATAAATTTATTAGTCGTTGAACTTCCATTAAATTTTGGATCACACGCTTTCTTAAATTACAAAACCCCGTTGACATGTGGTCTTTGTTTACATTCCCCGACAGCACTGAAAACAGATGGACTCCATCTCAGAACGCAATTTTTGGCAAGAAATTACCCTTATCAGTACACCGTCCGATCAGCGAAGTTAAGCAATGCTGGGTCTGATTAGTACTTGGATGGGTGACCGCCTGGGAACACCAGGTGCTGTTGGCATCCCTACGTGTCAAGTGGGGTTGGTGGAGGATTAGTGCCCCTCCCTGTAAAACAATTAACTCTAAGCCCTTGGCCACCCCGTCTGGGATACATGGCGTCTGGCAATGGATGAATGAATGGATGGATTTTTCTTGTTTACTGACGGAGCCTCTTCATACTGAAAAGGGACGTCTTTACATGTTTACAGTTACTGGATTTTTTTTTTTTTTCTTCTAACAGGTGGTCCTATGTCTTCTTGGAGATTGCCAAGGAGTTATTATTTAATATGCTGATTTAGCCTATGTGTGCTTACCTCCTCCCGCTGTCATTCTAGCGGCCTTCCTCAGAACTCAACAGGCCAATCAATGCTTACCTTTTGAATTTACAACCATCAGGGCACTCTAACTCTTGCACCTGAATACAGTGAGGATCTGAAATCAGTGCAGTCATGGCTGTCATGTTGTGCATGTAAAAAGGAACCCTCTTAGAACAACGAGGAGGTTTTATGAGGACCTGGAGGTTAATTTACGTCTCAGGTATGAAGTGAATTATAAACATAAGGAGGGTCTGGGATAGCAAACTTCCCCCACCCCCCACCCAGTTAGGCTTCTGTGTCTGTGTATGGTTATGTTAAGTCTCTCATTTAACTGCTTCAGTCTAGGTTAGGCTGAATTGGATCTGGGATCATCTAGGTAGACTGATGCCTAAAACATCCTGTTGCCAATGCCATGAAACTTATTATTTCAGCAATGAAACTCCAACTCATTATTGTTTTTTATGTTACCTGTTTGTTTCTTATTACAGACTGATACCATACTGAATATCACTCATTTTCCCACCACCACCACCACCACCCTTGGGATAAGGAGTAGCCTATCATAACTTGAAAACAAAAGATTTCCTACAGAATATCAAAATCAAATGAATGACAATAAAGAAAAAAGGTAAAATTACAGTTCCAGCCAAAAAACAGAATTATAAGATTTTGATCCATTTCTTTCAGTATTTTAGAAAATTCTAAGACACTTTTCTTCTATGGCAATTTTGTCACAAATTATTTTTACTTTACTCTTGAAGATAACCTAACCCTCGGGAAAAAAAATAAAAAATAATTTGTGATGAAAATGCCATAGAATTGTCTAAAAAAAGAAAAGAAAAAGAAAAGGGGGGGGAGTATTATTTTACAAGTGGACCGACAAAACAGCAATGAATCACACTTACTTATACTGTGGATCGTGCTGTGTAGCTAGTTTCTATATAGGTCTTACCCGGCGGCGATGTTTAGTTTACCAAAAACAGATCAAAATTTCATAGTTCTGCTTTTGGCTATTAAAAAAAAAAAAAAAAAAAAAACACTAGATAAGCTACACTGATGAACTCATGTTGGGGACTCTGCAAAATATTAACTCAAACTTCTGGCAGTGATATTTTTGTAAAAGATGCATAGCTACTGATGCTAATTTTCAAAGTAATAGTACATGCATGAGTGAAGGCATCCTTCGTTCTTTAACTTTCTTACTACCCCAAGAACGTAAAAAATAAATAAATTAATAAACTACCATACGTGGTGTAACTTAGTTCTCTCGAAACAGTCGGAGAATGTAGGTTATCAAACAGAACATGTCGATACACGGCTAACAGATTTTACATTTACCAAATCCTTGACCTATTTAACTGTTCCTACTCAATATTTAATAAAGCTTTAAACTTCCACAAAACTTCAGGATATTCTTAAAACTGGTTGTGCTCTCGGAGGTTTGCCTGTCAATGGCGGTATCAGTGCCATCATCTGACTAGATGAAGGAATGAATAAAGCCTGGGAATTGTATTACATCATCTCAGTATGCCGTATAACTCATAGATGTCTTATGACTTGAAGAAAGACTGTATTTCAGACTGAAAAATGCTTACCTTACACACCACAATCAATCGTTGTTTACAAATGCGGTTTTCTTGTAAATAGTACCGAGCTATAACCGAATAAATTTTACTATTCTGTAATAACATCATATGCAATGTAATATATAATTTATACATTTATATCTACCATGCAATGTTTCAAAAATAAAAGAAGAGGTAACTTTCTGATAATAAAGCATATAATATTCCATAACCCCCAGGTTTTGACGGTATCGGCTTAACGCGGTCTCGGAGTCCCCTAGGGTACAAAAAATTGTCTAATTATGATAAATAAATGCAGCTCTGTCTCTGGTTAGAAACAGACGTCTATGCACATCTGAAAAACCTGACACTTAACTAAAGCCAAATCATTTTTTTTTTTTTTTTTTATCATCTTCCCGAAAACGAGAACTTTGCAAATGTATTTTCTTGAGATGTCCCTTCAAGCACCATAATACATTCCTAATAAACGTGACGATGAGCTTCAGCAACTGTAGACGTACTAGATAAACGCAGGACCATGTGGGCTTCACTATAATAGTGAAACATCGTGTGATAATCCGCAAGAAGTTTGTGAAGCGTCGTTGGGGCTTCGTCACTTCAAGCACCTGGGAGTCATGTGAAAATACTTCTATCTATCAATCTATATACCCAGGCTGCTTCCCCCAGGGAAAGGGAGGTAGCCGAGACAGGACGACACACTCCTCATTTACTCATTCATTCAAACACATTCATTCGCATCTTAGCCCCAAAGGGGAGAACGGACAGATCCTCACCGCACCACACAGCACAAGGGTCAACTGTGCAATGCAATCAGTGACATCCGCAGCAGGGCCCGACAGCAGAGCTGGTTTACCCCTGCCACAACATAACAGGCCCATCCCCTTACCCGCACCTGACCTGACTAGCTGATCAGACCAAATGCGGGAATATCCCCTCAGGGCTGCGTCATCACTTATTCCTTTCACAATTTCTCTCCATTTATTTCTGTCACGCACAGCCACTCTTCCTTGCTCAACAGACATCCCTCTTGCATCCAGCACTCTCTTCACACTGTCCATCCATCCTATTCGTGGTCTTCCTCTCAGCCTTACACCTCTCACATCAGATCTAGTTATCTATTTCACCAATCGCTCATTATCCATTCTCTCCATATGCCCAAACCATCGCAACACCCTCTGCCCAACTCTACCAGCCATCTCCCGAACAACTCCAGTTCTCCTTCGCACTTCATCATTTCGCACTCGATCCATACGCATCACTCCACACATACTCCTCAGACACCTCATCTCCATTACATTCAAACTTATCCTCTCTGCTACACCCATATTCCATGTTTCAGCCCAGTATAACACAGTCGGTACCACAACACCCTCATACAGCCTTCTCTTTACATCCATTCTAAGTGCACGACATCTAAACACTTTTTTCATTCCTCCCAGCACCTTTCCTACTTCATTTATTCTAATCTTCACTTCTGCATCTATTCTTCCATCCACAGCAACATGTGACCCTAGATATTTAAAACACTTAAAATGCTTAAGGAACTAAAATGAAGCAACATATAGGGCTTCGCTCGTGAACCACCTTGTGACTGAAAATCATTTGACGAGGATGCTCCCGCAGATAAATACAGAGATAACACGTGTCGCCTTTCCTTATTGGCTGGAAACTGGTAGAAGTGTACACCACCTCAAGTATTCTGCACTGTCTTACAGCTGAAGGCACAGCAGTGGAATACCATTGTCGAATCTGCAATTCTCTCTCTCTAGACTTCCGATAATTTGCCGTCCAATGTGCCGTCGTAAACAAAAGTCACATGACTCGTGACATCACATGCAAAAGATCTATTGCTCCATCAGGGGCGTAGGGACTTGCAGCTAGGCTAGTCAGTCCAAAGTCCCTGTCACACACAAACGACTCAAGGGCCGACCGCGGGGCGACTCAAGGTCGTAACGCATATTTTCATCGATCATCCCTTGATTTGCTGACAAAGCCCGGACTCTCTAGGGCGCTTGTGAGCCGCTGGGACGACTCGTCTGGCCTCACGACTTGCCAAAAGCCTTGTCAGTTGCATCGCAGTCGGGAGTGTCGTACGTCGGTCGTGAAGCAGTCTTAGCTCAGTCAGATGCGTTGTGATGTAGTCGTTGCGTGTCGTGATGCTGTTGTCGACAAAAAAACCGCTATGACTGTGTGTCCCTCATCAACTGACTAGACACAGGAGAGGTCCATGGTGATGCTCTGTGTGTCATTGGTGGTCTAGGTGTGATTCCCCGCCCCACACTGGATGTCATTGGTGGTTCAGGTGTGATGCCCTGCCCCATGCTTGGTGTCATTGGTGGTTCAGGTGTGATGCCCCGCCCCACGCTGGGTGTCAATGGTGATCCAGGTGTGATGCCCTGCCACATGGGTCAGTCGTGGGGGGTCATGGGGATGTTGTGGAGGGGTTGGGGAGCATTCCTCAAATGCGTCACGCAGTCGTCTTGCATTCGTGGGCGATCGTGTCACGGTCGTGGCTGACAAAAATTTGTTAAATTTCAGATTTGAAGACTCGTAGCTCCGTCGCCTCGTGGTCACTTCATGATCTTGTCGTGTTCCTGAGAACGTCACGACCAGTCGTGAAGCAGTCCTGACGTGGTCGTTAGGCAGTCATGAGCAGAGCAGATTCGGGGCCAGTCGGGAGACGTGGGAGCCAACTAGGACACGACCTTGAGTTGCGCCGCGGTTGGCCCTTGAGTCGCGTGTGTGTGACAGGGGCTCAGATGTTAGAGGTCTGTGACCAGATGTTAGCAGAAGTCCCAGCCATGCCTTGGATTTCAACCTTTGTAGTCCAAACTGTTCAGAGTGCCTTAACCCACTAGAACACCAGCAGTCCATTTGTTGGTTGTATTTGGTGATCGACTGAATATTTATTATTGTAAAGGTATACAGAGTACTTGTACAACAAAAAGAAGGTGGTGGGTCTTGCCACACACCTCCTTCAGCAAATGCAGCTTTAAACTGCAATGCAGTGGTTATAAAATTGTGGGTGTAGCCGCACGAACTTTAGCAAATATTAGTTATAGTAAGTGTTATAAAATGTAAATGAATTTGTCAGATATATTACAGGTGTGAGTAGTATCAGAGCAGTATATTAGTACAGCATGGCAGTATTTGCCACAGAAGACGATAACATTGCACCGCCTTATCAATGGGTCGTATGGGGTCAGTAAGTGATGGCCAAAACACCCACCAGCACGACACCATTCTTCTCCCTCTCTCAGCATCACTACTTTTGGTTATTTATTTACTTCATACGAGTCCTTCGGTGGTACACACTACTGTTTTCTTTTACACTGGCTTGAGTGGTGTATTTGTTAGCATCTATGACTAAGTCGTGGAAGATGTAGGCTGTATGGCTATGATGTAAATATACAAGCAAAATATGTATAATATTGAGTAACAGTGAATGTTGCCGATAAATGTAAGATAGATTGAAGAATAGAAACTATTTGTATGTATAACAATACATTTAAGTTTAGTGCTTTCTAAAACTTTGGTGCAAATTCGGGTGTTTACTGAGATTGGAAAGGCACAGATTATCACTGGTTAACCATGAGCTTTGCTCAGTCAGCGTAATAAGTTATAGAACATTGTAACCTCTCAGGTGGGGCACGTGACAGCCTACCTTCTGTAAGGCGAATAAGTCTGGTTCATGTACTGCAACGTAAGAATGTAGGTCAGTAAGTGAGTCCGAATGCTACATATTCCAGGTCAGAGAGGTATAAGTTGAGCTAACCATTGGACTCCAATTCCTTCATTAACTGATCCAGCTCTTCTGTCACTCCTGCCAGGTCTGGGTGCATGCCATCGAACCATCCTTAATGGGCTTTTCAATATGGTGTTGAGAAAAGGGATGTCATTAGGGATCTCCACTGGACAGCCCAGTGTAATGGGGTGTATAAAAGCCCGCATTGCTTAGAGGCAAAGTGGGGCAAGCGCGAGGGCCTGAAATCGAATCTCGGCCAGGACAGTGATTAATTTGTTTTATTTCGGTTATTACATTGGTTGGCAGCAGTGTGGGATGTGAGGCGAGGCCTTGAGGGCAATGATGTTTGTTGACAGTCTTACATCCCGAGGGTGAGCTGTCCGGTGTGGTCCGCAGTGCCTCCATTGGTGGCCTCCAATGAGCTACGCTACCACGTGAGCTCGAAACTGAACAAATTAATCACCAGGTGGAGAAAAGAGTGATGTGATGGGATGTATAATAGACCGCGTTGCTTAGAGGCAAAGCGGGGATCCTCTCTTTGGCTAAGTGGTAACGTGCGTTCATATAAAACGCGAGGGCCTGAGATTGAATCTCGGCTAGGACAGTGATTAACTTGCTAAGTTTCAGTTCAATTATTACAGCAGGACCTAACCCAGAGACTCCAGCAAGTCAAGACACGTTTGCAGAAACAGGAGGACGACTTTGTCAAGTCTAACATAGAAAGCGGGGATTCTGCAGCTGCGTGTGATGCGTCCGAGGTTTCCAGCCCTCCAGGGCCCTGGCTGGCGGTGGAGAGGAGCCTGGAGGTGGCCAACAGAACGCGGGGGGGTGGGGCGTGCAGAGGGAGAATCTATGGCAGCAACCACTGATCACTGTCAATGGTAGACTGACATATAATGGAGGTAGGCCAATTACTCTATGAAATATTCGTGAGAGAAACCAGGATTATTATTATTATTATTATTCTATCTATCTATTGCCAGACGCCTCAATCCCGTACGGGGTGGCCACAAACAAATCACCTCCACGTCGCCCTGTCCCCCGCTATTTCACTGCTCTGCTCTCAACTCACCCCCCCCCTCTCTCATATACCTTTCCACCCCATCCCTCCGTCTCATCCTCGGCCTCCCCCTCCCTCTCCCCCCTCCACCTCACTCACATACACATTCCTTGTCAGTCTCTCACCCTCCATCCTCTCCACATGGCCAAACCACCTCAGCGTGTTCCTCCTAATGCTTCCTATCACATCCACATCCACACCACAACGCTCCTCTATATCCTCATTTGTCAGCCTGTCTCTCCATGTGACTATTAAAATCTTAGAGTGTTCCACATTTCGGTATTCGGGGATAGCAGTCTCAGCAGACCCTCTGACCATCTGGACACTCTCAGGCTCCTGTGACACACTCTTAGCTGAATATACTCGTCTGGCGTTAACTGGAATAGAATACTATAGAGATGTTCTGACCATGAGAAGGTTGAAGTCACTCGCGTCTGCATTTGCTTTATTACTGTTATGTTTATTTATTTTACACATTCCCAGTGGGTGAGGTTGAATGGTCTTAGCCTTTTCAGTTCGGAGACTTCTTTTTATTTTTTTTCTTAATTTGCCAGATGACTTCATTTAGCCTAATATAGAATTTTTGGATTGAAGAAGTTAGATCGACGATAGTATTCATTAACCACTTCAGTACGAGAGGCCTTTTCGAAATAAAATAAAACGGTTAGGAGATGGCGATAGCGAAATTTACAAATTGTCATCGTACTGAGGGACTTGAGCCCATTCCCCCCCCCCCAACCTCTTTTCCACGTCTCGATCGATCTACGAGGGAGGTGGGCTGAGCGAACTGGAGGGCAACACTACGATACCTCAATCTTATCTAAGTTAATGGGTAAACACACACACACACACACACACACACACACACACAGGTGTATAGGAATAAGGTAACACTGCGACCCTACTACTAACATCAGATAACCTACACTACACAGTTATACTCTACCACTGTTTTCTCCTTCACCCACTGTACAGTACCTTTTTGACCAACCTCTTCCTAGTAATCACTCTCTCTCGATAGATAGATAGATAGATAGGCAGAGAGACAAACAGATAGATAGATACATTGATATAAAACGAGGTATAGGAATGGGGAATAACGTTTCATCCCGTTCTCACCAGTTAAGCCCTATGTACTTCCTTGAGAGAAAGAGAGGGAGAGAGATTAGCCTCTTCAACACGATGACGTATTTATTTTATTCTTGTTGCTGGGAACAGTTATTTTTAAAGTTTTGAGAAATTTTCCGAAATGAGTGGATGGAACACGGGCCTTATTAACCCCTTCGTTACAATACACCGCAAAATTGTTTTCGAAGCTAACTAAAGTCGGCTGTAGACAGCAAGATACGTCATCGAACTGAAGAAGTCAAACAACTTGAGAATAACAGTGCAATTCAGTACTTATATTAATGTTTGTGTCTCAGGCCACCATTAAACAAACCGTACTTCGATGGAGGCACGCAAACTCCCCATATTATATACGAGGAGCACTAATGGCTTCAAGGTAACACCGAAGATAAATTTGTGTTGGCGCAACGCGGTTTACCTTTGGGCCATTACGGTGTTTATGCGCTGCTTCCGCTGATGGAGATAATACGCCCTGAAGCCTTGAGGGGTGTGAAAGACTTCTAGTACTATCACAGCAGCCGGATAACGAGTTTTTTTTGTCCTTTCTTCTCCGTACGTCTTCTCCCGCATCCCCTTTCTTTACAGTTGTTACGAATGTTTACTCTGCGCACATTAACTAGGCGTAAAATTGTCATCTCTCCATCTTGAATGCTGAGCTATAGCAAGAGATTAACGCTGGAATTGGTGCCAGTCACAAATAAAAGTATATACATTGCAAAGAATGGAGGTCGTAGTGTTGTATTCTTCTGCCACTGAGTTCTGGGAAATGGGCTGCAAAAGGAAGAAAATCTCAGCCAAGCTAAAGTGAATGAACTATTATATATTCTCTCTCTCTCTCTCTCTCTCTCTCTCGTCAGGTTAGGAGTCTCCCTTGCGCCTCTTTCATAACCGATTTGTCTTGAGTATTACTCCTTAGTCTTCTCATTTATGCGTTTTATTTCTTTTCAGTACCGACATGTATTTAAAAAATATCACGTATGAGAATATTAACACAACATACGCAGAAATATGACCGACGAGGACAGGGGACTGACTTGGACTCTAGTTTATCATTTTCGTGCCTCTTCCTCCTCCTCCTCCTCCCTCATCGCCCCACCAAGGAATTTAAGTTTTTGGGTTGTCTGTAAGTCTGTCTATCTGCAACATTCTGGAAAACTACTGGATGGAGTTGCACTTTATTTGAAATAATGACTGAGGACCATCAAAAGAACAAGTGATTATTTATTTCTATTATTGTTAGCTTCTTCAGTTAGCTTCTCATTCTCGTTCCCGAGCTGTCTTCTATCCTCTTTCATCCTCTCCTCCCTTCTTCTCATTTTTCTCCCTCATCAGTCGCGTTTTCTTACTTTTACTCCTTCCACTTTCTGCTGACTGACTTTCATCGCTTCTCTGTGTGATTCCACTTTTTTCTCGGTTTCCCTACAGTCTACTTTATAATTCTCTTCCTTTTCCCCTTCCCCAGTATTCCCATCGTCTTACCCCTCTTCTTTTTCATCGCCGTTTACCTGCGTGCTTTTGTCCCCCACGTTTTCTCTTAACTTTTCCTTTAATTCATCATCTCTCTCTGTCACCCTTTTCCCCTCTTCTCAGTCTTTTAATTTTTCTTCTCCCGTCTCCTCTTTTTTCCTCGTCTTTGCCTTTTACTAAATCCTTCCTTCTATTTCAACGTTTTCTCTTCCTCCTCAGTCTTTATTTTCTTTTTCCTTCATCTTCTCATCTCCCTTCTCCTTCTCTTATCTTTATCTTTATTCAGGTGGCACAAAAGCCTCTGTAACACACCTCCTTAGCGATTTATTTTGCATATTGCAATTTAACATTCTCGTATTCGATTTATATTGTTTTTTATCGACATACAGTAGGCTGCATCAGCAACACATAAGAGGATATTAAGGTGCAATGCAGAGAAAATAGTTGAGGAGGAGGTGTAACGAAATCTCCAAAACCACTAAGAATACGGGCTAAATCCTGTCACAATAATCCCTTTTCTTCACCGTTTCTTTTACATTTAATCTCCTCTTCTTCTTTATCGTGCTCTCTTCCACCCACGTTTTCGTTGTCATCACTCATCATCAGTCTTCCCTTCCATTAACGTTTTTCTCGCTTCCTCAATTTCTCGGATCCTTCTTTCTCTTCCTCTTTCCTCTCCATTAGCTCGCCTCTCGCTTCCTCGAACACTCCGCCGACCTTTCTCTTCCTCCTGCATCCTCTTCACTTTCCCTTTCCTTCTTCCTTACTTTCTTCTACCTCTACTTCCTTTTCTTCTTCTTCCCCAATCCTCATTTTCCTTCTTCTTATTCCTTCTCTTCGTCCCCATTTGATTTGCTTTTTTCCATTTTTCATAATTTCTCCAGCACACTTCTTCCTACTTTTAGCTCGTCATTTTCCATTCCTCTCTTTCTCTTACTCTCGCAACTATTCAGCATGCTTAAAGGGTGCCGGAAGTAGAGAGGAGGGGGTAAGGGGACAGTTGTCCCCTCAGAACTTCTAGTGGGGGAGAAACAGAGGTTGCTGTCCACTATCTCGTCGTAAATTCATTACAGATATGTCATGCAGCACTAACGAGAAATATGAGTGCATATGTTACGATGTTTTGTTCTTCACAAAAGCCTTATTGTATCATATTCTGTCTACCTGGAATAAATGAAGACCATATATTTGTTTTCAGGGTAGCCACCATTTATATAATCAAGAATTTGAAGATAACGTCGAGGGTGATATATAGTCTAATTTCTTTTGGTTTATTGTTCTGATGGACCATTCCCTCCAGGAACTTCCTCTAAGGGGTGGCCAAATGATTGATGAGCCTCCAGTTCTCCTTGTTTAATCATTCACTCTTCACATCCTATCTTTCCATTACCTTCTTACACTACATCTCTTGTGTATTACTCCATTCAGTCCTCTGGACATACTGGAGGCATCCCTCTTACTCGTACTCTTGTACCTACTGTTTTACGCTCATAATCAGCAACGTTACTTCCTCTTATATGTATATCTATCTATCTATCTACCTATCGCACGATTTGTACTTAACCCCACACTGGCTGTACTTTTGCCCCCCACCTCCATTCCCTGCAATGCTTCCGGTGCTACTGACATGCATTTCCCATAATTTCATCTTCCTCTTCAAATTCGCCTTCTAATTCCCTCCTTTCGTTTTACATTATCCCCCTAGATCATCGTTCTTCCGCTAAATCAGCATCCTCTTCATTTACTTTGCTTCCTATTTGTGTCACCCATTTATCTGTTTTTATCCTCTTGCTTCATCAACATTTATTTCGGTCTCCCTTTTTTTAGATCTTCCTCTCCACTGCATTCCCTTCTTCCTTTATTCTTGTTCTTCGGCTCCTTCAGTATTCATTTTCTCTTCTTCCTGGTTCTCCTCGTTCTCTCTTCTCTCGTATTGCTTCTTCTATTTAGTTATTCAATTATTACCTCCACCTTTCACTGCCCTTGTTCCTAGCATCTCTCTCTCCTTCCGATTTATTCTCCTTTACTTATTTCCTCAGATTTTCGTTCTCCCTTTACTCTCATTTCTCCCGCTCTTTTATTCTCCCAATTCTTGTATTATCGCCTCTTCCTTCTCCTCAGCCTTGCCACCAAATTATGGGAATACGAAAAATGCGCGGGAAATTTACATTCAACATCCCACGATCCTGCAAATGCCCACTCAAGTTCACAGTCGCTCAACCAAATTCACAAACGTACCCGTAGCTAAACTTACACTATGTACGAAAAACTGAAATCGGAAAAAGAATCTCTATAATATCACTAAAACTTGGTACCGTAAGATATCAAGATTATCCCTAAAACATACTGAAAGTACCTCTGGAATGTGGCTTAATATAGGTAAAAAAAAAAAAAAAAAAGTTTGTATTGTCGCTCAGAGTTAAAGTGTGTCGTTAAATGGAAATGAATACCTCTAGATTTAGCGAGGAAAAAAATCTTGGCTGGTAACATTGCGGCCCGCTAGCCTAACATTACGTGAGTGCGAACTGTTAACCTGACGTCTGTTGTTGCGGGGAGAGAGAGAGAGAGAGAGAGAGACAGAGAGACAGAGAGACTGTTAATTCTGCCGCAGTGGACATGCAAGACGATTCCTGGCCCAAAACGAGAAAATACTGTTAGATTTACTGCGGTTAAGAGCTAGTGTCAAGCTCTGCCTGAAGTGGCCTAAAGACTTGAGCTGTAATCCCGTTATTCTACTATTACTACTACTACAAGTAATAATAATAATAATAATAATAATAATAATAATAATGATAATAATAATAATAATAATAATAATAATAATAATGATAATAATAATAATAATAATAATAGTGATAATAAACTACACCATCCTGACACAGAATAAAGCTACAGTAGATAATTCAGTAATCTGCAGTGTCGTTAGATTGTAAAAAATGAGGGAAAAAATACACGATTAATACTACCATTTCTACTCAGTCATACCTGGCTCCCAATCCCAGACCTAAAATTGCTGAAAATGAATGATAACGCAAGCACATCCGCAGCAACATATTCTTACTAAAAGTGACCGCCGGAACCGGCCAAACCCGAACGAAGATAAAGCGATATAGACACAGAGTGAGTGTGTGCAATGGGACCTTATTGTACAATGACCTAATGGGACTTAATGCCGCAAAAACTGAACTAGCAAGTGGGAAGGTCACAGATGGAGAGATGGATATTAGATGTATATACCTCCGCACACAGATTTATAAATATTACCTTCTCATGAAGGATGAATATTACATTGACATTATCGTTTGTTTACTTCGAGTGTTTTGCCTGACACGCCCAGAGGTCCAGTGGCAAAATGAACTGCAGACAGGAGGACGACCACCATGCACTGCGTGATGGGTACGATTTTTCCAGAGGTAATGCAGTTTTTCTAGCATGTAATGCTGATACCAGCGGCGTAGTTCTGTAATCTGCACATATATTTTGTGGGCTATTGTAGTCTAGCCTCGATAGAGAGAGAGAGAGAGAGAGAGAGAGAGAGAGAGAGAGTTGAACTAAACATATAGTGTGTGACAGTAATGTCAACAGAATACACATTAAGCAGTTACATAAGTATCCGGTCTCATCATGCGCCATTTCACAGCCACTCCGAGATTAATTCTTAGTTAGAAGGTAGGAAGCCACGTAAGGTATTTCATCATGCCTACCACCAGATAATAGCATTCAGCTGAAGGAAGTCCCTGCCATCTAGAAGGTTAAGAATAAAGAATGAAAGCGATAAAACTGGGCGGTGTCTCTCCGTAGCTGAATAAAATCAACAGCCGTCTTCGGAATGGAGGGTTTAATGGAGGTGGTTTTTAAAACCCTCAGAACGAGGGGTCTCTCTTAGGCAAAATCAAATCACCATGCAATTGCCAGAGTATAATTTTTAAAAGACGACCTCCAGTTAAAGGATCTAACTTTTTTAACCTAGACACCTTTTTCTTATTTTATTCTGACTAACGCCACCCTTATCAGGCTTAGGGAAGTCATAAGGTCCGTAAGCACGCACACACACACACACACACACACACACACACACACACACACACACACACACACACACACACACACACACACACACACAGAATTCCCACACACACCCGCCACACAACAGTAATAAGTCCTCGAGCACATTGTTTCCTCGTGACAGTCGCCCATTTCCCCCAGTCACCTCCATATTGTAAACATTACTTACTAAACACTCCCCATTCAGCTGTTCACTTTTTTTTTTTTTTTTTTTTTTTGGCAAGTATTATGAAAAAGTGCGAAGACAACTCTTCATTTCCTGCAGGTTCGTCAGCTGGGGTTATTTTCGGTCCCAATCATGTCTGCTGGCCATTTAGCTCCTCCGTTGTTTTCTTCCGTCTTGGTAATGTCGACTGTTGCATTAATAGCGGCAGGGCGTCTTTTATTTTACAACTTCTCCCTCCGTAAGTGTTTGATCTCCCGACCCGAAAAATGACGGGACGATCTGGGAGTTGTCTGAGTGATGAAGAAGGCATCACACCGTATTCTTATTGGCAAAGGAGTCTTCGTTGCATTTCCTTCTTAGCTATTTGTTTTGCATATTCCACCATTCTCTTGTCCTTTTTTTTTTTTTTTAATAGAACTGCAGGAGAGTCCTCTGCACAAAATTGTGATTGGTTTAAAAAGTTGCAGAATGGCGTAGTTTTGAAGATATAGACTATAAAACCACCAGTTTTATACGCGAACTATGGCAAACGGCCACCCACCATGTCGGACTTCAAAGTTGATTAGGCTCCACAGTCAATCCGTCATTAATCGTTCGTCCCTCCTAACCTAACCTAATATGATCTGACCTAACCTAACCTAGTCTAACCCAATCCAAACAAACCTAACTTAATTCAACCTATCCTAACTAACCTGAACGATTTGGGGACGAATGAGTTTCTGATCCGAATCGACCCTTTTTGTCTGTAAGACCACAGCCGACGTCAAGAAACCTACAGTAACTTGATGTTTTTGAGTCACATGCTATTTTAGCTGAATTTGGATGTCATGAATGCATCTTTAGTAAATTATGCAGTCTTTAGTTAATGAATTTACAAATATGAAAAATAATCCATGTCATTCCTTCAGTTTGTCCTTTTTTTTCTGTGATATGGACATAATTAGTACTAAAAACATACAGGAGGATTCTGGGATGTAATGTGCAAAATAACTTGCCAAGGACGCAATGTTACGAAATCTATGCCAACGAAAATACGGCCTGTCAAGTGGAAAGATGAAAGAGTGGGTTCTGTTTCTTCTTTTCTTTCTTTCTATTTTTTCTTACATTTTTTGTGGCTATGATGCGGTGCCAGGGAGCGGAATGAAAATTTGAGCGAATTATGATGGGAAACGGAGGGAATCTTGTGTTGTGGGAGAGAGGGAAAGAAAAAAGTGGAAGGTATACAAGGACGAGGACACAACGGTTACGCTGGAAAGGGTGAAGATGAATTGGAAGGATGGCAGTAAGGCTGGTGAGGAAGAGAAAGGAATGGAAGCCGAAACAAATTAGGGAAGGTAATGTAATACTGATTTGTGGAAAGGAAAGGCAACGAAATGAAATGAAAACTGAAAGTAAGATACGTAAAGGACGGGAAAATAAGGGGGGGGGGAGGGCAGACTAGATTAATCTTAGAAAAGGAAAGAACGGGAAGGGAAGAGAAAGGAAAGCAAAAAAAGAAAAAAAAAAGAAAGAAGGGAAGTGAAAGGAAAGCAGAGGAAAGAAGGGAAAGGATAGGGAAAATAAAACAACAGAAAAGGAGGGAAAGAGAAAAGAAATCAAAGGAAAGAAAGGAAAGGGAAAGGAAAGGAAAGCTACAGAAAGAAATGGAAGGGAAGAGAAAGGAGAAAATGGGAAGGGAAGGGAAAGGAAAGCAAAAGAAAGAACAGGAAAAGATGGGAAGGGAAAGGGAATCAAAGGAAAGAGAGGGAAGAGAAGGGAAAGGAAAGGAAAGGAAACAGAGAAGGGACGGGGAAGGAAAGCAAGAGAAAAAAGGAAGGAAAGGAAAGGGAAGCGCATTATTTGTAGAAAGGAAAAGACGACCGAAAAGGAAAAGAAAGTGGAGGAAGGGAAGGGAAGGGAAGATAAAGTCGAGGAAGAGAAGGGTATATGAATCTGTGGAAAAGCACGAAGGGAAAAGACAAGAACAGAAAGGAAGGCAAGGGAAGTAAACTTAAGGCACGGGAAGGAAGAATACGCTGATTTATGAAAAAGAAAGGATGGGGAAGGATAATAAAGGAAAGAAAAGAAAATGAAGGAAGGGAATGGAAGGGTATATCTGTGGAAAGAAACAGACGGGAAGGAAAGGGAAGGAAAATGAAGGAAAGAAAAGAAAATGAACGAAGAGAATGGAAGGGTATATCGGTGGAAATGAATAGAAGGGAAGGAAAGGAAAGGAAAATAAAGGAAAAGAAAAGAAAATGAAGGAAAGGAATGGAAGGGTATATCTGTGGAAAGGAGCAGAGGAAGGAAAGGAAGAAAAAGGAAAGAAAATTGGAGGAAAATAAAGAAAAAATTAGAAGGGTGCAATTATTAATTTGTGGGGGAGGGAGCCGAGAAGGAAAAGTAAAGAAGAAGAGAAAGAACAGAAGACAAGAGACGGCAAAGTAAGTGAAGGGAAAGGTCTATGAATTTTTGGAAAGGACGGAAAGGGAAGGGAAGATAAAGTAAACGAAGGAAAGAGTATTTGTATCTGTGGAAAGGGAATGACGTCAAGACAGATGTTACAAAAGAAGGACAAGAGAGCAGGGCGAAGGAGGGGAATGGCAGTGAAGGGTAGATTAATTTGTGTTCAGGAAGAAGGGAGGAGGTAAGTGTGACGGAAAGAAAAAACAAGAACAAAAAAATGTGATGCAAAGGGCAGAGCAAAGGAAGTGATACAAAAGAAGGAATATAAGAAAGAAAAGAAAGATAAATGGAGGGGAGAAGATGAGGTGGAGGGGGAAAAATAAAGACAAAAGAAACAAGGTGAGGTGGAGAAAGAATATGGGAGAGAAGAGAAAGACGGGTGAAGAAGACTCGTAATAGAGGTCTAGACATTTTACGTAGGTGAGAGAGAGAGAGAGAGAGAGAGAGAGAGAGGGAGAGAGAGAGAGAGAGAGAGAGAGAGAGAGAGTATATAAGACGGTGTGGGGGTGGGCTGAGGTGCAGTTCCCGCCTACCTTCCCTCCAGTACAAAGCCAGCATCTCTCAGGTACGTCTTTACATACAACTGTGACTTAATATGGAAGAAGATGGTGATGAAAGAAAAGAAGATGAAAAAGAAAGAATAAGAGAGGAGAACAGAAGAATGGAAAGAAGAGTGAAAAGAGGAAGTATGAGATAAAGATTAGAGAGAGAGAGAGAGAGAGAGAGAGAGAGAGAAAACTAGCCCCAGTAAGCGACCACAGCTTGTAAAAAAAAAAAAAAAAGTGGTGATTACATAATGTGTGCTGTAACATTAACCCCTTTACCACTGGAGGTCCTGCCGAAGCTGAGGGAAATCGTCTGGCGGTAGCAAGAACACTTGTAGCGTTAACTCCGTCAGTTCGATGGTGTGTTTCGTTATTTTATTCTTACCTTCAGACGATTTTCTTAAATTCAGAAATGACCTTTCATACAGAATGGGTTAGTGGAGGTTGTGCCGAACCCCGTCAGTTTGAAAAAATCTCTCCTAAGCTAAATAAAATCGTCTGAGGATAGTAATAATAACCTATAAAATACACCACTGGATTCAAAGGGTTAATGGAGACTGAGTCTAGTGTGGTAGGTGGAGGTGGCTGCTGTCCACTTACTCGATGTATCACTGCGTAAAGAGGATTGTGCACCACGTGGAACCTCATGATCAGTGAGACAAAAGCATTCGGGGCCGAATGCTAATCGCCCGCCAAAATATATTGGTGGCTAAGGTACAAGCTATCTGCAATCCAAATTTGAAGAAAATTGTCAAAACTCTACGGATTTCAGCACTGCATTGAACAAAAAAGCCAGTCCCTGTTAAATGAAACAAAAGCATTCGGAGACCAAATGCTAATCGCCCGCCAAAAATGTCGTTGGCCAAAGTGTACAAGCTACCTACAGTACACACCAATTTGAAGAAAATTGTCAAAACTCTACGGAATTCAGTCACCTCTTAACAAAAAGCCAATCCATTAAAAAAAAAAGAAAAAAAAAAGAATGTATGGTGGTTGGCACTCTACTGCCTTGCCTTGCTCAAGGTGGGCGATAACAAAATCAGTCCTGGTGGTCTAGTGGGCTAAGTCGCTTAACTGGATGTGGCCAGTAAATGGTTTAATTTTGAGGAATAGCTGATGGCTTTTACTGCTTACATATCACTTTCACAGACGAGCGACCAGTCATCTCACCTTGAATATCAAGACCAAGTCAAGCCCCGGACCTCTACGCTCCTGACGGAGCAATTTTTGCTTGGATGATGGGTGAATGTGTGGATGGATGGGTGGGTAGATGGACTGATGAATGGATGGATGGATGAGTAGATGAATGGATGGATGAATTCTCATTTACTACAAGAAGGGTGCTGAAGAGGGTAGTACAGCCACCCAGTGGCTCCACTATTCAGTTTTACAAACGTCTCTAAGTTCCCTTTCTGTCCCCGAAAAGGAGGATGGTGGACTGCAGGAGGAGAATAACTTAAGCCTGCAACCCACTGGGTTCACGTTTCAGACGAACCTGAGACAACAGCAGCAGCAGCTGCAACAACAACAATACTACTACCACTACTACTACTAATGCCACAACAACACCAACAACAACATTTACTACTACTACTACTATTACAACAACTACCACCACTGCTATTAATGCCACAACAACAACAACAACAACATTTACTACTACTACTACTATTACAACAACTACCACCACTGCTATTAATGCCACAACAACAACAACAACAACAACTACTACTACTACTACTACTACCACTACTACCACCACCACCACCACCACCACAAGTCCTTCACAACTTACGTACAATCGTCTGATGGTAGCAAGAATAATAAAATATCTAATAAAAATCTTGATACTGAAGAGTTAATAAAGTGTGATGGCATCCCAGGTTAATGTAAACTGACAGCTATACCCCATCAGGACGAGGGACTTCGCCTAGGTTGGATATTGTTTGTCGATAGTTAAATTGAAATCATAAAGACATCCTGGCAGTCATGTGCTGTATTCACTTTGTCTTTTCACCACCATTTTTTTTTTTTTTTTTACCACCGAATAATATGAATTCATCTCAGGTCAGACCTCTGACAGTGAAAGAGATGCAATTCCCTTTTCACTTAAACCTGATCCTTGCTGCCGCCAGATAATTATATGTGAGTTTAGGGTACACCGTGACAGGATCAAGGTCCGTCTCATTAAACCTTGCCAGTGACATGACTTATATATGCCTCAGTTATATTAAGGGCAAAGGATTTCAGATTAGGAGTGAACTCTGATAGTGAAGGATTAGAAACGCTCTCCAGTAACGTTTTCGGTAGCATTACGTGCTGTGTGTTGTTTCTTTCTACTGCCTGGCGATTTTATTCAGCTTAAAAAGGGAAAAGGAGGACATGTATCTTGTTCTGCCTAACTTTGGATATTTCCATCCAGCTTATCGATTAAGCATTTCCATGGCAGGGACAGCCCAGTTATGTTATTCTCGCTAGCGCCAGACGATTTTCTTCAGTTGAAAGTGAAGTACAGGAGCCTAAAAGTGTTACTTTTTCACCATTAACCATTTCGTCTTCGGGACAACTCTGATCTTCAAATGAGTTCATTAGGCTGAGAGGGAGTCATAGAAGTCACTAGGCACCCTAACATCTCTTCTTTAGTAATATATTTTGAGTGCTACAGTTTGGTATTCACTTGTATGTTTTTTCTCTATACATCCTTAATGTCAACATAATTTACTTAAATAATATGTAAGAAAATGTTAATCCTAGTCTACATGAATAGTATTCAAGTAAATATTAATCCCTTCAGCTCGAGAATGAAATTCTATATTCAATTATTGCTGCTACTAGACAGTTTTATCAAGAATAAAGGAGTACCTTCCCAGTGAAGGGGGTTGATGAATATTACAGTTAACATCTCCAGTTCTAAAAGTCTCCCTTAACTTGAATGAAATTGCTTGGAGATAATCAAAAATGAAATACAAATTACGTCTCTGGATTCATGGGCTTCATTTCATTATATTTTGCACACATGTTTTAGACCAAATAGTAAAGGATCATTTTCATGAATACAAGTGGTAAGGAAGAAGTTCTAGGGAAGTTTCTCAGCTGACAAGAATATGAGCCAAAGTGACTACGAGCCTGAAACTGATAATAGGTTAGATTTTCACTCCGCTATTAAGTTCACTTTTTCCCCCCTTAATATCGCGAAATATTTAATGCATCTTAGAAGGGTTTCCTCATAATAATGAAATTAAGAAATACTTGATTTAATTTTTCGAGGAGGGAAAGTGTCCCGGAGCTGAATAAAATCGTTTGTCAGTAACAAGGATAACGTAAAACAGTTGTTATCGTAATTAAAGGATGAGAGAGCTACTGTAATCTCTTCATTAATGGGGTGTTTCCTAACTTGAAAACACTCGTCTGGTCCTAGCAAGAATGGACTCTCAAAATGTCCTTGTAATAAATGGGCTAAATTTACAGTATTATATGAAATGACAACGCTCTTGAGAGGTAACTTTGGCAAAAACAGTTACAAGCATTTTGGTTTAATAAAATTAAAATAAGTGTTTATAGTATGCCTTCTCCTCCTCTTCTTCCTCCTCCTCATTACCATAACCGTTTTATATCCACCAAACATGGGGTAGGTATGGTAGAAAAAGGAAGCCTTAAACAATGTGATTTATAATCAATGATGAAGAGTATGAACCCTTTCACTACGATGGAGACTTCCTGTGATGGATTCCTAACGATTAACAAATTTTATTAGTAAATCAGTATTCGCGTGTAATTCAGTAAGCCGGTAGTCGTAGTCTACACCTAAATTTTCCCCCAGTTATTCAGGGGACTTTCTTTTTTTGTGGAGGAGCAATTTGGCCATATAATTATGCTTTGACGTGGTTCGACTGTGTGGAGTGAATGGAGAGTGACAGAGACAGTAGGGTTGTAGGAAGAAGGTGAGGCACACCAAGAAGAAAATGAGATTGCATAATTATGAGAGTTGGGTTGTTGGGAGACTAAAGAGTGGTTTGGTTGCATGTAGTGAAAAGGGAGTAAGAGACTAACAGACTGTATATTTACCCTACCACCCTTCCTAATCCCCTGATCCCCTGCTTCAACTACTGTCTTCCCAAAACCCATGTTCTCACACCATCCTAACGCCCTGCCAAATTCACTTTCTCACCCTCTTCCAAATCCCATACAACTCCTATCTCCCTCAACATCTCCGCTCCTCGCTGTCTCACCATGTGCTAAACTTCCCTGCCTCAGTCCCTGCCTTATCCCAGGCTCGCTGTACCTCACCCCCTGCCTAACTCATGTCTTAGCACTTCTTCAGCCCTGGCTAATCCCGTGTCTAACTCCTACCTCTTCCCACAGGATGGTGTTCCGGCCCCTGCTCCTGGGACCCTTCCTGGCCGTGGCTGGGTCCTACTTCGCCCTCGCCGTATCCAGGGTCAGTCTCCCTCATTTCGTCGCACTCTGTTTCCCTCCTGCCTCACTATGTGTCATTCTGGTTTCATTCTGCATCTTTATAGCACACTGTCCTTTAGTCTATCTCACTCTGACTCCATTCTACCTCACTCTGTCTCATCCAGGGTCAGTCTGCCTCACTCTACCTCACCCTGTCTTACCATGCTTCACCGTTCTTTGCCCTCCATGGCTCTGCTTCACACTCCTGCACATCGTTTCCATCCTGTCTCACTTTTCCTCATCTTGCTGCATTTTGTCTCACTGTCTCCACCTTCCTCCTCTTGCCCCACCTTTCTTCCTCGTACCTCCCCGCCATTACTCTGTTTTGTCCCCATTTCCCCTTTATCACATGTGCATTATCCTTTCTTCTTCTCCTCAGTACTTATCTTTCCATCTTAATTCGCCGATGTTTTTACCTCTTCTTTTATCTAATTCGCCTACTTCTATTCATTTCTCTTTTCCTGTTCTCTTTTTTATTTCTGGTCTCTCTTTCCCCTTTTCCTCCAACCCCCTTCTCTTCAACCCCTCTCGTCTTCATGCTCATATCTATATTTCTCTCTGTCTCACAGTGTTTCTCTCCTTTCTCCCCTATCCACCTTCCTCCCCCCCCTTCCCTATTTCTCTTCTCTGTCCTCTTCACCTCTTCATTCTCCTCCCCTATCTTTCTTCTCTTCCCTCCCTCTTCTTTCAGCCACTCCCTCCTCTTCCATCCACTCCCTTTTCTCCGTCTTTCTCTCCCACGTCCCCATTTCTTTTCTCTCTACTCCCTTCCCTTCCCTTTATCTCTCTTCTCTTCCTCCACCCCTATTCCTCTCATTCACTGCTCCCCCCCCTCTCTCTCTCTCCTTCCTCTTTTCTACCTTTTTCTCACACTTGTTGGACAGCTCTTTAGTTTAACAAGACTTACCGCAGCAGATATACCTCAACAATGTCCAGCAGATCTCCCATTATGTCTCCTTCCTGTGTTCTCCTATGTACTCCACCTCTGGGGAAGGGAGAAGGAGAGATGAGAAATAGGGAATAGGGAGAAAATTATAAATGAAAAAAAAAAAAATAGACGGAAGAGAGAGAGAGAGAGGGGGGGGGGGAAGGAAGAGACAAAATGGGAGGAGGAGGAAAGAGGAAGACGAGAGAGCAGGAATGAAAGTGAGATGAGATGTGAAGAGATGGCGTTGGGGTCACGGGCCTTTAACCTTGTGTCTTCCTCCCTTCCCCTCCACCCAGCCGTGTAATAAGCCACACACAAAACACGCACAGAAACAAGACAAAAAACGGTCACAGCAATCATCACCACAACCACTCATCGACCTTGCGCAGCGCGACGTAGGTATGTGATAATGTGTGGAAACCCGGACGCTGTATGGCATAGCAGTGTGTACCCAGGGTTCTCTCTCTCTCTCTCTCTCTCTCTCACACACACACACACACACACACACACACACACACACACACACACACACACACACACACAATGCTATTATACTGGGACCTGCAAGGGCTTATTTAAGTTGCGTGATATAGGATAAATAGTGAAGATATAATGACAACAGTACCAGCAAAACAGTAACGCAATAAGAACAGTATAATAATCTTTCTGACACTGAATGCCTTCCACTCTGTTTCCAAGTGTTTACTGCTACTGTTACTATTAATTGTACAACTGCTGCTACTACTACTATTACGGTACTACTATACTACTACTACTACGAGAGAGAGAGAGAGAGAGAGAGAGAGAGAGAGAGAGAGAGAGAGAGAGAGAGAGAGAGAGAGAGAGAGAGAGAGAGAGAGGCGGTCGCGCGTTTAGTCCCGACTGTTTCAAGAAACATTTTCGAAATTTGAATTCAGTATGATCATTGCCGTACTATAATGGTCTCGCCGACATGTACTGTAAAAACGTCCCACTCATTCCACAACACATGATTTTTTTTTTTTTATAAATAACAGAACGGAGGAAGGAAAAACAAATGGGTAAAAAAAAATAATCCATACACCAGATTACTGGTGTCCTCTGTTCATAAAATATCTGTAACAGTTAGACTTGAACAGTTGTGGGTTGAAATTTGGAGGAAAACAACTCTGGGGAAGCGAGTTCCAGAGAGATGCAGTTCGGGGAATAAAAGAATTCTGATAGGCAGAAGTTCTGCAGTATGGTTGAGTGACATATGACACTCCCAGCTTATCACGATAAAGGCAGTTGGTATTAGTGCCCAAGTGCCAGTTTATGTCTCGAGGCAGCACATTTTGCAGGTACACTATGAACCTCGGGACCGGGCGACGAAGCCTATACCAAAGTAGAATGCATTAATAAAAAAAAAAAAATCCGAGAGATGGTTCAGGGGGCAGACAAATGGATAATGCAAAAAAGAACAGACACCGATGTGTGTGTGTGTGTGTGTGTGTGTAAAATGCATTCTGTATGACAAAGTCCGATATTTTTTCTTGCGTCTGCCTTACAATTTCATGCATCTTTGTAGAGGCTTCCATCGTACTGAAAAGGTAAGACACAATTTCTGTCATCTCATGGAGTAGGGTGACGGCCTTCGATTTTCGTCTTTGCTAGCGCCAGACAATTTTATTCAGGTTAAGAGAAACCCCCTCGCACTGATCATTTTACCGTGTATTATGCCTTTGCTACCCTCAGACGATTTTACTCAGCCATCCAAGACCCACTCGAACTTGAATGATTAAAAAAAAATAATCCTGCTGTGAGGGGGAGAGGAAGAAGTGGGTAGGGGAGGAGAGTGAATGCGGAAGAAGGGAGAGGGAGTAGGAAAGGGAGTGGGAGGACACTGAAGGAGAGTGGATGAGGGCAGAGGGGGAGTGGGGGAGGAAAGTGAGTGGAGGAGGAGAGTGAGAGGGGAAGGAGAGTGAATGGGACGGAGGGTGAGTTGGAGAGGAGAATAAGTGAGTGGGGAAGAGACTTAGTGAGTAAGGGTTGAGGATGAGTGCGGGAGGTGTGTTCAGTGGGGGAGAGTAAGCTGAACAAGAGGATGAGTGGGGGAGGAGTGTGAGTGAGTGGGGGAGGAGTGTGAGTGAGTGTGGGATGAAGGTGAGTGAGTGGGGGAGTTTAGTGGAAGAGAGTAAGTGGGGAGGAAGCAGATGAGTTGAGGAAGGGAATGGCGGGGAAATGAGGAGGGGGGAGGAGAGAGATCTAGAATGAGAAGAATGAATAGGGGAAGAAGAGTAGGGGGAGGGGAGGGTTGTATCAAGGATGGAAAGGACCGGGGGAGGAAGAGCTGATGAGAGAGGAGGGGATATGGGGAGAGGCTGTGGAGGAGGAGTTGGTGGGAGAGGAGGGAGAAGGGGGAGGGGTTGTGGAGGAGGAGTTGGTGGGAGAGGGGGGGAAGGGGGATAGGTTGTAAAAGCAGCGGTGAGAGATGGTTGTATAGCGATGTAATGGGGGGGACGTTTTAGGTGGAAGCTGACTCTTGATACGAAGAAATCACCAGCTTCCGCAGACAAGTGCCGCTAGCGATGTGTGTGTGTGTGTGTGTGTGTGTGTGTGTGTGTGTGTGTGTGTGTGTGTGTGTGTGTGTGTGTGTGTGTGTGGCAGATGCTCGACACTGGTTTACTCTCACTCTGTACGGTCTTCTTCTTGCTTGTGTTATATTGTATTGTGGCAGATACTCGACGCTCAGCCACAATCCCCCTCTGTACAGTTTTCGTACCCCATAGTCTGTTCTGTTGTGGCACATGCTTGTCGCTAGGACACTCTCACTCACTGTAAAGCCTTCTTCCTGTCTGTGGTATTGCTGTTTAGCTCTGTGGCACATGCGTGACACAGGAACTCCTTGTATATTGTGTAGTATTGTGTTACGGTGTTGTGTTATGACAGATGCATGGTGCTAGGATACTCATTCTCTGCACGCTGTTTTATTTATTTATTTATTTGTTTGTGTTTTATAGTTTTGTGTATTAATATGGCAGATGTTTGATGCTGAGCCACTCCCACTCTCGGTACGGTCGCCTCTCTGCTTATTTTTCTCATTCTGGAGATCTGAGAGTGACCGGGTCCTTTTTGCATTTGTTAAAAAGTATATGTAGGGGATACTTCGTACCGAGAACAAGAGGCTGCAACATAAGGATCTCTCTCTCTCTCTCTCTGACATCTTCTAAGATCCGGAAGTATCTCTAGGAGCGGCTGTCCGTCTGTTTCACACTAACGATTTCCGGACGCGAGATCCAATACTCCTATTGATTTCAGCGATTTTAGCGAAGCCACACCACACCACACCACACAACACACCATACCACCCTCTCACACCACACCACACATCATACCACCCTCTCACACCACACCACACCACACCACACACCACACCACATCACACACCATACCACCTTCTTACACCACACCACACCTCACAGCACACTATACCACCCTTCTACATCACACCACACAACACATCATACCATCATCTCACATGACACCACACCACACAACACACCATACCACCCTCTCACACCACACAACACATCATACCACCCTCTCACACCACACAACACATCATACCACCCTCTCACACCACACAACACATCATACCACCCTCTCACACCACACAACACACCATACCACCCTCTCACACCACACAACACATCATACCACCCTCTCACACCACACAACACATCATACCACCCTCTCACACCACACAACACATCATACCACCCTCTCACACCACACAACACACCATACCACCTTCTCACACCACACAACACACCATACCACCTTCTCACACCACACAACACACCATACCACCTTCTCACACCACACAACACACCATACCACCCTCTCACACCACAGTATACAACTTCACCATCCCACACCACACCAAGGGCAATAACCAAAGAGCCCTTAAGTTCCCACATCTTACTGTACGTGCACGCTGTAGTTCCCTGGATAACTTCATGCTCATACTTGACAAGTACAGTATATAGCAGATGACTGAATACAAAATGCTTTGTTTTTTCAAGAGAAGCCGACATGAACTGTTAATAGCAAGTTTCAAACGTTCAGTCTGTTTATCTAATCATCTTTTTTAACTCCTGTTGCTGTGACTGAGTGGTTAGTGCTACTAGCTACGAAGATGCCTGTCCGTTAGCGTCAGTTGAATCATGGTGAAGGCAGCTGGTACCATTAATATCAGGTGTTCGTCCACCCTTACACTTTGTGGATTAGTACGCAAAATGAGTACGTTGAGTTACAGCTACTGGAGGTAAGTACGGTAATCAGGATGATCCAGTGGACTTATGTTCCAGGATAATGAGTGAATAACCTTCCACAAGCTCAAAGGCCTAAGTTAAGGAGATCAATACGGTTAAGCGTTCCCACCTTTGCCTTTACACTGAGCTGGAGGAGTTAAACTTATCCTCTATAATTCCTTCAGCTCGAGTACCCCTTCCAATTTACTGTGCCCTAATCCAGACGATATTATTCAGCTTGGGAGAGACGCGTGATACCGGAAGGGCTAGATAACGACAGAAAAAATCAGGAATGGCAAGAATATCATGCAGGCCTCGGCCCTTGACAAGCCAGCCCCTCCGTAAACTAGTGCGTGACAGTTACTCCACCTCCTCGACGCCAGGTTGTTGCCCCAAGAGAATACCGCTGCTAGCCGCCATCACCACCTTCATCACTGCCACAAGTAAATACATACGGGGCGACTTCCACCACTGTGATGCCTCCGTTACCCGCCGTGCCCTTGTAAGCACTCAGCCCTTGTGATCTGTATGGTTGATTTAATTTACTGCACAAAGATAACCCTTGTATTTCCTTAGATCAACAACTGTTAAGTCACTGGACGGTTAAAAGAACATGGGTGTCCAAAAAATGACGAGATAAACGCACGTGATTTCTTGGCCTTACGGTTGTTCTAACGCACGTGGACTAGCAAGCCTTATGCTTGGCATCAACTAGCTATTCAAACCACGAAAGTTATGTGTTTACAGTGGCTGGGCTCCACAGTGGCGGAAGTACGGTAGTAGTAGTAGTAGTAGTAGTAGTAGTAGTAGTAGTAGAAGCAGTAATAGTAGTGGTTGTTTTCCTCCAGGTTCATGTGAAATATGGACCAGGTGGGCTGCAGGTTTAATTTGCCCTTCTCCCGCAGTTCACCATCCATTTTTCTGGGAATTGGAATGTAGTCAACGGACGTTTGTGTGGCCAGACAGGTGAGCCGTCCAATTACACAAGTGCTGCCACATAAAAATGTCTCTTTCCAAGGGAAATGGACTCGTATCGATTTCTTACTGGGTCTCGAGCACGAGTGAAGGGTACGGCTGATGACTGTACTCTTTTTGCGTTAACTTAGCCTGTAACTACCATCGCTCCATCTTGAATGCTGAATAGTAAGAGTAGATTAAAACTAGAATATGATGCTAGTCACGAAGAGTGAAGGCAAGGTAGGCTGTAGATGGAGCTGACGCCATGAGGCGCTTAACCATGGTGTTCGTCTCTGTAAACTACGGCCTTGAGCCTGTGGCGGGTTTTTCACCCAGTATCCTGGGATGCACGACCACTGTATCGTCCAGGTTACCACAGTTGCCTCCCTTAGGTGTTCCTAGGGTAACATCTAAAGGAGGTAACTGTGGTACTCATTTTACCTACCAACCCACAAAAGGTGGATAGACACACGATTCGAACCCTGGCGCTAACGGGCCGGGAATTTCGCAGTGATGCTAAACACTCAGCCACCGTGACTAAGTCACGAAGAGGTGCTGTGGAAAGGGAGTAGAGCTGTTGTATAGACTTTCTTCATCTTCCGAGATACGTGAAGTAAGTTGAAAAAGGACGAAACTCTGGGGCAAATTAAAATATCAAGAGTACAACACCTGTCTTCACTCGGAGACCCTTACCCTGCCGGGAGCGTGGGTGTGAGCTTTGCACGTGCACAAAAATGGCGGATACACCCTCAGAGAACATAAGTCTGCTCTCTCTCTCTCTCTCTCTCTATCTGTGTGTGTGTGTGTGTGTGTGTGTGTGTGTGTGTGTGTGTGTGTGTGTGTGTGTGTGTGTGTGTATGTTTTACACACTCAGAAACTCTAGGCACGCTACCACTCACACAAGAAACATCCAACGAAGCAGCTGCATGAGCACAGAAGTAGCCAAAATAACTTTTCATAAAATATCAGTCTGGGCCAAACCCAGAATGACGAGCGGTCATATGAGCTCTCAGTTGGAATATTGTTCACCCTTGTGGAGTGGATGTGGAGAAGTTGTATTAAAACTAGAAAAAATTCAGAACAAAGCTGTAAGAATTACTGAGAACCCTGCAGTTACAAATGAACTACCTTCCCTACAAGTAAGAAGGAATGTTGCCTCTATTGCATTATTTTTCAGACGCTTTTATGGCAAATGCTCAGACGAAGTTGCATCCATTGTCCTGCCTCGCCAAGCCTACCCCCGTGCTACACGGGCATCTGGAAGCGCTTATGACTGTACTGTTACATTGCCATATTGCAGAACTGCCTGTCAAAATTCTTTTATTCCCAGCACTTCATCTCTTTGGAACTCGCTTCCCCAGAATAGTTTCCTCCCAAACTTCAGCCTACAGCTGTTCAAGTCCAACTGTTACAGATTGTTTATTAATAGAGGACACCTGTAATCTGGTGTATGGATTATATATATTTTTTATTTAATTTGTTTTTCCTTCCTCTGTTCATCTTCAGAAAAAAAAAAAAAAAATCGACCCAACTGGTTGCATGTGTTTGTCAGGGTTCAGTTTGGTGACATTCATACCTACCTACCTACATACATACACACATACAGTACATACATACCGGCACATACATACATACATGCATACCGGTACATACATACATACATGCATACCGGTACATACATACATACATGCATACCGGTACATACATACATACATACATACATTCATACATACACCACCTCTACGTCATTAAAACCATGTTTATTGTAACTTGGCCTAAAATTGCCATCTCTCCATCTCGAATGCTGAATTGTAACAAAATATTAACACCAGTATAATGATGTTAACTCAGAAAGAGGTGTTACAGGAAGGATGTAGAACGGTAGCGTTGTCCTGTTCTGACATTGAACTACGTGAAATTACACGTAGCTGCAAAATGAAAATCTGACCCAGTTAAGAAAATGAGAGTATTGTATGGTTGTCGGGCGCTGGTGCAGTTTGGAGGAAACTCAACATTTCCGGTGCATGGTGATTTCATAAATACCCCTCAGTTTACATCTGTGGTCAATAGTTCCTTTACATCGTCTAGGAACGGTAAAAATCTAATGGTGACTCGCTAAATTAAGCAACAGAATTTATGAATATGCTGGAATTTCGCTTCATTAGTTTACATTCCCAGAAGCGCAAAGAAATATTAACATTATCTTCTATATGCAAAATAAAAGAGTTAAGAATGGGGCACTAGGGAGTTCCCAGACCCCAAGAAAATGCAACCCAATCAATAAGCTGGCCTTGACCTTCGACCTTCTGATTCAAAAGTGTGTGAGAAATCTGCCTGTCATGAGGGCAAAAGAAGCAAGCAAATCCATAAACTGCGTGAAAATAAAAGTACGTCAAAAAGCATGGTGGGGAATTGGATTGAAGCACTGTACTGTACGTTATATTTGTGATATTTGTGTAAGGTGTTTTAGTTGTTGATTAGAGGTGGAGAGATGAGTCAGACAACTACACTCCGCAGGAGTGACGTGACAGCGACTGGGAGTCCCGCTTGCAAGGGTAAGGGATGTAAGGGCCCTTTGTTCGACGGTGAACTTCAGGTGGATGATAATGATGATGATGTTGATTATGATGGTGTTGATGATGATAATGGTGATGATGATGATCGTTTCAGTTTCTTCCGTACTATAAGCGAAATAAATATGCAATATTCTTCCCAAAGTTTGGTGATTACACTGCAGAAAAATTGCACCAACCAAAGCAGCATTAGTCTAGAAAAGGTCGATATGATTTGTCAGCTGCAAATAATATTCGACAAAATTGTGAGGACAGTTGTCTCGCCGACTTTACGAATGTGTACCGTCTGCTGACCACTGTTGATATAAGTTATGTAAGCGGTAAATGCCATCACTGGTCCAGTACCGAGCGATCAGTCAGCTAATTGTTCTGTGAGTGACTATATGCTTGTTACCTTAGATTTCATACTATACCCCACTCTTCCTGTTTATTAGTATGTTACTGATGGAAACTGTTGATATTAAAATAATATCTTTACATGCCTGTCTATCTAGATACGTATCTGTCTGTCTGTCTGTCTGTCTTTCTTTCTCTGTAGCCACACACTTTAATTCCACAAACAGTGGCCTTCATATCACGCTGCCTTCGAACATCGGTCTATCCATCATCTCGCACCACCCTCACTGATTCCATCACCTCTCCATTTCATCCCTCCACTTCCTCCTCGATCTCATGGAGGAATGAGGTGAGTTGTGTATGAAAGAGTGTGGTGTGCGTTGACAGGAGGCAACCTGCTAGTGGACTTGGAGGCGATTTACCCCCTCAAATTACATCCATTTGTCTATAAATAGATAGATAGATATATGTAATTTATATAACTGATATCAACATTGATTGCATAGTTATAAAATGCACGCACACAACACACACACACACACACACACACACACTCACACACACACAATTTATATATATATATATATATATAGTATATCATTCATTCATTCATTCATTCATCAACGGTCCTACGTTTCCCCATGAGCAGCGTAGGAGCCCGGGGATAGGCAAGTTGGTCCTGACATTTAAGATGAGATTGACCAGCCTCACTCATCCCTGAATGGCATTACGTGAGCAATAAACCCCAACCACCCCTTGCATTAGGGAAGTATCGGATGTAGACTTTAAACATCCGCGGTTGCGAATGTGAATGTGGATATCATGTTTCTGTATCTTGTGGATGCGGATGCGGATGTCTGTTTCTAAAAACTGCGGATGCGGATGTGAAACTATGACATCCTCCCGGATGCGGATGCGGATGTTTTCAGGATATATTGTTGCTTAATCATTTAACTCAAGCTCGGCCCTTGGAGACAGCTGCCTATCCCTTATCCCTGCTTGGGATCTGCTTTGTTCCTACTTTTAAAATATTCATAATGAACTCAGCTATTGTAAAAAATACAGTGTTTTCAGACAGTGGTACTTTCAGCACCTTTCTTTAACTTACTGTGACACTTCCCTAGCCATAGTCTCCATAACACATACACGCACACAGCCATACACACCAATATAAATGCTTTTTGACTCCTATTAACCCTGTTAGACATTACAAAGCATCAGGTTACGAGTATTACCCATACGACTCTTATCGGCTTGGTGGAGTTAGTCATAGCACTTTGGTCTTGTGCAGACCAAAGCACAATAGAATAACTACAAAATTTTCGTCCTTATGACCGCCTACCAGGGTAAACAGTAAACACAGCAAGCAAGGCGCATCACGGAAAACACTAACGTTTTTGTTCATAACGAAGGCGTACATTTCAGTTAAAGTCACGATTATGCAGTGACCCATCACATCCGCTTTATGTCTCGTTCAAATGCAGATGCGGATGTTGATTAAAATGCCAATGCGCATGCGGATGCGGATGTATATTTTTACATAAGCGTGGATGCGGATTCGGATGTCGAAATGGATGTGGATGTTCCGCGGGTGCGGATGCGGATGCGGATATCCGATACATCCCTACCTTGGATATAAACCTTCACCGGCTCAATCCGATTGGAGCTTCGTAATTACCCACTAAACCACCAGGCGCCAAAATTTGGTTATATGGTTACCATCCAGCGTAGTAAATGTTTTCATGGTGTACAGGAAGCCATTTGACTTGTCACTCAGTGACAGCAGAAGGAAGAGGAAAGAATGAAAGAAAGAAAGACAGGAGAGGGAGTGTAAAGGCACCCGTAGGCAGAAGGACGAGGAAAGAATGAAGGAAAAAAAGACAGAAGAGGGTGGAAAGAAAGAAGGATGGAGGAGAGGAAAGGGCAGACACCCGAAAGCAGTACTACATCGAGTGAGTGGATGGTGGGAGCCCCCACCTACCATATACGTACATATATATATATATATATATATATATATATATATATATATATATATATATATATATATATATATATATATATATATATATATATATATATAATCATCATCATCATCATCATCCGGACCTCCTTTCCCACCCAAGGGCAGGGTGAGGAGTAGCAAAGTCCAGACAGCCCAAAATTGCCCAATCCAATGGGCCACGCTTCCATTCACTCATCATTCAAGCCCCCGGAATCCTGGCTCTATCGGATATGCCAAAAACATTCACCACGTTCTGTAGCTTCACATATCGTATCCGACAGAGTCAATCCAGACGCTGCCACGTTAAAAAGGGGTGCCAAAAATCCCTGATCATGCACATCTCCTCACAAAATTCATCCAGCCAGCTCGATCTCCTGTCAGTTCCCTAGCCTCACCGACTTCCAAACCTCTCTTCCTCACACATTCATCCACCATATCTCTCCACCTTCTCCTTGGCCTACCTCGCCTCCTCCCTCCTTCGAATTCGCTCAGATAAGTTAAATATATATATATATATATATATATATATATATATATATATATATATATATATATATATATATATGTATATATATATATGTATATATATATATATATATATATATATATATATATATATATATATATATATATATATATATATATATATATATTTATATCCAGTTCGAAAATCTCAGCTAAGATGAATAACATCCTTCGTAGATACCGTAACATAAAATATAAGATGTTCTCGGGCTGAAGTAGCAAGTAGACGGCCTTCAGTGTGTCCCGTACACATGCATTAGGGAAGCATACAATGTGCACTACTGTCACCATAAATCTTAGCGCAGCGTGGCCGTTACCTGCACACACAAGCACCGGAAGTCGTCTCATAAAGGCGGGTGGCAGGGGCGGTTGTCGTAATGGTGCGTAAGTCTCCCTCGCCGCCCATTTTAATTTGCTTCCTTAATCTTCGAGACGAGGGGTCAGGAGGTCGCCACGTACTTTCACTCCCTCTGCGAGCTGGCTCGTTGCTTCCTCACCGTAACAAGACAGCCATTGCGATGAACAGGAGTCTCAACCAGAGAGAGTATAATGACACCCTGGAGTGCATGTCTGTGAATGCCGTAGAGTAGGCGTATGTTAGGCTGACTTTCTCTGCTGTGATGCTGTCTTTCCCCGCTGACCCATGTGGTGTGGTGTTATGACCTGCAGGAGCGGCGTCAAGTGGGGGAGGGCGGCGTGGACTACCCGACCTACTCCGAGGTGCCGGCGGGACTCTCCTTTTCGTGCCAGGACAGGATCCCGGGCTACTACGCCGACCCCGAGGCTCAGTGTCAAGTGAGTGTCACGCATTATATTTTCCTTGTATGTTGATTGGCTTTCAGGGCTTTTATTTTGGCGGCCGCAGGTAATTATATTAATGAAAGACATCATGCTTTAATAGAAAATTCAAAATGTTTCACTGTCATGTAAAAAAAAAAAAAATGCCCTCTTTAGTATACTGTATATTTTCCAGACGCCAATCAAAAATTCCTGTCAAAATTACTATCCCTTTGAAATCTTCTGTAACATTTATGTCATTGTTTTCTGTGTTGCTCATTCAAAGACATACCCCATCAGCGCTAACGACAAGGAAATTCAAGGGCCATATTTTCGTCAGCTTAGGAAGGTTCTTAGCACCTCTCTCTTATAACATTATTTCTGTACATGGCACCTTGATATTCATCTGTATGTGATGTCGATATTAAAAAGATACATAAGTTACTCATAAGTTACATAAGTTCCTGGGTGTCTATCTCTTTCGAACCTGAGGTGGGCCACACCCCCAGGCAGCATCAGGGCAAAGGCTAACCGTGCCTTGGGATTTCTCCGCAAAAACTTTCGAAGCTGTAGCCCAGACATGAAAATCTTGCTTTCAAAAAATTTGTTCGGCCACACTTGGAATACTGCGAGGCCGTCTAGGGTCCACACACTCACAGTGACATTAATTTGACAAAACAAAGCTGCAAGATGAATCAGATGTAGGTTAATTACAGACACTGCTTAGATCTGCTACTTTGGCAAAACAAGGCAGCCGACTAGACCAAACTGTAACAAGAGAACAATGCTATGTAAATCACACACACAAAAAACTTATTTTGATACAAAGACACTCATTTACACTTCGTACATACAATTTAAAGTTCCACCGGAGATAGCCACAACCTACAGTGAATTACCACACATCAAGTAAGTGTGGAATAATTTCCTCTCTCTCTCATGTTGTGAGTAGTCTACTCTTGTCATTATTAAAACTAGAATCACCAGCCATTATATTCCAACCCCCGCACTACTCTTTAGCAGCCGTCTGTGGGGCCTAATATAGAGGAGTGGGGGGGTGGGAGGCCTATCAAGAAACCCTCCTCTGCATTCTGGAATATGGTCACACGGTAAAAACCAGTTCTTGTCCGCTGATAGTTCAGGAAATCTGTAGGCTACAGTTGTTTGCTGGGTCACCATTGGCGTAACTCGGGTTTTAAAAATGTGGTAGGCAGGCATATTTCAGGGGTGGTCAGTGCCACCCCGGCTGCTGATTCCCTTCTGTATAGGGCTACCATTTTTGCATTCTTCTTCCAGGAAGATCTAGGTTTGTTTTCTTAGCATCAGGTCTGGTTAGGCTGTTGATTAGGTTAATCTGTTAGGCTCGGATAGGTTAGGTTTGATCAGATGAAAAAAAGGAAAAAAATAGAAGAATGAACATCTTGGGAAAATCGAACTTAACTCGCCGTGTAAAAATGGTATACAGAACGGAAATCTACACCTCGGCCATCTCTCTGGCTAGTGGCTGCGCCACTGCAGGTTACACGTGTTATCCCTGAACCCCTTCAGCCAGATGAGTCATGTTTATGTTACACTTGTTTACTGGACGATTTTATTCGTCTTTGGAAGAGTCGCCAGATAGTACAGGCTTTGATAAGCGCTTTATCTACCTTCGTCAATTCGAAATTTCTCTTGAAGTGAATAAAATAGCCAAGAAATATGAAGAATAAATAATTCGTTCTGATTCAAGGGATCACGCCAGTGACGTACATTTTTTTTTTTAATTCTTACTAGGTGGCTTCAGTCGACTGCGTTTATCTGAAGTAAATACTTTGGAACTAGCTGATATAGCCTTCATGAACTGCCAGAGGTGTATCCTAAGACGAATGAAATCGTCTGTAGGCTAAGCAACAAGGAAAAATAAAGTCATATAATTCAAGGGGTTAACAGTTCTCGCAGTAAGGGTAATACTTTCATTTAGGCTAACAATGCACGATTCCTCCCCCTCCCCCCAGCTTAGAAAGAGATTCTGGCACACAAATGATGACTCTCCAGTCCGTTTTTTTTTTTTTTTTTTTTTTTCCCTACAGGACACCCCTTTCTAGTGAAGGGTTAGTGAAGGCTTTATAATCTCCTTAACTCGAAGTTTCTCCAAGGCTAAATAAAATCGCTTGGAAATAACAAGAATGTATTGTAATAAGAATACGCCATGGCACTGCGGAGGCTAAACTGACAAAGACTTATTAGCGTGGCGTCAAATGTAGGTGGCGTGATGATGGGTGGGAAATTTAAGTTCCTTCAGAGCGGGGTGTGTTGTCAACTCCATTAGTGTTGCACTTACTTCCCTTGTGTACAGACAGGGACAAAAGTTCAGCTAAGATCTGACGTCCTCTAACTTCCCGTAGTTGGCTATAATACCTCCTAAGCTGAGAGAGGCTTGGAATGTTTACTTGCCCGTAGAATAATCTCTCTGATATGAAGCGTCAGGGAGGAAAGGGAAAGATATGTCCTAAGTGTGAAGTAGGCGCAGTGGAATTGTAACTCAGCTTTTGTTCCTGACTGTATATTCTGACCGATAACATCGTTATGTGTGCATCACTGATTTATCTCGCATCACAATTTATTTACACAGCTCGCTTATTTCTGCTATTACTAGAGTTTTCATTATCACAGTAGCCGTCTATATTATTGCCGCTTACAGTATTTGTGTTCACAACAAACTTCATAGTGTTAAACCCCCAGTTCTTCCCAGAGACACACCAACTCGCCCCAATCGTCGATGGGCCATATCCGCCTCACTCATGGTCATTTAATGAGTCATGACCTTCAGCCCGTCTGTTCACACTGTACCTGCCCTGTGACTAACCGTCACCTTTTTCTTGACTGCTCGTCCATACTCCAACACCATCTCCCAGCTTACCTCTTCCTGCGTCGACCCTCACAGCTTACTGATTTCCTAGGTGACTCCACCGTTTCTGTTTCCATTATTGTCACTTTTCTGACTGCGCTTCACATCATACATTTAGTTTAATTATTTCTCCTGCAGTACAGTGACTAACATTATCATGATAAACTTGTTTCTCACTAATAGTGGCGTGGATAGCATAAAGGGGTCAGCACAAAAGAACGTGTCCAGTGAAGTGAGTCATACCTCCACTGTTTCATAACTGAAGTCTTCAAAATTCGTGTCTCTATCTCACAAATAAATAAATAAATAAATAAATAAATAAACAAAAAAATGTAAGGAGGCAAGTAAAAAGGGGCAAGTCTGTCATATGCATCTCCATAAATATTTCATTCATCAATTTCTATTCCTTGTATAAGCTAGGCCTACTGTATGTGTTCAACTTCCAAGGCTCACTAATTCGTATTCCCGTCGGTTAACCACTTCAGTAACTTTTTATAATTTTATTCTTTCCACCGTCAGAAACTTTTATGCTGCTAAAAAAGCGCAAAGTTGTGAGGCGGCTAATGGAGAGTGTTTCTAACTACATCACCACAAATGGTTGCCCCAGATTTTATAAAATTGCCTGGCTATAGCAAGACTAAAATAGGGATTGAGGTGGTTAGGGAGGTTACCAAGCATCTCTTCCTAACTTGTTTCTTTAAGGATACTGCCATCGTTCACTCATTTTAACTAGACAGAAATTTTTGTCCTTTTGCAGCTTATTTCCCATAGGTCAGTTACAGCAAAAGACAAAATTATGTCGCTACATCATTTTCATAGCACTTCGTGATAGCACATTCTAGGGTACTCGGTATATCGTTACAGCACTGCAGTCAAGCGTGAGATGGCAATTTTACACCAAATTAAAGTGAACAGACTATAGTTATCCTTTTGTACATTATTTGCGTGGAGTATGACATTAAAACTATTTCAATTGCAAGGGATAGTTGAGGTGTTAAGGAGCTTCCTTAACCAGTGAGAATAACACATTCTCACCCATTTCACTTAACACTTCCTAGCATCTTCACAGCCTACTACACTCCCTCTTATCATCAAATTCATGGTAGGTTACATACTTTTCGTCAACCTCTTCACATCATTGGTTTCAATGTAGCTTTCCCAGTTAAACATTCTCTTTTCTATTCTTCCATCAGTAGACATTGCGCAACACATCTTACATGAATCTATATTTCATTCTGTCTAGCTATACTGTACAGTTCAAATTCATTCCTGTTCACTTGTATGTGTTAATGCGAGTACAAACAAATTTATTCAAGTCACTTTATAGCATTTGTATTTAGTGCTCTGTTGCATACCAAAATTTTCAGTGCCTGCCATTACGATGCAGTTAACCCCTTTTCTCCGATCCCACTATATTCTTGCTGGCTCCAGACAGCTGTATTCTACTTAGGATCTCCTGTACCGAAGGAATTATCTTTATACCGCCTCCAGCTTAAAAAGTCTCTCCTGAGCTAAATAAAAATGCCTAAAAGTAACACGAAAATAACATGTACATTGAGTGAAGATTTTAATTTGTATCTCAATTGTACTTTTGTTGTATTTTGTACTGTTATGCAGGTGTGGCATTGGTGTGTTCCTGGAGGACAGAAGTACTCCTTCCTCTGCCCTAACCAGACACTCTTCAATCAAGTCTACAGGTAACTACAAAAATCACTTTGTGAAAATTATGTGAAGTGATGGAATGGTCAACAAGTTTGGACATGGCTGCAGCTTGTTCAGAGTGAAGGCGTGAGTCATCGAAACGGGAGTGGAGGAGAACATTGGGACCAACCTGACGGATGAGTTGTAACTGAAAGAGGTCATCAGAAGAGAGAGGAGAGCCAGCCGGTATATTGAAGAACTTAGTCCAAGGTCCAGGGTCAATCAGTGAGGAAGCAGGAACAGGAACGGTAGAGAAGATAGAAGAGCAGGGGCAGGGGGAGAAGAGTAGGGGGGAGGTAGAAGTAGCGATAGAGGTAGACGAAGAATTACTGAAGTAAAGAGGAGAAGTACAGGAAGGCAGTGGAGACTGGGTTGCAAATGAAGTAGAGGAGGCCAGGGACTTGTTGGCAGAGGGGCTGAAGACCCTGTGCTGCCATTTGGAACCTGGAAAGGTTTTAGGGTGACGATGATAGAGGGCGAGAAAGAGGAAACTGGAGATATGTGGACGTCAGGGAGAGAGGCAGGTTGGGGTAAAGCAGATGGTGATGTAACTGTATGAGGAGAGGAGGAGGAAGACGAAATAGGAGGAGAACAGGAAGAGAAGGAAAGGGGAGGAAAAGAAGGGGGGGGGGGATCCACCTGACTAAGAGAAAGTCCGGGAAGAGAGGCCGGGGTCGTCGTTGGGGTCAAACAATCGGCAGAACGGGGGAGGGGGAACCTGTAACAATATCCATGAATTTTTACTAAGGAAATGATAAAGCTCATTGTGACTATTGACAAAAAAAAAAAAGACTATTTGGGCGGAACGCGGAGTCTAGAGGCCCGGCCAACGACCCAAGTAGAGGTCAAGCTCCTAGTATGCACTCCCTACCCTACCCTACAAGGAATAGCAACACTGTGCGGGAGGACCAAGTCCTCCAGCACAATGCTGGGCCACCGGCTATTGGCCGAGAGTCCTACCGCCAAGCAACAGCACCCCCGGAACCGAAAGCTGCCACTTAGTAGCAGTTCCGCCTCTGCAAAGGTCTGTCTCTGCAAAGGTCCACATACTGGGATGGTGCCGAACCACCATGACCAATAGCCCACGGGAACACCCATATCCTTCCTGTTGCAACTTACTCGAGGTCACAGTGAGAATTCTGATGAACATGGAAATTTCCACACTACTTAATGCCAAAGATAGGATAGAGGATGGGAGAAAAGGAAAGAAGGAGCAATAGTAGAAGAAAAGAGCCTTGCAAAATTAGTAGAGACAGCGACAGCGACTCAAGGAGAGGGGAGAGGGTAGAACAAAGTGGAGGCGTGAGTGCGACATCCACCTAGCAACCAGACTCCCACACTTTTAGTGCATGAAGGTACCCTGCTATAGCTCCCCCACGTATCAAGTCCCAGTCGACGTTTCCGAAGCCCCCCCACGACGACAACGAGTAAGGAAACGGGGGGGGGGGGGGAGACGAAGCGGAGCAGCAAGGCTTGGTGGATGAGTTTGGGAAAGTGTGTAAGAAACAGAATCTAAAAGTGAATGTAGGGAAGAGTAAAGTTATGGTCTTCAAGAGAAGTGAAGTCAGTGGAGGAAATAGAAAATGTGAGTGCGTTTAAGTACTTGCGTTGTGTGATGAGTAAGGATGGAAGTTTGGAGGGTGAAGTGCTTGAAAGGGTACAACAAGGAAGAAAGGTTGCTGGTTCCTTGAAAGCAGTGATGAGAAACAGGGAAGTGAGTATGGAAGTGAAAAAGTTACTACATGTCAATATTGAGATACCAACTCTAACGTATCGAAGTGAAGCATGGACCTTGTTGGAGGGGCAGAAGTCAAGAGTAAGAGCAGTGGAAATGAATCATTTGAGAGGAGCATGTGGAGTCACGTGGAGAGACAGACTGACAAATGAGGAAATGAAGGAGCGTTGTGATGTGGATGTGGATGTGATCCTTAGGAAGCGTTAGGAGAAACACACTGAGGTGGTCTGGCCAAGTGGAAAGGATGGAGAATGAGAGACTGACGAAGAGAGTGTATGTGAGTGAGGTGGAGTGGGGGAGAGGAAGGGAGAGGCCAAGGATGAGATGGAGGGACGGAGTGGAGAGGTATATGAGAGAGAGGGGTGTGAGCTGGAAGCAGGGCAATGAAATGGCGGGGGACAGGGCGACATGGAGGCGATTTGTTCATGGCCACCCCTTACGGGATTAAGGCGTCTGGCAATAGGTAGATAAATAGATAAGATCCGCTGTTCTGTTCAGTAGTACTGGATCATAATATAGCAGCTGCCTCCAGACATTTGCGTCCTTTTAAATAAGTCAACTTCCATGTACAAAACTTTTGCATTTTCCCATTTCATTACAATTGCATTTTCCAAATAACAATACGAGCAACGACGCTGCACGGTTTCTAAGGAATTCAGGAACTGAGGTAGCTTTTAAGTCATCAGACAGTGGGTGATTTGGTCAGATGCAAAGTATGAACCAGCAACACAGGCGTGAGAGGTGTTTGCTCTATTCCATGTGCAGTATGTGATAAGGTCCACATAGGTGAAACAAGGCGTGATTTGGAAGAGAGAATAAAAGAAACACAAGTATGCAATGAGCTGGTACAACATCAGTAACGCAGGTGTAGCTCACAGATTTAATTCAGGCTATGTAATGAAATGGGAAAATGCAAAAAATTGTGTACCAGGAAGCAGACTAAAAATTACGCAAATGTCTGGAGGCACCTGTTATAGCATGTTCCAGTACCACTGAACAGAACAGTGGATCTTATCACTCTCTCTCTCACACACACACACACACACACACACCTGTACCGGGATCGGCAATCCCCTTCCCCTTGTGACCTCTATTTCCTTACCCAACATTCCTTCCCTCTCCCTAAGGACTTCTAACTACACCTGTCCCTTGTTTCTTTTCAATCTTTCCATCCTTGTGCCGTGATCTGAAATCAGTTTCCACTGGGACCTCTCTTTACCCTACCTGCCCCCCTACCACCCATAGCCAATACCTTAACCCCCCCCCCACTGCCTTCTGCTATATATACAGGAAATTGGTTTATATTCAGCAATTGTATTCTGAGGAAGCCATGAGGCGAAACGTCAATACACACTAAAGTCCCACATTAGTGTTTCTCCAATCTGCAAGAGGAAGACAAAAAGACTTGGGATAAGGGCATCAAATGTGACCTCAGAGTCAAGGGACTGAAGCGAAAGGCTGCTGGAGATCGAGACCTACAATTAGCATTTTATTCCTAACACCACCAGGGTATCTTTGCAGTTAACAGACCACTCATAGTGAGAGGATTCAAGCAACAGGTAGCCTAGAACAGAATATTAAAACCTTTCTAGACGATGGATGTATTCAGATATCTTACTCTAGTTATTGCCAAATATTATTATTCAGCAGGTCCCCATGCAGGTTAACAATTAATCAAATGAGAGTCATTCAGTTCTCTTGCCTTTCAATTAGTTCACAAGTGGAGTTTTGCAAATAAGAGTTAATCTAAGAAAATTTATTTTGAGAAGACTTACAAGAGTGAAAACAACACACAAGAAATGCTCGTGTACACATTGTATGCACTGAACAATAGATGTGGGAGGATTTATCAAAGTGTGATGGTAGCACATAATTATGGAGAGTGGCTGGGTGGGTGATTACACTCATAAACATTAGCATAGGGGGGTGGGTAATGACATACAGTACAAAATGTAAGTGGGTTGTTAGCACCACACAGGATAAAGCACAGTGATTATTATTAGTTATTTGAATGGATCTTTATATACATTAAAGTACTTCATCTATCATATTTTATGGCAGGGTGTGTGACTGGTGGTTCAACGTGGACTGCCCTGGCTCACCTGATAACTACAACATCAACGAGGACCTGTATAAAACGCCTGATGATATAGATGGGCAGGGTAGAGACCTCCTGGGTGAGGAGAGTGTTGGAGAGGTGACTGTCACTGATGAGCCCAACCAACAACAACAACAGACTGAACACGACCAACAAATTCAGTTGCCAACCGAGATATAAAATAGTTGATTCTTTGTACTGGTGTGAGATAATACAGTAAAGGTATTGGTAGTTTTAATGGATGACATTCTGTACAGTACAAACATATACACCTATACCAACACTTCTTTAATGCACGATGGTGTAATGTTACTTTGATGACCATCTTGACACAAAATGGGGAAGTGGGTAACATGGTGCCGTTCAGAACTGTTATTTTACATCTACCTTGCAACACCCTACCACCAATTAAAGTATGAATGATGATGGTGGAAATCAGTTATTAGTACAAAAATAGATTGACACGTTCAGCCTGATAAGTGTCTAATCCTTACTATGTATAAATTAACCCGTTAACTGCTCTATACAGCCTGGGCTGTTCCGAGTGCGACTGCTCAATACAGCCCTGGCTGCGCAGGTGAATTTCGAATATAGTGCCATGGTGACCAAGGCCGACCCATGCAGTCATGTTTGAGCCTTCAAAACCGAACCGAAATAGAAAACGAAAACCATACATTCCAATAGGGAATCAGACACTTTGATGTTCATCCATGGCTTTACCAAGGTAAATATTGACCTAATATTTCGTTACTATATACTTTGCCATGTGTTCTCTCAATCCTAATACAAAATTTGGCCTTTGGGAAATTTCATTTTTACCCCTATGTCTTCACACCACCGACACCTCCAAAAAAAACGCCATGCGGAGTTAACGGGTTAAAGCATATACAGTAACATTTTCATGAGGGTATATACGGGAGATTATGTTTGTAAATACAGTACAGAATATAGTGATTAACTCAGTGATAGCTTGTAAAAGCTATTTTTGTCATACTTCAACTCCTGTATAATATCTGACATAAAAAACAACACACATAAATTGCTTATCTTTTTATTCATGTATAATTAACAGTGCAGTGCTAACATGAGAAATATCACCCATTACACAACGCCAAGCACAAGCACACTGCTGTTCTGCTCAACTTGTACAATAAAAATAGGATAACTGTATTTGGAAAATACAGAACTATAATATGCACCACAGTTCAGAACATTGCTCACTTTACAAAATTCTGAAGGCATGAACACACCATATCAGTGAGAGCAGGCAGGAAATAAGATATCTGTAAGTAGTAAAATAAAATGCCCAGAGAAAATTCTTTATATATTTTTCATTTAAAAAAGATTTAAATAATGTACAGAGGATTCTATATTTGTTAAATTATTTCAACGGGAATCTTACAGCATTAAAGCTGCTGAATTCTAATTACTGGTTTCTTTATAAAAACATGGTAAAATCACTATTCATTCTCTTCCCAGTAATGTTTACAAATGTTCACTTTGGCCCAACGATAAAATGCTTAAAAATTAAAGCAATCATTATTACAGTAAAAAAAAAAAAAAAAAAAAATCCTCTGTTAGCTGGTCAGCAGAGGTATAAAGTATAGCATGAGATGCCAGATGTTATGACTCTAAAGTATAATCAGCCAGTTTATAACCTGATTCTGCTGAACTTCATATCATGTCCTTGTTTAAGTGAATCATCTGCCCAGCCATCATAAAGGTTCCCCTCATAAACAAATCACATTTAATCCCATCAATCATGATGTATATTTTGGTTCACTTACGGTGCAACTGAATGCTCTTATTTTAATTAAGAAGAGCTGCTCACCTTTATAGGATTAATGAAGGCTAAATTCAATCCCTAAACTATGAAAGGTCTGTTCAAGGGGAATAAATTCATTTGAGAGAGAGAGACAGAGAGAGAGAGAGAGAGAGTGCGAGTGCATGTGTGTGTGTGACAGAGAGAGAGAGAGAGAGAGAGAGAGAGAGAGAGAGAGAGAGAGAGAGAGAGTGTATGTGTGTGTGTGTGTGTGTGTGTGTGTAAGTTTATGCAACTCCAGTTATGCTGTAAATGCTCATCCAGTATGTTGTTCTGTATTTTACATCTTCACAACAATGACATTTTATGTTTTATTCTTGTCTCCAGGCACCTTTGAACCAAATAGGACTTGGTGTCCTAATTTCAGAAGCTTTTGGCAATTATTCTTGAGATAATTTTCAGTAAAAAAATCTTCACCACCAAGAGCCCATTTCACAAATGTTACTGGGCAACAATTACTGACGACTGCATTAGTGAATTATGAGGGACACCAATTTAGACCATAGGGCAAACAGTAATTTTTGCTCCATAACAGCTGAGAAACGGACCCATTCTGATGTAGCAATGTTTTATCCTAAGTTAGTTGAAGAATCACCTCCTGAAGTTATTTAAAGTTTTGGGACCTTCTCTATAAAATCATTAACCCCTTTATATAATGACATCCTCTAACTGAAATCATCTTGATGTGGAAAGATTATTTTAAAATAGACATCACTGTGCTAAAGGGGGGTGAGAGCATGAACACCATGATACTTCATATGGGGATGCCAAGTAGTCAGTAAAGAATATCCAGTCATCATATGGCACTTTTTTTTTTTTGCTACTGAATTTACAGTAAATTACAGACAGTGCCTGTTAAACTTTGATTACTATCTGTAATGCCAATTTGTCAATTTCTTTGATATACAGTCCCAATTAGATGGTGGAAAAAAAAAAAAAAAAAAAAAAATTTTGGAACACATCCATGATCTCCCCTAAGGCCTACATACACTGTACATCCAAGGGCATGCATATGAAGCACATCAGACTAACACTGCCAGGGCTGATGTAAGTAAAAGAGCTTGAACAAGGCTAAGTCAAGAAAACATTTTGCACCCAAGCTAGCCAGCTGTTTTTGCCACTCCATAATATCCTGTATTTACATCCATAAAGGATAAGTGTGAAGCATTAAGTTAATAGGAACATGATGAAACTGGTTGAACATATATGTGTGTGTATATATGTATATATATATGTAAATATAAATTTAAAAAATATATATATATATATATATATATATATATATATATATATATATATATATATATATATTTACATATATATATAGTAAAAGCTTGATATAATGGAATGATTCAGCCAACCCCTATTCTGTTTTATCAAATATTCCGCTTTTTCAAGCTTCCATTCCAAAACCATAGATGGAATGAAATTTTCCGGAAATTTGCGAATTTTCCGATAATTCTTCCCTAACTCATGGCCTGCAGCCTATAAACAGTTGCTACTAAACAGTTTCTTTTGCTTCACACAGACATGCTGCCTATGCTAGTCATAATGATACACACAGAGCAGTCAGAACGCACAATAATGATAATAATACAGTAATAATAATAAATAAAACAGCGAAAAACTCACCTCCAAATGGGGGGATATGACTTGTGCATAGCGATTTTTCCACAGCCATGGACATACCAGCTTGTTTCCATTACGGAAACCCAACGATTCGCGACAGAACGGAAAACTTCCAGTATGTTGTGAGTACCTTACAGAAAAAAGTTGTTCCGTTTTCTCAAGCTTCCGTTTTATCCCGTGTTCGTTATATCAAGCTTTTACTACATATATATATATATATATATATATATATATATATATATATATATATTCATTCATTCATTGCCAGATGCCATGTATCCCAAACAGGGTGGCCAAGGGCTTAGAGTTAATTGTTTTACAGGGAGGGGCACTAATCCTCCACCAACCCCACTTGACACGTAGGGAGAATGTTATGCCAACAGCATCTGGTGTTCCCAGGCGGTCACCCATACAAGTACTAACCAGACCCAACGTTGCTTATATATATATATAATTTAATTTGTATTAAACATATCTGTTCAATAAAACAACCACTACAGCTTCTCTTCAAGGTGATTTTTTTTTTTTTTTTTTTTATGACATCACCAGAGGATGACCCAGTCTCTGGGAAACTTTTCAAACTGGAGGGGGGTTAGGTACAGTACTGAGTCCACTACCTCCATCACTTTGAGTTATTTCCCTAAACTGAAAAATTCATCCATAAGTAGCAAGAATAAAACTAAAAAAGTCTCCAGAGCAAAAGGGCTAATACAAAGTAATCAAGATCAAAGGGGGTCAGCACTGGCAGTGGAATCAACATAATTTCTCAAATTTTGTTTCAATTTTTCACACACACACACACACACACACACACACACACACACACACACACACACACACACACACTACCATCAAGGAGGAATCCAAGGTATTCTCTTCTGTAGGATGCGGAATTCTCTCGGAAAACTTGAAATGAGAACAGTGCTAAGGGGTAATCACCCATCATGAAGGGAAGTGACTAGCAGTGTTCCACAGGGCTCAGTGCTGGCACCAATTACAGCATGCTTTTAATATATATAAATGATACATACAGGACCACTGGAAATGGAAGCTATCTAAATATGTTAGCTGATGATGTGAAAATACAAAGGAGAATTACAAACAGACTCTTGCTGAGACCTACAAGAAGAATTAAATAAGCTTCATGAATGGAGAAATAGATGGCTAATGGAATTCAGTGAGGACAAATGCCAAGTAATTAAGTTGGTATAAGTGGAAAAAGACCAGAGTGGGATTATAAGCTAGGAAGTTCAACCCTACACATATCAGAAAAAGAGAAGGACCTAGGCGTGATTATCAGTGACAAACTATCTCCCGCTGACCACATAAATGAGAAGTACGAAACATCCAAACACTGCTTGCTAATATGAGAATAGCATTCACATATATAAATGAAGACATGCCACTGGACAAATGCCAAATAATTAAGGATGGTATAAGTGGAAAAAGACCAGAGTGGGATTATAAGCTAGGAAGTTCAACCCTACCCATGTCAGAAAAAGAGAAGGACCTAGGAGTGATTATCAGTGACAAACTATCTCCGGCTGACCACATAAATGAGAAGTACGAAACATCCAAACACTGCTTGCTAATATGAGAATAGCATTCACATATATAAATGAAGACGTGCCTATCCATCCATCCATCATTCAATCCTATGTTACCCCATGAGGAAAGTAGGAGCCTGGAGCTAGGCAAGTTGGTCCTGCCATTTAAGGTGAAAGTGACCAGCCTCACTCATCCCTGAGTGGCATTATGTGAGCAATAACCCCAACCACCTCTTGGATGTAAATCTTCACCAGCTCAATCCGACTGGAGTGCCGCAATTACCCACCAAACCATCAGAGGCCATAATTTGGTTATATGGTTACCACCCAGCACAGTACTGTAAATGGTTTCCTGATGTACAGGAAACCATTCAGCTTGTCACTCAGTGTACAATCACCCACGGGCAGAAGGAACAGGAAAGAATGAAGGAAAGAAAGAAGAGGGAGTGTAAAGTCACCCGCCTAAAAAAAAAATATTCATCATTCACCAGACCAACCCTGGAATATGCATCAGTGGTCTGGAATCCTTATCTCAAAAAACACATAGATATGACTGAGAAAGTACAAAGGGCTGCTACAAGATGGGTACCATGCTTAAAGGATCTAAACTATGAAGGAAGACTAGAAAACTGAACCTACCAACATTACAAGAGAGGAGGAAAAAAGTAGACATGATTATGCCATATAAATGCTTCTCAGGGAAAGAGAAAATAGACACAAATGCATATATATTTAACCCATGGGGAGGCAACAGCAAGAGGACACTGCATAAAAAGTGAGGAACCAAAGACGTAAGGAAATTCAGTTTTCCAATTAGGGCAACTGATCAGTGGAATGCACTACTGAATAAAATAGTGTGTGCCAAAACTATTCATAAATTTAAGGATATATATAACAATAAATGATTTAATACATGGGACAGTACAAGCCAGACTCATTCCTATAAAGATACAATTAGGCCGGTAAGAATACACACACAAACACACACAAGGAGAGATGCAAATGAGGAAGAATGAGCTAAACTAAAGGAACTTGTTAAGGAAGGAAATGAAAACAGAGTTGTATTGGAGTACTATGGATAAAAATTGAGGAAGTGCTACCAAGGGAGAAAGGGAAAGAGAATGACAGAATAAAAAACAATGCAAAAAGATTGGAAGTGGTGTATGCTAATGTGCCGTAGATGATCTAAGTTCATCACGGCTAGAAATAGACAACTTCTTGAGGGTAAATGAGCCAGACATTAAGTGCCTCAAAGAGACCAAGGTAAGAGAGAATACTGAAATCCAAATGGGAAATGGGAAATACAAACTTTGGAGAAGACAGAAAAGAAAAATCAGGAGAAATGATGACAGCAGTGAAAAACAGCCTAAATGTGGATAGTGTGAATTGGGAGAAGGTATGGCTGAAGTGATAAACATGGTAATAGAAAACAAAGGGAAAGGAAAGAGAGACATCGCTGTAGCATATGTACCCCCCAAGACAAGGGCATGGAATGAGGAGGAATATCAAAAGATGTTGGACATGGTTAAATACCTACAAAAAGTGACTGAGAAAAGTAGCAACATAATCCTGATGGGGGATTTCAATTGTAAAGAGGTAAATTGGGAAGACTGGGACTCAGGAAGTAGTGAAGATTTGTGGGGGAGTATACTATTAAATGTAGCAATGGGTAATGTAATGACCCAGTGGGTCAAAGAAGAGACAAGATTTAGGAGGGATAATACACCAGGAACACTAGATTCAATTCTAACCAAAGAACCTGATGCGACTGAATCTCAGAAATATCTGTGTCCTATAGGAATAAGTGATCATGTAGTGATAAGAGTTCCAAAAGACTGAAGGAATTGGGGAGACCCAAGATGAACTATACAGGCATGGAAGATACAAATCTGGGAAAGGAAACCTTACAGGACTGAGAAATTTTTTTGAAGAAGCAGAGTGGGGAGCATTCTGGGAAACTTGAGAGATACAGAAGAAATGGGATATCTTTCTAGACTTCTATAATACGGGTGTGGAAAAGTACATGCCAAAAGTTAGTGGGAAAGAGAACTGGAGAAATGACTAGTTTAACAAAAGGTGTATGATAGCAAAAAAAGAAACGGATAACGCATGGAACAAATCGAGAATGAGAAGTAATGACAGAACAAAGGAAGAATATAAAAGAACCAGAAATGAATATACAAGAATATGCAGTGAGGAAGAAAGAAACTTCGAAAAAGGTATAGCTGACAAATGAAAAGAGGAACATAAATTGTTTTACGGGTTTGTTAATGGCAACCTGAAACAAAAGGAAGGAATCAATAAGCTGAAAGTAGAAAGAAATGTCTAAATAGATGAGGTTATGCAAGCTGAAATAATGAACAAATGCTTCCAATCAATCTTCACTAAAGAATGTGATTGTGTGGAGATGGAAGGAGTGGCTAGAAATGTAGTGTTAAAAGATGTAAAGGTTGAAGTGCAAGAAGTATACAAATTACTGGCGACTCAAGATGTGAGGAGGGCCACAGGACCAGACGGGATCCCTAATTGGATACTAAAGGAATGCAGAGAACAAATGGAAGATAAATCAGACTACTTGAGAGACAGACAAATGAGAACAGTAATATAAGACAGGACGTCTGGATGAAGGGAATTAACAAGTGGAGTCCCACAGGGCTCAGTGTTAACGCCTGTAATGTTCCTGATTTACGTAAACGATATGGTAGATGGAATGAACAGTTATGCAAGTTTGCTGATGATGCAAAGATCATGAGGAGAGTAGAAGCTGAAGAAGACCGTAAAATGCTGCAGGAGGACCTGGATTGGATTCATGAGTGGAGCCGGATGTGGGAAATGAAATTCAATGCAAAAAAATGTAAAGTATTGGAAATGGGTAAAAGTGCCAAGAGACCATCACTGAATTATTTGATGGGTAAAGAACCAATCACAAAATCGAGAGGAAACAAGGATAATTCATCATCTGAAAATCACATTAATAAGTCAGTGAGACATATAATCTCTTGACTAACATAAACATAGCATTTCATTATAAGGATGAGGAGATAATGAAAAAATTGATAGTGGCCATGATCTGCCCCAGGTTTGAATATGCGGCAGTAGTGTGGTCCCCACATACAGTACAAAAGAAAGACATAACAAGATCGAGAGAATACAAAGAACAGCAACCAAGATGGTCCCTAGCTTGGCAGATCTGTCCTACAGGGAATCGTTTTTGTTTTTGAAGGCCCCAACATGCTTGCATGCATCAGCCTTGATCACCTAATGGCGGCTCTTCATGCTGCGTGATCTATTGCAGCCTCCCTGTTCAGTCCCTTAACCCTGAGGTCACACTTAATAACCTCGTCCCACGTCTTTCTCAGTCTACCCCTCACAACGCCACCCCCAATATTAACACTTCTTACCTTCTGCACCCAATTATCATCCCCCATCCTCTCCACATGCCCACACCATCTCAATCTACCTCTCCTCATCACAGCACCAATACACTCCAGTCCTATACTACCTCTCAACTCTTCCATCGTAAACCCGGCCCCCCAGGCCTTGCACGCAGGGACTCACTGCACATCCACCTAATCATTGTCATTTCTATACGTCTGAGCCTGCGAATATCCTCCTCCTTTACTGCCCAGGTTTCACTGCCATACAGTATACACTCCTAACACATGCTGCATACAAAGACCCCTTAGCACATAGGGAGAGTCCTCTCAATGTCAGGAGAGGCAACAGCTCCCTGAACTTCTTCCAACCACTTCTCACCCTAGCCACAGAGCTAGCTCCAGCCCCACCTCCAGCACACAACATGTCTCCCCAAATACAAAACTCTTCCACACACTCAAGAGACTCACCAGCAAGTTCAATCCTTTCACGCCTGACAATCTCCACCTGCTCTCCTCGACATGCCGCACACATAAAATCAGCATTATCTCACGGTCTACCTCTGTTACCACTACATCTCTTGTGCACCCATTTATCACAAACACTACATGAGAAGGAATTACTTCCCACACCCTTGTGGCAAACTGCACATGGCCACCCTCCCTCGTCTTTGACAGTACCGCCACCAACCCTAGATATCATCACTTTTGTTTTACCTGCATTTACCCTTAAACCCTTATGCCCCATACCATCTCTCCACTTCCTAAATCTTTCCTCCGCCTCCCTTTCGTTCTCTGCAATCAACAGTAAATCATCAGCATACAACATCTCCCATGGGAGTCCGTTTCTCAAGTCACGTGAGAGGGCTTCAAGTTACCATGATAAACAACGTGGGACTCAAAACTGACCCCTGATGCACACCAGCATTCATGGAAAACTCATCACTCAAATCTCGATTCACTCTTACCTGGGTGCGAGCACCGATATACATGGCCATAACCACCTGCCTTCCTTAGAAGAAAGGAGAGAGAGGGGTGACACGATTGCAGTGTTCAGAATCAAGATGGGAGTACAAAAACCTGACAGAGAAGGTCTGTTTGTATGGGATGAAAGAGTAACAGTAGGACATGGAACAAAACTAAAAAAGCCAAGTTGCTTGAAGGATATCATATAATATAGTTTTCCATACAGATGTATAGACTGATGATATAGCCTGGACAAAGAGATTGTCCAGTCTAAAAACTTAAATGAGTTCAAAGCAAGATCTGACTTTTCGAGAAATAGAGACGGGACCCCACAAGCGTAGCTCATTTCCTGTACATCACAACTAGGTAAATGCACGCATGCACATATGCGTACACACACACACACACACACACACACACACACACACATTCAAGCTTCTGTAAACAGTTTACTAAGACTCTTATGAGATATGAAGTACAGTACTGTAAATGGTAGTTTGAAAGAATCTGTCCAACTGAATGATGTTGCCTTAAATTTGTATAAATTTTGATTAAGTATTTACAACTCAGTCTTTATAAGGCTACTTGCATAGTTCTTCTAACACTTGGAATATTCCAGGGTACGATACATTCTTCCCTAAACAGGAATGCTTCATTAACAAATAGAGTACATTCTACTAAGATGCACAAACATACTACAGTAATTTACACAGTTTGTACACTGTATATTATCTGTCAACTTACACACACACACACATAATATATATATATATATATATATATATATATATATATATATATATATATACACTGTATATATATGAGGCACCCAGGACCAGAGGGGTGTTACCCACAAGACCCTTGTTTTGAGTAATTAATCATTAAAGTTAAGGTTTAATTACATACATCATTTCGACAGTTAAGCCATTATATTATATATCAAAGGAAATGTCTCGTCAATACATGTTGTGTCACTTTTTTTTTTTTTTTTTTTTTTTTTTTTTTTTTTTTTTTAACACCCCCAACATAAATCTATACATAAAATGTTTGTGCATGAAATTAATGTTACTTTGTAATACAAATATAAGGGTATTAGTAACATGTTAAAATTTTATTATCCTAGGCCCAATAGTTTTTTTTATACGAATTTTTAAATGGTGTTTTGTAGTGTGTTTTTTTTCGAAGACCTGACACAAACTTACGAAGGACATTATGCCAGTAGTTCTTGAATATTGTCTGGATGTTGTCCCAACCCACAGCATCAAGACATCGTGCAGAACACTTGCAAGGCTCACCCACTGCCTGGGCATTCACGTGTTTACTTGTTGCGTGGCTGAAGTAAACTTCACCACTCTCTCTCTTCCTCTTCACTTCCCTCTTCTTCCAAGTCTCTGGCAGTCTTGCTCTCTTCCTGGTAAACTTCCCGGCCTCACCATCACTTGCTGAATCACTATCACCCATGACTGTCTATTTAATTCATGAAAAAATGGCGAAATAGAGGAGGATAATCCACGCAGATCTCTGCCATGCCATACACCACCAAGCGTAGCCCTGAGTGAAGAGGCAGTCAGCTGTTCACGGGAAGTGCCACCTGATTGGCTAAGACCAGATGTGTGGCTGCCAGGCTCGAGCTCATTGGCTGATGCCTACGCCCCTATGGACCTGTGCCTTCAAGTACCTCTATATAAACCCATGCACAAAAACATGCTACTCTCGACCCTCGTTCATGACACGTAGGGGTTCTTTTTCCGTGAAATGTTTGTTGTACAATATTTTTGAACTTCTGAGCTAATTTTTCCCATTTTTAACTCCGAAAGTTGGGAATTGTGGGTTATGGGGTATGGTCCTGGGTGCCTCATATATCCTCACAAACTCAATCAACCCACCAAAATTATATAAAACAGACCAAATAATGAACGTGTAGCCTGCTCTTGTATATGCAGAACAGGGTATTAAGTTCTAAAATAAATAACATTAAGATCCATTATTTTTTATAATATCCCAATAAATGAAAGATCAGCAGCCAGCACACCTGCTCAATAGTGTTCAACATGAGAAAAAAATTCAATGATCCTTGTGACTTTAAACATTGTAATGTAAGTAGAGGAAAACAAACCCTGGGAAATCTTTGGCATGCCTAGATAGCTTCCAGAGATGAAAATGCATAAGTTTTCATTCTTTACAACATAGTTTGTACGTTATTCCTTTCAACAGCCTACAAGCAACATTAGATAAGTCTATATTATATCTCAATAAACAAAATCATAGCACTAATATATGCCTAGAAAGAATGAATGCAGTTACTGACAAACAATGAAGCTACCTACAACAGCACATCTAACATCGTTAGTAAATACAAAATCTGCATTTAAGTATCAACAGTTTCGTTTTTAGTAACCACTTAACAGATAGTACAAGATATTTATTTTATCATGTCTATTAGCTCTGACTAATCTTTTAATACCAGGGAAATGGAAGATATAGGTCCATTCAGATTTAAACCTGAGATAGGAGGTGTGTGTTGACTAGGAAACATGAACTTCAGCGGCTCAATAATGTACTAAGCGCTGACTGTCATGATAAAGCTATAGCTGAGATGAGGAGTACAGTCTGGAAAATCCTTACAAAAGTTCGCACCTTCTCAATTTTTTTTTTTAATCACTATAAAGTTCACCCCTTCACTATTTTTTTCTTAACTCCTAGATGATTTTATTCAGCTTGGAGGAAGTCCCCTCAGAGTTAAGAGATTAGAAGTAACTGCCATTCATCCCATTACAATGACATAATTTTAAATTTATCCTTGCATCCATCAATTATATTCAGATGAATGAGGGATATCTTGTAGAAAAGGGATTAAATATCTACAGGAGAAATATAAGCCACCTGTGGACATACTAAGATGACAAGAGGCAGACCAAGCAGTACTAGAGGCTGAGCTGTGACAATAGTGTGGTACACTAATCCTTATAAGATCAGGGAAGCATTTAATTTTATTTTTTCCATCTGACAGTTTTACTAAACTTAGCATAGACTTTTGTAACTAGGGGTGAGATACAGCATGATTCAATCTTTTCATTATAAGAAACCTTTTTCAGGTTTAACAAGATCATTGGTGATAGGTGGTAGTGACCTTCATCCACTCATTTGATGTACTGCTGCCTACTTCTTCCTTCACCTTTATCATTTTTTTCTGGGTCTGCCCTCCTATCTTCCTATTTCTCCAATCTTTCCTGCCACTTTTTATTACTCTTCTTTCCTTTTCAGGAAACTTTATACTGAGTGAGAAGCTTAATGGTTTCCTGTAAGCCAAGAAACAATTTACAACACTGGGTGATAACCAACCCATAATCAACCCATACATGATCTCTATGTGATGACAAGTGGATTGGTGGAGGATTTGTGCCTCTCCCCATACGACTAACTCAAAGACAAATAGCCACCCCTTATGGAATTACTGTGTATGGCTATAGATAAACAGATTGACAGACAGAACAAGATCATCTGGATAGAGAGAGAGAGAGATAGTTCACCTGGATACATGGAGTAACGGTTACTGATGAATCAACGTAAGACAGAAGTATAGGAAAATGGTACCAGCCAGTTCTATGCTATCCCATCCAAAGTGTAATAGTCCAGGACATGTAAGGGCAAGTGACTACCTATTCAGTATTACTATAATGTTAAGAGATGGATTATTTTGGTAGCTTAATTCAGCACAACCCCTTCAATCCTGTGACATATCTTAATGATTACTGTATTCTTGCTATCACTATATATTGTAATTAAATCCAGCTTAAGATGAACCTCATGCAGTGAATGGGTAAGTAAATTCTTCTTCTAACCCTTCAGCTTGAAAAGTCTATATCCTAAGCAAAATAAAATAATTTGGAGAATGCAAAAATATATCAATGGATTGATGGGGTTAAAGCACTGTTACACACTGTCTGCATGTAAAAGATGAATGAATCTTACACTGAAGAGCACATGTGCCCAGTTTCATGTACTGTTAGGTCTCAAGGCATCATAACTTACTCCAAGCACCCACTCAGCTGTAGCTTCATCTAACTCCTTCTCTAAGATGATGGATTTTTCATTTAACTCTTGGTACCACCAGATGATTTTCTTCAACTCATAGGAGATCTTTGATGATGATGAAGTAAATAAAGGCTGTATTTAACCTCTTCAGTCCAAAAAATTCTTTTTACAACGACTAAAAGCATCTGGGGGTAGCAAGACTATAATAAAATATGAAAAATGTCACAGGACTGAAGATGTCAAAAATTGCTATTAAATGCTTGTACAGTTAGCATCCACTTCTGCATAATACAAAAATACAGTTATGTAATCTCTCGTGCTGCTGTCAGAACATCAAATTACTGCACAAAATATGCTGCTAGTCTACTGTAATGATAATTTATTTTTAAAGTCCTGTCAGAAGTAAAGGTACAGTTCAGTAACCTCCAGTTTATACCATTCTGTATTTAGCAAGTAAAAAAATTATTCTTCAAAAATTTAAGGGTAAAAAATTATTTTTCAAAAGTTTACAAGAATAATTAATCACCAAATATAAAACAATGCCTACAGACTAAAGTTTTTTGTCCTATATGCTAACAATCTCTTCTATATCAAAAGTACAGTACTATACAGCTATGTATTACCCATGTGCATAATCAGAGCAGAGTACATTGAAGTACCTGCTGAACACTATACAGACTTAATGTTGATGCACAGTAAGATGTCAGAAACATCACTGATGACTCAATGTGACATCTCTCGTACATAACTCCATGGCCAGCTGTGTACATGATAAAGTTGTTATTTATGCCTTCAGTATGAAAAACATCTTTTTAATTTCATTATGGCAGATGCATCATGACTGTATATAGCTTGGGAAAAGCTTTTGACTGAAGATATTACAAGAATCTTCAACAGCCCCATCAATATGACTGCATCTCCATACAGCAAATTCGTCTTATACGATGAATTGCTTATCTGATGATGAAAAAGTTTGGGCCCTTTTTCAATATACAATAGAATTTTTTAACTTATATGAATATTATGATCCTGCACGATGCCTTACTGGTCGATATATGATCGATATTTTCACTTAATTGCCCTCAAGCAACTCTATAGTTATTTCTTTGTTCCAATATGGCATTTGTACTTGTCACTTTTGGGTGTGTTAGTGTCACTAATGGAACAATAGCACAGTGCTGAGTTCATGCAGAAAGTGAAGTGCAGTGAAGTGAAATGACTACCAGTGTAAGTGAGTTGGAAACTTTTTAGACTCTGTTGGGTGAGTGACCCTTGACCAACTAATCCTCACTGAACGCATGTTATAACTGACTCAATACATGATAAATCGTTATGCAATGGATTTTCTCTAATGAATCATCATCGTAAAATGAGGGTGTGCTGTACTGTATATTATTCTGGGAAATGCTAACTGTATTCAACTGAGGCAAGGTCTCTGACTGAAGGAGTTAAATACCAGAGTTTATTATCACTTAAAAAATAACACCCATTGTAACTGTGATACTGAGCCACAAGAAAAAGTTTTGGCATGTCTGCTGGAAGAAAGGAAGAAATACTGAACAAAACTCTTGAACTGAATGAACATTTTAGAAACACGCTTTCAGCAAATGGTCAGTATATCCAATTGTGCAATACAGTATTCTTTAAATTTCAACATGATTAAACAGGTATTTAATGCAATGAGTGACTTAACAATACCAGACATGTTTCTTCACAACAGGTCATGTTAGCAATATTGGCCTCCTCATTAAATGATCAATCTAATTCTGTAAAATTAACAGAAAGCAACTGATTTGAAACACTTTCCAATACTAAAACACTTTAGTGCAATTGTACTGGTTTTAAATTAAACATCCTCAACTTGCAACTAATTTTCAGATAATAGATCAAGAGCTTTCAGATACACAATAAGTCAGATAGCGCAAGCATTGAAATTACGAAAATAATACTGTATACTCTAGCTGTATTTTGTGCCCAAATTTCCACCCTTATGAGTCCTTAGTTCAACTTTCTGCACACCAAAATGCAGGTGATGCACATATAAAACAATGCATTTTAAAATGCAATTTACATTATAGGCATCTACAAAGAATGTATTCAACAGCCACTGCATATGAGCTATGAAACTACTTATTTATATTACTGAGCAGCCAGCAATACCAATTTCATGAAGAATCATAATAGCAAAATCAATAACCTACAGGCAATAACATACTACACAGATATGTAAATGTAAAACCATTCAATACTGTACTACACATTTCAAAGGTGAGATTGCAACTCAACAGACCTTGGAATTAATACAGCATTTCATATACCTGTGCCAATATTATCAAATACACCTTCAAAATATAATAATCTCTTCACTTACAGACACTTCCACAACCAGAAGCAAGAAAGCCAGCCTGTATGAAAGCATGGACCCGTACATCAACATGATGCTGCAATGCTAGGAGGGGGGGAGCGAATTCTTGTGCTACTGTGGCTAGTAAGTAATACCTTGTAAAATAAATAACGCACATTCATAGGCAATTAATGTTTCAATGGCTTAAAAAGTTATCATCTTCATATGACAGAATTATTTTTATATCAAATCTCTGTATTATCGCTCAAAAAAAGTATCCTTACTCATGTGAATGCAGGACTCCATGATGAGTGAAGCAATTTGAACAGTATCAGTATTCCATATTTCGTTGTCCATTGTGTCAAAATGACTTGCATCACTTTAGAAAGGAAGCTTTTCTGAGCGATAGTACATATAATATGGGGTACTATATAATAACAGCTTGAACTGTACATGAAACTTCTTTACTATTCTGTACAGCTACAAAACAAAAAAATTTATTTCAGCTGTGCAGACACTATAAACAAGTATGTACATAAATATTATCTTCATAAATGTTTTTGTTATAAATTTTTACTACATTCATATTCTTTATAGTTAAAAGGGTGTGCAGGGCACATGGTAACTGGTGAGTATGGAACACAGTCTCCATTTAAGGCACCAGATGTCTCCAAGGGAACTCACTTCGTAAGTAATCACACACACAACACTTAAATTCATTCACATTTGTTCACACCGTCACCCTGACTACAAAAATCAAGATCAGTGATTCCTCTTACATATGCAGTTCAAACATTTTTCATTCATTCATTCATTGCCAGACGCCATGTATCCCAAACGGGGTGGCCAAGGGCTTAGAGTTAATTGTTTTACAGGGAGGGGCACTAATCTTCCACCAACCCCACTTGACACATACATACATTAAATTCAGTACCACAGTTCTTAGTAGCCAAATACAGCAGAGTCCCACTTATCCATATGCAGTATGGTAGTCCGCATTATATAACCCCTACAGCATGGTGAGGTGTTTTTTTTTTTTTTTTTTTTTTTTTTTTTTTTGCTACCACCATGTGATTTTGTTCAGATTATGAGAACCCATGCAGTGAAGGGAGTAAATATGGCTTCATCTAACCTCTCATCTCAAAAAGTTTATATTAGGATGAATAAAATCATCTGGAGGTAGTGAGAATCAAATATAAATCATCAGAAAAAGGGGGATAAGAATAAGAAACCAACCTATACTTACAGCATTTTACATGGCTGTAAAACTTCCCATTATCTATGAAAGATTCAACCCTTGTGCATAAGGAAGGGCCATCCTCCAACAACTGTATGGTATTTCACTACTATACTGCCAGGCTCGACAAAATCTAACTTATAGCCATTCCATCATCCAATCCTATGCCACCCCATGAGTAGCGTAGGAGCCAGGGGTTAGGCAAGTTGGTCCTGACGTTTAAGATGACAGTGACAAGCCTCAATCATCCCTGAGTGGCATTACGTGAGCAATAAACCCCAACCACCCCTGAGCCTGCACAGGCTCAGTCTGACTGGAGTGCCTTTATTACCCAATAAACCACCAGGTGCCATTATGTGGTTATATGGTTACCACCCAGCGTGGTAAATGGTCTCATGGTGTACAGGAAACCATTTGGCTTGTCACTCAGTGTAGAGTCATCCACAGGCAGAAGGGAGAAGAAAGAGTGAAGGAAAGTAAGACAGAAGAAGGAGTGTAAAGTCACCTGCAGGCAGAAAAAAAAGGAAAGAATGAAGGGAAGAAAGACAGAAGAGGAAGGAAGAGAAGAGAAGAAAGGGTAGACATATTCAATAAATTATTGTTTTTAGCTATATATTTACTCATGAGACCAAAGAAACCCCTGGAATCCCAGCTTTCCAAGGGAATGTACTAAGGGCTTCAATTGACATGCTACACTATGAAATAGAATTAATTGATTTCCTGTTTTCTTGTATGAATTCTAATAATTAAATATCAGCTATTACGCCCAAAATTTTACATGAACTTTTTTTCCTATGTTTTGGGGGTGAAATCAGCAAGGGTAATCACCTCATTTCTTGGTTTTATAATTCGATCAATAGCCAAGCGTTTACTGATGCAGTTCGTTGACACTGCAAGTTGGAAGCAGACAGCTGAACATTGTGTGTGTGATAAATGCTACAGCACCTCGCTATATGCACATCCAGAAAGAAAACGTGAGAAAGTAAAAATTTTAGCTCAATTATTCTTCTGTTATTGTTCAACTATATCACCAGAAATGTTGAAAGTTTACACGCTGATGAAATTATGACTACGGGCGTATGTACAAAAGCTCATTTGGTCGGCACAAGCTCACAATGTCCACTTTACTGGTTAGGATCCTAATCTCATCAAATTTCACACCTCACTTTCTCATATACTCATTTTTCATACCTATTTTCATTCTTGCCCTACCACAACAGTTTAAAATAATAATAATAATAATGAAAATAATAATCTATCTATCTATTGCCAGACGCCTCAATCCCGTTTGGGGTGGCCACAAACAAATCGCCTCCAAGTCGCCCTGTCCCCCGCCATTTCACTCCCCTGCTCCCAGCTCACACCCCCCTCTCTCATATACCTCTCCACCCCATCCCTCCATCTCATCCTCGGCCTCCCCCTCCCTCTTTCCCCCTCCATCCATCATCCAATCCTACGATGCCCCACGAGGAGCGTAGGAGCCCAGGGCTAGGCAAGTTGGTCCTGACATTGGAGATGGGTAATAATTATAGTAATAATCCATATCCAATTTTAAAAAAGCTACACAAAATGTCAAAAGATTATATATATATATATATATATATATATATACATACACTCAACCCTCGGCTATCACGGGTTCCGCTATAGCGTATCTCGCTATCACGCCTATATAAAAAACTACCCAAATACCTTTATCACGCACTAAATGCCTGTTATCGCGGAACGGAAATGTTAAAAAATTTCAAAAAGGCCGGGCTCCGGTGCTCTGCCCAGCCACCATAAGCTTCACTCCGTGATTGGTCGTGTGACGCCAGCGCCAGCCGAGCGCTGATTGGCCGACCGACTGGGTCTCTTGCCCGCCAAACCATTCAAGTGCGCACCCTCAGACCATGAACAGTGACAGCGAGAACAATAACCTTTTTTATGATATGACCATGGCCAACGTACCCCCTCCCTGTCCCACTACCATCACCCAACATAATGCTGCGGCACCTGGCAGGAAAATAAAGAGAAGGAAGAACCTAAGTTATGCAGATAAACTGGAAATGTGAAACTTATCGACAATGGAGAGACCAAGCAAAGTGTGGGGAAGAAATATAACATCAGTGAATCAACTGTGAGGGGTATTTATAAGAATCATGATCACATCATAAAACATGCTCATTTTTGGACTATTATATGTTAATATGTGGTACAAAATGGGTATCTTAGGGGTAAATATTGAGGTCATGGCACCAATTAGAATTATTTCCATAAGTTCTTCAATTCGGCTATCACGGTTTCGGATATAGCGCAGCCATAGCAGGACCAATTGGGAGTGATAGCCGAGGGCTGAGTGTATATATAAATATATACACTATACAGTAAAACCTCGATATAACGGAGTTCAATAGACCGGAATTCGCTTTTATCGGAATCGAGGAGCTACTGGAATAAATTCCTATATATCAGAAAAAGTCTGATAAAGCCAGATGCAGTCTGGACTGCCTGACCACTTCAGCTATGTTCACAACAATAAGGCAAATAAAAGACATGTCTGTCAGTGTACAGTACAGTATTATTATATATATTATACTATTTGATCAATATAGTGAAGTTATAACACAGTACAGTACCGCAATGATAGTCAAAACAGTTTAAAACCCATTCATGCTATCTGGACTAATGTCTGTTATGTTGGAAAAAGTCAGAGATAGCAGGGGGAAGTTCGGATGTCGCTTTTATCGGAATTTCGCATTTTTCGGAGTGGCTTGGGCCCCAATTAGTCCGTTATAGTGAGGTCTTACTGTATATATGATGGAACCAAGATTTTGACTGCCTGGATGATGTGTGAATAACTACGTGGCCTACATCACTCAGCAGGCATTTTGGACGTCTCTTAGTTTGTGCCTGCTCTCTCACTGTTCAAGCATCCCACCTCATATCATCCCTTAGGTGGAAAATTGCTTTGGCATGATGAAGAAGATGAATGAAATTCTGTTTATTAAATGTCAATAACCTTGCACTCTAACATGGAACATAGTGAAAGATATTATTATTAATCACTAGTCACGAATCACTACTATAGCCGATTTGTTCTGATCTGAGAAGAGATGAGCCTTAGACTTTTGAAAGCTGACAGCTGATTGGTTGTCTGAGCCCATTCATTAATGACGCATTCAAAGTTATCTCTAGTATATGGTTTTCAATACCCATTTGATGATAAGAATGCCTTAATAAAATATTAACAAGTACAGTGAAAATCCTCCAGTCCAACCACCAGTAATCCAAATATCCTAATACTCTGAATTTTTCAAGGCGAAATTTTTCCAATTCTTCTGGGCTTTATCTCAGGATTTATCTGGCTTGGACTTGGTCTTGGACTTGGGTGTATCTGCCTTCAACTATTCAGCTAAACTTCTATGAGTTTCTGATGTCTAAAACAATAACCCATATCATTTTAAGCGTTTATTTAGTGATCATGTACATATTTGTAATGTTTTCAAAGGTCCCTTCCAATAATCCCAAAGACCTTTGGTCCCCTGCCATTCAGATTACAGGACTTTTACTGTATACCAATACACCAGTCCTGTATGAGACAGCCCTAGCATGTATTCAACATGGACGGTGGGTGTTAGCGCCGAAGTGGTGACATGTAGAGGTGTATGGTATGTAGGAGGACTGCTGGGCCATGATAGCAGGCTGTGAAGCCTATGCCCAGAGTCGGACACATAAAATATATATATATATATATATATATTCAATCCTCGTAAATCGCGCGTTCATAAATCATGGATTCGTAAATCACGGCTAGGTGGCTGTCAGACTGCCGGGAACCTTTAATCACCGTTAAGTCACGAAAATCGCGGATCTAGGCACCCAAGTGGGCCTTTTCCGAGGAGAACCGTAAACCCCGGCATTCAAACTGAAAATCGCGACCCAACAACCAATCACCGCGCGTCCCTGGTGGCATATGTGCATACTAATGCCGCCTTGTTGTTGTTGTTCTTGTCCTGCCAGTCCACACACTACAGACTGTCGCCGTGGAGTACGAGAGTTACCTGCCATTTTTGTGCAACTTCCCCCCGCCTCCTACCTGCCATGGCCCCTCCCGACCCCCCAATGAAGCGCTCTAAGCAGTATGGCGTCAAGAAGCTGCCGCAGTTGTCGTACAGTCAACGTTTGGAACTCATTTGTTGTGCTGAGAGGGGAGAGAAGGTTTCAAAGCTGGCAAATGAGTTTGGGAAGAACAAGTGCTGAGAGGTTTTAAGTTCTTCCCAACACCACCCCGCTCCATTCACTTACGCAATTTCGTCATAGGATTAAGGTGAGATCCCTTAATACATGCATTGAATATTCCTAAATTGGTGTGTTTGTGTTTGATGGTGCCTAGATAGGTGTAGGTAGGGTACTGTGGGGGGGGAGTTGGCCAAAGTCCAGACCCAAATTAATTTTTCATATAAGAGTTATTATTCATAAATCACGGCAGTGGTCCAGACCCAAATTGCCGCAATTTACGAGGATTAAGTGTAGTTATTTGCATACATTAATTTAAAAACAGGGCCTTACTAAATTTATCAGATAGCCTAGGTACGTGTGAAATTTTATATTCTCAGGGCAAAACAAAACAAATCCATGTAAAATTTCACAAGTAACTTGAGTTTCCCCCCCAATGTTCTTGCAAATTAAGGAAAATTATGTCATTACTGCAACATTACATAAAATCTAGCCAGGTAAAAGATCAGAAATCTAATGAAAAATGACTGGCAAACACAGGTGAAGAAGCTATATGTCACTGTCACTTTTAAAAACCTTGCAGCCCATACCTTGTCACAGCTCAGTTGTATGTTGTAACTAGATATCAGAAACTAAAAATACCAAAAATTTAGTGATGATGAGAAAGTAGGGAGCATAATGCAAACTGATACGACAGCAACACAGTCTCAAGTAAATCTGAATATTCGTCTGTTGAGTAAAGTGGGACATCCCATGAGCGGCCTATGACCCCCCCCCAGTCTATCATTCATTAAAATTCAGGGAATATGTTATACTTCATTGCAATCCTGATGCTTTACTAGGTTATACTTTATAAACTATCACAGTAATGACATAATTTACTTTAATTTGACTGAACATAAGAACAAAATCAAGGTACTCATAAAACTTTACATGGACATGTTTTGATTTGTTCTGAGAATTCAAAATTTCACATGTATCTAGGCCATCTGATAAACTTAGTATGGACCTATTTTTAAATTAATGTATGCAAATAACTATATATAACATTTTATTTTGAGCAATCTTATCATAAAATAGTTATTAAAACCCATAAAATAAATTTAAAATGCATTGTTAACAATTAATGGACTCAGACAACCAATCAGCTGCCACCCTTCAAAAGCTTAAACTCTTTTCTTCTCAGATCAGTTGTAACGCCAAATTTGTTTCTTTTATATATATATATATATATATATATATATATACACACACACACACACAGTATACAGTAGTTTGGAGTTTCACGCTGTGTCCTCTTTTTTCAATAAGGGCTAAGGCGTTGCCCCTGGGTATATGGAAAGAGAGAGAGAAAGAGAGAGAGAGAGAAAGAGAGAGCATCAAGGAGTGGAAGGATGCTAGTATGAACAAAGTACTTTGCCTCACACCATTCTGTATGGGGATGTTCGCTATTGGATTCTGAATTGGGCGGGGAGGTGGGGTGGGGAAATCCTCTAGTACTCCCTTTGGAAGCCTCAGAGGACCTAGGGCATTGGAGGGCCCCTTGATAGATTGTCACTGTTCACATGTTTTAAGCCACAGAAGACAACCTCATGTCTCTGGCAGGGTTTCATGGATGGAGAAACCTCTGCTACAATTTTTATTCAAACCATGGTATGTCAGCATATTCTGTAGCTTCCACTCACCATAACTGTACCACTATATTATCAAGATGGTGCTAACTAAAAAAAAAAAAAGTTCAAACTAATAAGAACAAAGTTTTACATGGCAGACTTGTATAAAACAGTTTCGAACATCACGAGTGTACAGTACATAACTTGATGGCATGGCTACAAACCCATGCATTACAGTATAGATAATGAGCTATCGTGTAAAAAAAATAATAATAATAAAATACATAAAAAAATAAAAAATAAAACTGCTACTGTATATCTAACCAAAAATTTCATATAGGCATTATTTAAAAATAATTCCCACCACTCAACTTTAACCTAAAAAAAAAAAAAAATACTGTGTACTGTACTTTATACATTAACACTTCTTTTCTGAGCAAAATAAAAATCACAGCACAATCAACCCAGGTGGCATATAAAAGGATAAACACACTTTTCTGACAAGTTCAATTTCACACTGCAGACGGCTTATGGTACATAGTCCTCCAATTTAAACAAATAAAGAAGAGAAAGAGGCATCTGCAACAAACACTGAACAGTATATGTGTATTCCTAACTATGATGACTACAGCTTTGTCTTTTCTGGAATGGTTGAAAACTGACAGGCATCAAAATGGCACTGTTTGTAACATAATACTGGAGAAAATAAATGACATGGAAGGCCATACAAGATGTTAATGAACTGCAACTGTTCCTCATGCCAGGCAGAGTAGTACCAATATTCTTATATACACCACATATGAATGGCAGAGTAGTACCAACATTCTTATATACACCATATTATGACTATCTGCTTTCACCTATACAGAGTACTGAAATGTCAGGAAGAACACACTTTTTTTTTAAAGTCTCCAAAGAGACAACCTGTAAAATGGGGCTGTTTGACTCATTCTGGCTATTTTTCGTTGTACTAAGGCTTGTAGTGCAACATATAGGGCGCTTAAAAAGCTTTACTGCATGGGTAATGAAACACAAATGATCCCACCTCATATGTGAAAATGTTTTTTAACACCGAAAAACACAGAAAAGACATTTGAAAAATAAAAATAATGTTTATCAACACCTGATGTGGGGCAATTGGACTCGGTGGCCTTTCCTTTAGTGAAATATTCAAAGTTTTCATTCCAATTGCTCTGACCTTCACTGCCTTCTTGCCCAGTATTGTCCTTTGGTTGTGTGCCTTCAAGAGACCAGCCTCTTGGCTTCCTCTGCTTCAATTTGAATTGAACCAGCCAGAAGAAGTTCCTTTATATACTATATCCCAATTGGTCCTCCTTCAATCCATGACTGCTGCAAGTGTTCAGCCTTGTAAACAACATATCTACTCACAGTAATGGAGAACATGATGGATGTTGAACTCTTCGTTGTATTCATGATATGCACTGAATGTTTTATACCAGGCCAGAATATCTGAAGCTTTCCCTTAAGATTATCCATGATGTTGGCTTCATCATAGTTAATGATGACTGCAGGGAGTACTCCCCTAAGGCTCTCTTTCAACTTTTTGAAGCAGGCCACTCTGACTACTTCAGAGACAGCAGCCCGCTTCCTCAGAATATTTTGGCATATCCTGGAGGACAGCAGGACATTATGTCTTTTCAGGAACACATGTAACCAGTGTGTAACTGGGAGATTATCCTTGAAATCCATGATGTAGTGTCTGCAACTGTCCAGATAGTACTTGATGACGTTGCAGCATATAAATTGCCCCAAAGTGCCAAGTCAAATTGCCCCAGGAGGCCAAGTTGTATTGCCCCATTAGTCTAATATAATATTTTATAAATGAAAGCAGCTAACTTACTTTGGTTGGTGGATAATCATTAATGACACTTAGCTTGTTATTATATATCCAAGGGACAGCGGAGGAAAATACAGTTAATCTTGTCTTTACTGTTGTAAATCACAGCTCAAAACAATCTGAAAATAACAGGAATGAAAAACTGATCACAGATCACTTACCTTCAGCAAGTTATCCCTAAATTTCATGTACAATATGAATTAGTAACTGCAGAATATATTACCACATGAAAAAGTAAAATATACCCGTATATAAAACTGTCTGGACCACCTGGGTCTCATTACTCCTTACCGAGTCTAATTGCCCAAAGTGAATCAAATAGCCCCAACTTATGGTGGCATATTCTGCCCTGAAAACATTTCTGCACTATCACCAAGAGTGCATCATACACTCTTCTGCCTTCATGTAAGCTTGTTGTCTCACAACAGTTAAGCTACATACAACACATACCCTCCATCCATTACTCACTACAAACGAAGGAGACATTCCACGACACTGTAAAACACCTGAAGTTACATCACATACATCTTATGAAGTGTCAAACAGCATATAACCTAAATAATTTCACAGAGCATTCATTCAACCCTCAAATACATAGCACAGAAGAGGTAAAGCTTGTACACAACCTAAGGTGTTTTTTGCTTGTGTAGTATATTACCCCTTTAATCAAATTCTACTATCTATTCACCTCCGGTGAACCAGTCACATCCAACATATCATACACATACAAACACTGGCACACTTGTGCACAGCACAAAAATATAAAACAATTAACATTCTTTGCTAACATACAACTTCACATTTAGTACAGTACTTGTAAATCATAAGGCATCTTTCATATTACAGTAACTACTTTAGCACTGATACTACAAATAGCTGAACGCTCCCATAAAATATACACTACTTACAAAGGAAGAAGTAAAACAGACAGGAATCTAGTTCAACAGTCATGCTCTAACATGATAATGAGAATCACTTTTCATACATATATATATATATATATATATATATATATATACTTCTCTTGGACATAGCAAAAATATTTAACCCTACTCTCCATCCTCCCATGATATACAACAGTATCTTCATGAGACCCATGATTTAAAATACAGGTCAACTCAGTTCCTGGCACAACAAAGGCATGCACATTATCTGCAATGCCAAAGCACACAATTTATCCTGTTGTTGTGTAATCAGAATTCTGTTATGTCACATTAATTACCTCAATGACCTCAAGGTGACAAGCAAATGCACAAGGCATTATGCATCATGTAAATCTTACCCAGAATTTTTGTATCCACAGGAAACACAGGATCTCCAATGACCTCTAGTTATACGATATAGTAACCCTTCCTATTTGGTAACATTCTCTGGTTGAGAAACATGACTTCATCCCATATATTGTGGACAGCCAAAGTTTAGAAGCTACTGCTAACATTATCACAGACTTTGCCTCTTATGAAGTACTGTATCTGTATCATAAATTCTGCATTTATTCCCAAAAGATGTTTAGCTCATCTACACCTGGAAAATCCTTTTTCTCGTAACATTTATACTGTATCCTGAAAATTGAACTTAATGATAAGAATATAATTTTGTTGGATAACTGATGACTTGATAATGAACTATAAGACTCAACCAGTGATAAAATTCGCCACTCAATGTGATTGTAAACTCTGAACAAAATATAAGCACATGCAATGATCAATCAAACAAATCTTCCTGTTTTTTGTATGTACACATCCTGTTTGATGCTGACTGGTATAAACACAGTTCCTCAATATGAAGTGGCTTCTTACATTACCCCCGCCAGTGTTTGCTGTGATCTTTGATGGTGAGACCAGAGAATGCGATGGGTTGTGGTGCACTCTTCTCCACCACATACTGGGTGAAGCGTTTGAGGAACTTAGGATATTCTCGCTTGTACACTGCTCGGAGAACTGAAGCAGGAGCCCACCCACCAGGATTGACTGCAGGAAGAAGCACCATATACATAATAATAATAATAATAATACAGTAAGACCTCAATATAACAGACTTCAATAGACCGGAATTCGCTTTTATCGGAATCGAGGAGCTACCGGTGTAAATTCCTTTATATCGGAAAAAGTCCGATAAAGCCAGAAGCAGTCCGGACTACCTGACCACTTCAGTTACGTTCACCACAAATAAGGTTAATAAAAGACATGTCTATCAGTGTACAATACAGTATTATTATATATTATTATATATATATATACCATTTGATTATTGAAGTATTGTAGTGAAGGTACTGCAGTGGTAGTGAAAACAGTTTAAAGACCGTTGGTGCAATCTGGACTAATGTCTGATATATCGGAAATAGTCCGGATTAGCAGGGGTAAATCCGGGTGTAGCTTTTATCGGAATTTTGCTTTTTTGGAACGGTTTGGGCCCCAATTAGTCCGTTATAATGAGGTTTTACTGAAGTAGTAATAATAACACAATAAACTCTCAATTATCTGGCGCAATTCAGCCAAGTCCTACGCCAAATAAAATGAAATGCCGGATGTTGCATAGTATCCCCTCACTGGCTCAACATTTGACATCGAGCTGAATACTGTATTACTATCCATCTCAATCCTTTATGCTAAAAACTCTCCCATGAGAAAAAGATGAAAACTAAGCATAATATACAATGCAGCACTGACAAAGTACAGTCATATGTATTGTAAAGTACAATCCCAGTTAACCACGAATCTTGGGGAATTTACCTTCCTGGTTACTTTTTTTCCCCGGACCAGGACTGACCAAAAGGTGACGACTTAGGACCAAGCAAAGGACATGATACAGATGGGGATATGGAATGTAAGGGGTGCAAATGATGATGTGAAAGAGAGAGAGAGATTGTCCAGGTGCTTGAGGGTCCAAAAGTGGATGTACAGTATGTGGATTAACTATCTATCTATCTATCTACTGCCAGACACCACAATCCCGCAAAGTGTGGCCACTTGACACCAAGCTAGCTGTTCTACAGGGAGGGGCACCAACCCTCCACCAACCCAATTGTTGACACGTAGGGAGCACGTATGGTTTGCTTATATGGTTTAACTTTTTTTTTTTTTTTTTTTTTTTTTTATGCGAGGAAGAAGGAACCAAAGGCCATGAGCCCGCAGTAACAGTTCCCTCCAAGAGAAAAACAAAATACAATAGAGAGCCAAATTCAAGATCCGTTCATTTTGAGATGCCTGGACACACTGCGTTTGAAAGACTGGAGATCATAGGCAGCAGGAAATACAGTCAGAGGGAGACAGTTCCAGAGCTGACCTGTTGCATAAATGAAAGACTGGGAGTAACGGTTAACTCTTGCATTAGAGAGTTGGACAGAAAAGGGATGAGAGTTTGCTGCCAGACGGGTGCTACGCACCCGTCGTAGAGGTGGAGGAATGCAAGCAGACAGTTCAGAGGAGCAGTGACCATTAAAGTAGCGATAGAAAAGAGATAAAGATGCAACAGTGCAGCGAAGAGACAGAGGTTGAAGGGAGTAAGTAAGAGGAGGAGAGTTAATGAGACGAAAAGCCTTTGACTCCACCCTATTGAGAAGAGCTGTATGTGGGGAGCCTCCCCACACATGAGAGTTGTACTCCACACAGGGGCGGATAAAACCCCTGTATAGAGTCAACAATTGTGCAGGGGTAAAGAAAGAGCGGAGTCGGCTTAGCACACCCAATCTCTTGGAAGCAGATTTTACAAGAGATGTAATATGATCTTTCCAAGATAAGTCCCGAGTAAATGAAACCCCAAGCATGTTCAAGGATGATGCAGGATTAAGCTCAATATTATTAAACATTAGTGGGTATACCTGTGGAAGATTTTGTCGGGTTGATAGGTGTAAGAACTGAGTCTTAGATGCATTAAAGACAACCATATTATTTTTACCCCAGTCAGAGATACGAGCCAAGTCAGACATTAGGTGTGCCATAGCCTCATCCCTTGTTTGTTGAAGTAACTGTTGAGATGGGCGTTGCGGGAACCGAATGGAAAGGTGAAGGGTGGAGTCATCAGCGTATGAGTGGATAGGGTTAGATGTACAGCTTAGAAGATCATTGATGAATAAAAGGAAGAGAGTTGGTGATAGGACAGAGCCCTGAGGAACACCACTGTTGATAGATCTAGGAGAAGAACAATGGCCGTCTACAACAGCAGCTATAGAACGACCAGAAAGGAAGCTAGCGATGAAGGCACAGATAGAAGGATAGAAACCGTAGGAGGGCAGTTTGGAAATTAAAGATTTATGCCAGACTCGATCGAAAGCCTTTGAGATGTCAAGTGCAATGGCAAAGCTTTCGCCAAAGTCCCGAAAGGAGGATGACCAGGAGTCTGAAAGGTAGGTGAGAAGATCGCCAGTGGAGCGTCCCTGACGGAACCCTTACTGACGATCGGAAAGAAGGTTGTGATAGGAAAGATGCCTTAAAATTTTTCTATTAAGAATTGTCTCGAAAACTTTTGAAATACAGGACGTTAAAGCAATTGGACAATAGTTGGAGGGTTGGGAGTGGTCACCCTTCTTTGGGACTGGCTGAATGAGAGCAAACTTCCAGCAAGAAGGAAAGGTACAAGTTGACAGACAAAGGCGAAAGAGTTTGCCTAGGCAGGGTGTAAGCACAGAAGCACAGTTCTTGAGAACAACAGGAGGGACCCCATCAGGCCCATATGCCTTGTTAGTACTGAGGCCAGTGATGGCAGAAAATACATCAACTGAAGAAATTTTAATGTCAGCCATGAGGAAGTCAGAGGGGGGAAGTGATGGAGGAACAGCACCGGAATCGTCTAAGGTGGAATTGGAGGAGAATGTCTGTGCGAAGAGATCTGCTTTATCAGTAGAAGAAATAGCTACAGAACCATCAGAGTAGAAAAGAGGAGGGAAGGATGATGAGGTAAAGTTGTTAGAAAGATTTTTGGCAAGGTGCCAGAAGGAGCGGGAAGAATTTGAGTTGGAGAGTTGAGAGCATTTAGTATGGATGAAATTATTTTTAGTAGAGCAAAGAACAGACTTAGCACGATTCCGGGCAGAAACATAAAGATGATGTGATTCAGGAGTGGGTTGGCTCTGATACCTTTTGTAGGCCTTCTCCTTGTTGCGGACAGCATTAGAACAAGCGTGATTAAACCAAGGCTTTCTTGCGTTAGTCAAAGGATATGAGAAAGGAATGTATGCTTCCATGCCCGAGAGAATAACCTCCGTAATGCGCAAGGCACACTCAGATGGCTCACGGCCATGGAAGCAATAATCATTCCAGGGAAAATCAAAGAAGTACTGCCTGAGGGCCTCCCAGTCCGCGGCTCCAAAATGCCACAGACGACGTTTCCCTGGAGGGTCCACAGGCCGTACCGGAGTGATAGGACAGGTTAAGGTAAACTGAAACTAAATAAAGAGGTGAGAGTGTAAGAGAATGGGAGTATGGATGGGGTATATGTGTGGAAGTAGGTGAGAATGAGAGGGCACAAGAAGGAGTGTGTATTGTTGTGAATAACAAATGGAAGGAGAATATGAGAGAGTATGGATCAGTTGGCTCAAGGATTGTGGGTAAGATTGAAAGTTGGACTACATATGTGGGTGATTGTATGCATGTATGTGCCAATGCAAGATTGTGCAAGCAGAGTGAGAGAAGGGTTCTGGACAAATGTGGAAGTGTGCATGGAAAAGTCTGAAAGGAATGAAAGAGTGTTTTGATTGGTGATATGAATGGTAAAGTAGAGAATGTGAAGGTGGATGGAGTAGTTGGTGAGTGGGGTGTGCCTGCTAAGACAGATGAGAATGGCAGTGCTTTAGTGGACATTTGTGCTGGGAGGGGGTTGGTGATAGCCAATACCCTCTTCAGACACAAAATGATCCACAGGTATACATGGCGAGTGATGAGAACGATGGGTGGTGAACTGAACGAAAGGAAGGCAATGACTGATTATGTGTGTGTGGATGAAAGGGTACGGTGGGTAATGGATGCAAGAGCATATAGAGGTTGGGGTTGTGGATTTTCTGACCACCACTTGGTGGTGGTCAGAATCAAGGTCCAAGTAAAATGGAGAAATAGAAGAAGGGAAGGATGGGAGGAAGGAGTATATGCAAGGAGAGTGGAACAGTTAAAAGAGGATGAGAAAAAGGCAGAATATAAGACAGAAGTGGAGGAGTGATTGGGTAAATAAGGATTGGAGCAGATGGGGGATGAGGAAGGTGTGTGCAAGATATTCACAGAGGAATTATGTGCAGCATGTGAGGTGGTGTGTGGGGTGAATAGAAGACGAAAGGGAGTGCGAGGAACAGCATGGTGGAATGAAGAGGTGAGACAGGGTGTGGCACAAAAGAAGAAAGCATATAATGAGTGGATGAGAAAGAGGGGTGTGATAGAAGTTGAGAGACAGAAGAGACAGTTATATGTAGAGAGGAAGAGAGAGGAGAAACGATTTAGTAAGAAGAGAGTGGATGAGGAATTTGGAATGTAAAGTGAAGGAAGTGTAAGAAAACGTTCTGGAAAGTGGTAATGAGTGTTAGACAAGTTGGCAATGAAGTTAGTCAGGGAGTGAAAGATAAAAATGGTAGACTGCTAGTAGAGAAGGGAGAAAAAGTGAGCAGATGGAGAGAACACTTTAAGGAATTGTTGAATATAGAGAATGAAAGCAATAAGAGTATAAGTGGCTGGGGAATGGCTGGGAGAAAGAGGGATGTGAGAAGAGAGGAAGAAATCAGTAGGTTGGAAGTTGTGGAAGCAATGAAGAAAGTCAAAATGGGGAAAGCCCCAGGAATTGATGGAGTGTGTGGTGAAGTGCTAAAGCATGAGGGAGAAATAGTAGTAGAATGGATGGGAGGAAGGTAGAGTCCCGGAGGATTGGAAGATAGGGAAAGTATATGGCAGGATACTTATTGACAGAGTTAGAGATATAACAGAGGAATTAGTTGGAGAAGAACAGGGAGGTTTTAGGAAGGGAAGAGGTTGTGTAGATCAGATACTCATTCTTAGATCTATAGTTGAAAAGTTTCTAGAGAAGGGAAAGAAGTTGTATGCAGCATTCATGGATTTGGAGAAAGCATATGACAGGGTGGATAGACAAGGATTGTGGAAAGTATTAAGAATATATGGAGTAGATAAATGAAGGACTGGGAGTAACGGTTAACTCTTGCATCAGAGAGTTGGACAGAAAAGGGATGAGAGTTTGCTGCTACACGGGTGCTACGTGCCCGTCGTAGAGGTGGAGGAATGCAAGCAGACAGTTCAGAGGAGCAGTGACCATTGAAGTAGCGATAAAAAAGAGATAGAGATGCAACAGTGTGGCGAAGAGACAGAGGTTGAAGGGAGCCAGTACGAGGAGGAGAGTTAATGAGACAAAAAGTCTTTGACTCCAACCTATTGAGAAGAGCTATATGTGGGGAGCCTCCCCACACATGAGAGTTGTACTCTACACAGGGGCGGATAAAACTGGCGTACAGAGTCAACAACTGTACAGGCGTAAAGAAGGAATGGAGTCTGCATAGCACATCTAATCTCTTGGAGCATATCTTACAAGAGATGTAATATGATCTTTCCAAGATAAGTCCTGAGTGAATGAAACACCAAGCATGTTCAAGGATGACGCATGATTAAGCTGAATATTAATAAACATTAGTGGGTACACCTGTGGAAGATTCTGTCAGATTGATAAGTGTAAGAACTGAGTCTTTGATACATTAAAAACAACCAGATTATTTTTACCCCAGTCAGAGATAAGAGCCAAGTCAGACACTAGGTGTGCCATAGCCTCATCCCTTGTTTGTTGATTAACTGCTGAGATGGACGTTGCGGGAACCGAATGGAAAGGTGAAGGGTGGAGTCATCAGCGTATGAGTGGATAGAGTTAGATGTACAGCTTAGAAGGTCACTGATGAATAAAAGGAAGAGAGTTGGTGATAGGACAGAGCCCTGAGGAACACCACTGTTGACAGATCTAGGAGAAGAACGATGGCCGTCTACAACAGTGGCTACAGAATGACCAGAAAGGAAGCTATAGATGAAGGCACAGACAGAAGGATAGAAACAGTATGAGGGCAGTTTAGAAATTAAAGAATTATGCCAGACTAGATCGAAAGCCTTTGAGATGTCAAGTGCAATGGCAAAGCTTTTGCCAGAGTCCCGAAAGGAGGATGACCAGGAGTCTGAAAGGTAGGTGAGAAGATCTCCAGTGGAGCGTCCCTGACGGAACCCATACTGATGATCAGAAAGAGGGTTGTGATAGGAAAAATGCTTTAAATTTTTCTATTAAGAACTGACTCGAAAACATTTTAGAGTGTACAACACATGCTAAAATGCTTAACTGCTATATCATTAAACCCCTAGACCGTCACATGGCCAGTTGTAAAAAAAACAGCGAGTGTTCAGTGTTTTTGAACTTGTTTCTAAAATTTGCTTAGTATATACACAAGTGCATGTAATTTTTTACAATAAAAGTGGCTGGTTAGGATCATTAAGGCCATGTACTGTATGTGGGCACTCATGCCCAAGAAAGGGTGAATGGAGATTTGAGTGATGAGTTTTCCATGAATGTCGGTGTGCATCAGGGGTCAGTCTTGCGCCCCTTGTTGTTTATCATAGTACTTGATGCCCTCTCATGTGACTTCAGAAGTGGACTCCTGTGGGAGATGTTGTATGCTGATGATCTGGTGTTGGTTGCAGAGAATGAAAGGGAGGTGGAGGAAAGATTTAGGAAGTGGAGAGATGGTATGGGGTACAAGGGCTTAAGAGTAAATGCAGATAAAACAAAAGTGAAGGTATCTAGGGATGGAGGCAGTACTGTCAAAAAAAAGAGGGAGTGGCCATGCACAATCTCCCACAAGGGCATGGGAAGTAATTCCATCTTGTGCAGTGTTTGTGATAAATGGGCGCATAAGAGATGTTGTGGTATTAGAGGAAAACTGGGAGATAACGCTGACTTAATGTGTGCGCTGTGTCTGGGAGAGCATGTGGAGATTGCCAGGTGTGAAAGGAATGAACATGCTGGAAAGTCTCTTGCGTGTGTGGAAGAGTTTTGTTATTTGGGAGACATGTTATGTGCTCAAGGTGGGGCTGGAGCTAACTCTGTGGCTAGAGTGAGGAGTGGTTGGAAGAAGTTCATGGAGTCGTTGCCTCTCTTGACATTGAAAGGGCTCTCCCTCCGTGCTAAGGGATCTTTGTATGTGGCTTGTGTTAGGAATGTAATGCTGTATGGTAGTGAGACCTGGGCAGTAAAGGAAGAGGATATTCACAGGCTCCAACATACAGAAATGGCAATGACTAGGTGGATGTGCAGTGGATCCTTGAGTGCAAGGCCTGGGGGGGCTAGGTTAATGATGGAAGAGTTGAGAGGTAGGGTGGGACTGAAGTGTATTGGTGTTGTGATGAGGAGGTACACTGAGATGGTTTGGGCATGGGGAGAGGATGAGGGATGATAACTGGGTGCACAAAATGAGAAGTGTTAATGATGGCAGCAGGGTGGTGAGAGGCAGACCTGAGAGAGAACGTGACTCCCAGTGTGTTGTTATAGTGAATGGAGAGAGACTGGAATTGCTGAGACTTCAAATACCTGGGTACAGTGATAGAAAAGAGAGGAAAATGTGCACAAGAAGTGGAAAGCAGAGTGGCACAAGGAAGGAAAGTAGCTGGTGCTATGAAGGCCTTGATAAGAAGCAGAGGTTTGAGTGTTGCAGCTGCATATGGCTTACATGAAGGAGTGTCTATTCCAACTTTAACATATGGGTGTGAGACTATGGTGTGGCATAAAAATGAAAAGTCATGAGTGAAAGCTGTGGAGATGGGACTGCTGAGGAATGTATGTGGAGTACAGAGAGTGGATAGGATACAAAATATTGTGATTCGTGAGAGATGAGAAGTCTGTGGACACCAGAATCGAGAAGAGTGTATCAAGACGGTATTGTCATGTGGAGAGAATAGATGACAACAGAGTGGTGAAATAGGTATACCTGAGGGAATTTGAAGAAGGGAAGAGGCGAGGTAGGCCAAGGAGAAGGTTTTTTTTTTTTTTTTTTTTTTTTTTTTTTTTTTTGTCCGACTCTGGGCATAGGCTTCAGAGCCTGCTATCAAGGCCCAGCAGTCCTCCTACATACCATACACCTCTACATGTCACCACTTCGGCGCTAACACCCACTGTCCATATTGAATACATGCTAGGGCTGTCTCATACAGGACTGGTGTATTGGTATTAGCGGGGGTATTTTTACGACATGTCGGCGGGTCTTCTGGTAGATCAGTAAAGCCTGATTTAATGAAATTCAAATCCTTAAACTGTTCCCTGCCCCAGCCGGGATTCGAACCTGGGTCCGTTAGGACTGCAGGACACCTCTCTACCGATTGAGCCACCGCATGTGAGGAAGGGAGATATGGAAGCTGGTGAGACTAGGGGACTGACAAGAGATCGTGCTGGCTCGATGAATGTTGTAAGAAGTGCATGATCAGGGATTTGGCACCACTTTTTAACGTGACAGCGTTTGGACTGACTCTGTCGGATACCTTTATGTGAAGCTACAGAATGTGGTGAACGTTTTTTGGTGTATCAGATGGAGCCAGGATTCTGGGGGCTTGAATGATGAGTGAATGGAGGCGTGGCCCAATGGACTGGACAAACTTGGGCTGTCTAGATGTTGCTAGTCCTCATCCTACCCTAGGGTGGGAAAGGAGGTCTGGATGATGATGATGATGATATGATGATGATGATGATGATAGTACAACTATACTGTATGTGTAATGCAACATTAAACTGCATCCATTCAATACTGACCAACAGAACAATAGGTAATCTTGGTGAGAAGATTGTCTCGAGTGATGGGGTCTCCTTCAGGTGGTGGGGGGTCAATGAAGGTCTGGCACACGAAGCACACTGTCAGGTCCACACGCACACACTTCCCATCATTCTGGTCAATCCAAATGCAGTTAAATTCTTTTAAATTTCAAGAGGAAGAAGAAGAAGAAGAAAAAGGAGGAGGAGGAGGAGGAGCTTAACATCTAAAAATGTACTGGACTAGCCTATAACAGCTTGGCTTTGGGTACCGCCAGCTTAGAGAGTACTCTAGGATTGTGGCCATTTGGTGACTACAGTCTACACTCAGTATGTGACGGAGTTACATCAGGTGAAAACCTATTGCATACCGATATATTATATGTCGATCTCGATTTAGTATGGGTTCAATGGTGGTACTATACACTTGGGGGTTGAGGGGCACGTAACATAAAATCTCAAAAACCTTACCAGTTTTAACTTGCCCTTAGTGCCTTCAGCACTACCAGTAGGGGTAGCATCCTTGCCAGACATTATTTTCAAGTCACAAGTTTTAGTACTTCACACACAAAGTTATCATGCCACTTAATATTGCACACTGCACAATTTATTGCCCATTTGCACTGTTATCTGGTGATAACGATGGTGTTTCAGTGGCTGTGCATGCGTGACATGGAACGATAGGGAGACGATCACTGGGAATGTCTGCACTGGATGGCTATCTTGGCTCAAATGTCTGTCGACTTTAGCAGGAGGCACCACATACGCCAAAACTGTCATACGTGGCAACCTCGATTATTTTATACTGTGTGGAAATTCCATGATCGTTAACCCCTAATAACTTTTCATCATTTTATTGATTTACTGCATGCCATACTGTCGTATACCTAGTTCTGACTCAACACGTGTAATATTCTGATTTACTCGTTGCTTTAAACACCTCACTATGAATGGTGATGCTCATGAGAAGCCTACAAATGGTGATACCGTGCACCCTAGATGGAGCTGCTTCATGATCCACCCAGTAGTCAAATCTCATATTTCCATGCACTTTGCTGTGGGAAGGACACAGATATGACATGGGTGTGGTGCTGTCTACCAAAAGAGGGTGCTGGATCCTTAAATGTTGTATGAACTGTACTATATTGTGCCCCATGGATGGTTCCACAGAAACAGTTGCTTACTTGCAGTTAATGGGTCTGCTTGACCAGATGGATTGATGTTAAGTAGAAACACTAAACATGACTGAGTACAATAAAAAAGTGGTATATTTAATAATTTGGAATGAAAAAATAAGCTGACATACTTAACAAGTATTCATTGCTAAAAATGTTGTGGCCAGCTGCAACCTACTCATTTTTCAACAATCACCCAAACCACTGTCAATAAACATACCGAGCATGATAGGGCAGCCTACTGCGATGCTACTCCCAGGTTCGGGCCCCTCACTATTGGTTGGAAGTGGCAGCCTGGGAACTGCTTGTAACCTCTGCAACAGATCTGAGCCCCATCCCACCCCAGTCTCAAAACTGTGCTAGCAGAGCCCACACCAAGCCTCCCCCTAAGTCTGCCACTAGGCAGTGGGGGCAAAGTTTTCTGGATGCACGCCCTTGCTGGCGTCAACCAGTGATGTACAGTAATGGGGACTGTTGTGCGGTAGGTAAAGTGCATGCTGAGTACAATGCAGCCTTGTTACACCATGCCTCGTTGCGTGATAAATCACAACAACGATAATTCAATAGTTATACCCTGTCCTGATACAATGTTAAAAAGTTAATCGCAATTTCGCTACAATATTATCAATGGTTGCCTCCGAAAATCCCAAGCAGACGCGGTGATGCACGTGTCAAAATAGCCAACCAGCATTTACACTGGCTGTGATCGTTGCCTTTCATTTCATTTTGTGTATGATTATCCATAGAAACACCACTGTTATCGCCAAATAACAGTGCAAGTGCCTAACAAATAGTACAGTAGGCAATATTAAGTGAAGTGATAATTTTTTGTGTGTGAAATACTTTAACTTGTGACTTGGAAATCATGTGAACCATAGGTAACCAACCCCTTAAGAGTCCCTACTCAGCTGACTGATTCAAGATCCCCACGCAGTATTTACACTGGAGTGATTCTTTTTTGTGTGTGAAATACTGAACCTTCTGACCTGGAAATCATGTCAATCTTGCATAGCCATCGACCCTTTAACGGGCCCCTACTCGGCCGACTGAGCCAAGATGCCTGACCAATGTTTACATTCGATGTGATCATTGCCGTTTGTTCTATTCTGCGATGGAAAGGCCACTAAAACACCATTGTTATCACCACATAACAGCACAAATGCTTAACAAATACAGAGCCCTCTCACAGTGAACAAGTTTATAGGCGGCAGACGAGCTCATTCACTGTGAACAACGTATCTTATGGGAAAAATAGCACATGGGCGGCACTGCTCCCTCAAAGTCCAATTTTTGAGCCACTGAGCTGAGAAGTACTGAAGGGAACATTTCAAACACATGACGTACAGATAACAAACACATGGTTATTTACCTTAAATGGAGCAGATGGTAGTCCTGATTGGTTTGAATACAGGTGGTTCTGAGGCAGGGAGATACTCTTAGGGTGACCCCACCATATCATCTTCCACTCCCTCGTTCCCATCAGTGTTGCCAAGCAGAAATCTTCAAAAGTGCTAAGCTCAACTTTAAAACGCGCTGAACTATAGGTGAACAGTTCAAATTTTTGTGCTAAATTGGACTTCAAAATGCGCTAGATATAGAAGAAAATCTAATATTTTTTGGTGTTAAATTATTATCACAGGCACTAGATCTAGCACCAAAAGCGCGAAGTTGGAAACTCTGCCTGTTACCAGTCCTGCCCTCATCACTTGACTGAACCACTTCCCCACGTGCCTCTACCTCATTCACCTCTCCCATAAAACCTTCAGAGTCCAAAGATAACATTACTGACATCACATCATCATCATCTTCCCCAAGAAGTGTAGCAGATGATGTAGAGGCAACTGGCTCCTTGTTCTTGAGTTTGGTAGTAGCGTGTGATGAGTGTTTGTTTTCTTCTGTTGACTTCCATACTGTGTCTTTCAATGTAATAACGAAAAGTGGTTTCTAACCCACTGAGCACTTCCTATGTCGTAAGATGATCTACTGGGAGGGGGGAGTCATTCAATGTGGGAGATGGCAGTTATGGCCTACTCTTTCCTTCGAGTTCGTTCACTCGGGGTTCAACTCATTCATTATGATTTTGTGGACCTGATAACTACACCCTTCCTTCACTAGGCAATTCATTCACTATGAATACACTCACTGTGCGAGGGTACTACAGTGCAGTGTGCAATATTAAGTGAAGTGACAAAATATCTTTTTGTGTGATCGTACTGGCCCTCCAACTGTCTCCCTGCCTTACAGGGGGGAGAGGGGACCTTGGAAACTGCTCGTATCAGCACAGGACAAACTTCAAATGGGTGGCATTTTTTTTTTTATTTTTTTTATTTTTTTTATGGGCTTCATGGTCAAGGTCACCCTCCCTAACCCCATTGAAACCATTATACCGACCTTGTTACATGATAGTTTGTTATGCAATAGGTCTTCACTTGATGCAATCCTATCGCATAATGAGGCTGGACTGAAGTGCATGAGATAGTTAGAGAAAGGTGTTTGGGAAAGTATGCTAACCTACTCTCTGTTTTACTGTAACACAGAAAAAGTCAGCAAAAGGGGATGGTTAAGATATACTGATGGCTAGTGACACATGCTACAAATTTCATTATATATTATGAGCTTTGAGCCTTGAGTTTCCTAATTCTTATGAACTTACGGGAGCATCAGGGTGTTCAGTGGAATGGTTACAGACAATCCATGTGTCATGTGCAGGGCCATTAGCTGGGTGAGAGGACGGGATCTGACGAATGTGGGACCAGAAAAGTGCATCACGTTGGGCAGTTGGCCAAACACGCTTGTGCAACTGAAGGAAGATAAGGGTGTCCGAGGATATTCGGTCCAATACCGTCATTTGCTCTATGCTCGCTGGAAAATACAAGAATATTAAGTAAGAACAATGAAGCTTTAAAAAAAACTTTCATATAGTACATACAATAAATACAATGTACACTGTTGGTAGTTTTCCAACTTTTGAGCTTTTCTGTTCTTATTCTGCATTCTATGCACTTTATTTTACAGTGTAAAACATGGTCAGGATGATGTTGATGCCATACATAGCATTAATGCAAATTAACCTGCACAATGCCAGCGACATACATCTACGTCCCCTTCAAAAACGCTGGTGACGTACACCTACGTCCTACAGCATTTTGAAGTAATTGCAAGCAAAGGAAGTAAAATGGAAGGTAATATCGTATCTCCCTAACTTCAGACATTTCTCCGCTCCACTTACAACACTAATTTAGGAGCACGGGAGGCAAGTATGTCTTCACAGGCTGACTGCTGCTCTGCTCTGTCTGTAACCTTGAAAATTTCAGAGATCGAGTGGCACAACCTAATTCGATTCAACCAACTCCCTGGCTTTGGTGATTACTTTTATTAGTGCCAGGGATCTACCAGTGAAGAAGGAAGAAAAGGCGAACAGATGGAGAGAACACTTTAAGGACCTGTTAAGCATAGAGAATGAAAGCAATGCGAGTATAAGTGGCTGACGAGTGGCTGGGAGAAGGAGTGCGGTGAGAAGACAGGAAGAAATCAGTAGGATGGAAGTTGTGGAAGCAAAGAAAAAAGTTAAAATGGGGAAAGCCCCAGGAATTGATGGAGTGTGTAGTGAAATGCTGAAGCATGGGGGAGAGATAGTAGTAGAATGGATGTGGAGGATGTGCAGACTGGCCTGGGAGGAAGGTATAGTCCCGGAGGATTGGAAGTCAGGTATAATTATTCTCCTGTACAAAGGAAAAGGGGAAAAAGAAGCGTATGGTAATCACAGGGGCATTTGTCTTCTTAGTGTAACATGAAAAGTATATGGTAAGATACTTACTGACAGAGTTAGGGAAATAACAGAGGAATTAGTTGGAGAAGAACAGGGAGATTTTAGGAAGGGAAGAGGTTGTGTAGATCAAATAATCATTCTTAGATCTTTAGTGGAAAAGTTTCTAGAGAATGGATAGAAGTTGTATGTGGCCTTCATGGATTTGGAGAAAGCATATGACAGGGCGGATAGACAAGGACTGTGGAAAGTATTAAGAATATATGAAGTAGATGGAAGTTGTTGAGGGCCATGAAGAGTATGTATGAGGGTGCTAAGGTTGCATGGGGTGTGGATAGTGAACTGAGTGAATTTTTCTATTCGAAGGTTGAATTGAAACAAGGATGTGTCATGTCTCCTTGGTTGTTCCATTTGTATAGGGATGGGTTATAAAAGAGAAACAAGATAGGGCAGTGGATGCTGAAGTGGCCCTAGTGAGAGTGGGTAGTGTTTGGAAACTACCTGTACTGTTGTTTGCAGATGATACTGTGTTGTTAAGTGAAGACAAAGGGGAGCTGCAAGGCTTGGTGGATGACTCTGGGAGAGTGTGTAAGAAATGGCATCTAAAGGTGATTGTAGGGAAGAGTAAAGTTATGGTCTTCGAGAGAGGTGAAGTCAATGAATGTACAGTGAGGTTGGACAAGGAGGAAATGGAAAATGTGAGTGGGTTTAAGTACCTGGGTAGTGTGATGAGTAAGGATGGAAGTTTAGAGGGTGAAGAGCCTGAAAGGGTACAACAAGGGAGAAAGGTTGCTGGTTCCTTGAAGGCAGTGATAAGAAACAGGGAAGGGAGCATGCAAATGAAAAAGTTACTACATGACCGTACTGTAATACCAACTCTAAGATATGGACCTTGTTGGAGGGACACAAGTCAAGAGTGAGAGCTGTGGAAATGAGTTATTTGAGAGGAGCATGTGGAGTCACATGGAGAGACAGACTGACAAACGAGGAAGTGAAGGAGCAGTGTGGTGTGGATGTGGATGTGATAGGAAGCATTTAAAGAAACACTGAGGTGGTTTGGCCATGTGGAGAGGATGGAGAGTGAGAGACTGACAAGGAGAGCATGAGTGAGGTGGAGGGGGGAGAGAGAAGGGGAGGCCAAGGATGAGATGGAGGGATGGAGTGGAGAGGTATATGAGAGAGGGGTGTGTGAGCTGGGAGCAGGGCTATGAAATGGTGGGGGACAGGGCGACATGGAGGCGATTTGTTTGTGGCCACCCCTTATGGGATTAAGGCATCTGGCAATATGGAAGCATCATATTACATCTCTTGTAATATATGCTTCCAAGAGATTAGGTGTGCTAAGCCGACTCCATTCCTTCTTTACCCCTGCACAATTGTCGACTCTATACAGGGATTTTATCCGCCCCTGTGTGGAGTACAACTCTCATGTGTAGGGAGGCTCCCCACATACAGCTCTTCTCAATAGGGTGGAGTCAAAGGCTTTTAATCTCATTAACTCTCCTCCTCTTACTGACTCCCTTCAACCTCTGTCTCTTCGCCGCACTGTTGCATCTTTGTCTCTTTTCTATCGTACTTCAATGGTCACTGCTCCTCTGAACTGTCTGCATGCATTCCTCCACCTCTATGACAGATACGTAACACCCGTCTAGCAGCAAACTCTCATCCCTTTTCTGTCCAACTCTCTAATGCAAGAGTTAACCATTACTCCCAGTCCTTCATTTATGCAACAGGTCAACTCTGGAACTGTCTCCCTCTGTCTGTATTTCCTGCTAGTTATGACCTCCAGTCTTTCAAACGCAGTGTATCCAGGCATCTCGAAATGATCGGATCTTGAATATGGCTCTCTCTTGTATTTTGTTTTTCTCTTGGAAGGAATAATAACTGCAGGCTTGTGGCCTTTGGTTCCTTCTTCCTGGCATGAAAATATATATATATATATATATATATATATATATATATATATATTTTATATATATATATATATATATATATATATATATATATATATATATATATATATATATATATATATATATATATATATATATATATATATATATATAGAGATGTATATATATATATATATATATATATATATATATATATATATATATATATATATATATGTATGTATATTATATATATATATATATATATATATATATAATATATATATATATATAGATGTATATTATATATATATATATATATATATATATATATTATATATATATAGATGTATATATATATATATATATATATATATATATATATATATATATATATATATATATATATATATATATATATATATATATATATATATATATATATATATAGATGTATATTATATATATATATATATATATATATATATATAGATGTATATTATATATATATATATATATATATATATATATATATATATATATATATATAGATGTATATTATATATATATATATATATATATATATATATACCCTCCTCTCTTCATATTTCTCCCATCTTTCCTGTCACTTCTTATTGCTTTTCTTTCCTTTAGAGGTGGCTTTACATTGAGTGACAAGCCAAATGGTTTCCTGTAAGCCAAGAAACCATTTACTACGCTGGGTGGTAACCATATAACCAAACCATATGTGCTTCCTACATGTCAACAAGTGGGTTGGTGGAGGATTAGTGCCCCTCCCCATAAAACAAATAACTCAAAGTCAAATGGCCACCCCTTACGGGATTGTGGCATCTAGCAATAGATAGATAGATAGAAGTATGACCACGTCTGGTATGGGTGCTACACATGGTAGGGCTAGTGGAGACCCTAGTCAGGATGGTAAGCGGCCTGCCAGTGATGGTGCTGGTAATGTTCTCGTGAAGTGTGTGCATAAAACTGTCTCTCTAGAAGTAAAGCTAGATATTCTTAAACGCCACAACAAAGGCGAAGATGCGTGTGCTTTCACCTCGGGTCTCCACCTGGCCCACTGGACTGTTTCCACCATCATCAAGAAGGCGGCGGCCATTAAAGCTGCTGCTGGGAAGGTTGCAACCTTATCCGCCTCCCGTATCACCAACTAGAGAAAGCCTGCCATGGATGAGCTGGAACGGATGCTGCGCAGGTGGGTTGAGGATCAGAACCGGCACAAGGCATCCATGAGCCAGGCAATTATTTGCACTAAGGCTCTCTTGCTATGGGTTGAAATAAAGGTGAGGCAGAACCTTGATGATAGCGAGACCTTCAAGGCAAGCAATGAAGTTTGGCTGGTTCAAAAGGCAAGCTAATCTCCACCACGTGAAGATGTATGGTGAGGTGGCGAGTGCAGATACGGTGGCAGTGGCAGCATTTCCTGATGAACTGAAATGCATCATTGTGGAAGGTGGCTACAGTGCAAAGCAGGTCTTGAATTTTGACAAAACTGGGCTCTCTTGGAAGAGAATGTCCTCCAAGACATCTTGCAACAGAGGAAAAGTCTACGCTAGGGTTCAAGGCCTTGAAGGACCGTCTGACACCCCTGCTGGAGGGCAACGCCAAGGGTGACCTCAAGTTGAAGCCGCTCCTTGTCTACCACTCCAAGAACCTCAGGGCTCTGGTGGGGTATGTTAAAGAGAACCTTGGGGTGATCTGGAAGTCAAACAAGAAGGCCTGAGTGACTTCCAATATTTGTTCATTGTATTTCCACTCGTACCTCTCTCATGCCCTGAAGAGGTATGCCTCGCGGGAGAATTTGGTGAACAGATTTCTCATGGTGTTAGACAACGGGCCTAGCCACCCTCCCACGATGAAAGAATGGGCAAGCAACACTGATGTGGTTTTCCTGCCCCCCAATATCATGTCACCTGCAACCCATGGACCAAGGGATGATTGCTGCGTTCAAAGCGAACTACCTCCGCCACAATATGCAGCAGTTGGTGAGGGCCTGTGACAGTGATGATAGGACAACAGTGCAGCAGTTCTGGAAGGGCTACAATATACGCCATGCCCTAGAGAACATCACTGTAGAATAGCGTGAGGTTAGCCAGGCCTCCATGAATGGTGTGTGGCAGAAGCTGTGGCCAGAGTGCATGCACTCCTTCACCGGCTTGCCCAAGGGTGTGGAAGCTCCACTGGTGCAGCGTGTGTGGCAGGACATAGTGGAATTCTCGCACAAGGTGGGCTTTGGGAAGGTCGAAGAGGATGGCGTGGAGGAGGTCCTGGAAAGCCACAGGGAGGAGCTCCTCAATATGGAGATTCAGCAGGCATACCAGGAGGCAAGGAGGACATCATCCTCAAAGTGAGAGCTCTCAATACAACAATCCTGAGGGAGATGCTAACGAAGCTGGACGAAATCAATACGTTGATGCGCACACACAACCCTCTCCAAAGACAAAGCAGGGATGCAGCTGATCGGCTGGAGGAGGGGATGAAGATGTACAGGACGATGCTGGAGGAGAAGAAAAGGGTGGCCAGGCAGACAACAATCACTTCAAACAGGCCCCCACCATGCCAGCAAGCCACAAAGGATCTTCCCAGCCCTAAACAAGCAGAGCATCTCCCCAGCCTTCAACCAGCAGAGCATCTCCCCAGCCTTCAACCAGCAGAGCACCTCCCCAGCCTTCAACCAGCAGAGCATCTCCCCGCCATCAACCAGCAGAGAAACACCCAGGGTATCCTCCCGCCGAGGACGTGCTTGGCCCGCAGTGCTGGACCTAACCTCCAGCCGATCCCCGTCCCCCGTGTCACCTGTGTCTCCACTAAAGCACTACGTCACTCCATTGCTGCCTTCCTTGCCCCAGCCTCCATCTCCCTCACCACGACGTGAGCCACCGCAACTGACTCCATCGCTACCTCATCGGTCATCGCAGCGGTCTCCCTCGCCACCTCACCGGTCATCACATCTGTCTCCCTCACTACCTCCTCTGTCATCGCATCACACTCCATCGCAATCCCCAGAGTCATAGCATTGCACCTCATTGCCACTGCCTGAGCCATCGCATTGCACCCCATCGCCACTGCCTGAGCCATCGCATCGCACCCCATCACCACCGCCTGCCTCAATGCATCACACTCCAACGCCACCCCCAGGGCCAGTGCATCAGTCTCCCACTACAACAACCCCGCCTTGCCAGGCTTCCCTCCCCTCTGACCCTCCCCTAGAGATGGGGTTTGAGGGATTTGAGGAGGAGGATTGAGTGGTAGGAAGCACCACATGTTCCCTAGCCACTGGGGGAGGGGAGAGCAAATGTGACGACCAGGACCGGACATGGACTTACAAGAAGTAAAAGATGAGAGGTGTTTGACATTTTCTAACCTATTTCTTATGATTTTCAGGCTTTATATGTTGGTTTCAGTGAGTTACTTACAAGTGTCAGGCTTAAGTTAGCTTCCTTGACAGATGTTAGGCCATTTAGATTGGCTTTAAACTTGTTTTTGGGCTCATTTGGGTGGGTTTTGGGTTTGGTTTGGGGGGATACCCAAGGCTGGTACAAGCTCCACATTACATGCTAAAAGTACCCCGATATACGATACCCTGCCTAACGATGGGGTTTTACTGAACCAATTACACTGTTAAACTAGGGTATGCCTACATCTGGCAAAAATATTGTACTTTCCACAATTTTCCCAGTTTCGTTCTTACGTGAAAGGTGAAGGGGCCGTGGGGCTAAGATGCAAATGCATGTGTTTGTGCGGATGAGTAAATTGGGAGTGTGATGTCCTGTCTCGGCTACCTCCCTTGCATTGGGGGATGCAGCTTAGGTATATAGATAGACAGATGGTTAAGGGTGACTTTTTTTATCTCTGAAGGTCGATAGTGCAGTAACCATTAGGGAGTGAAATATACATTTTCAACTGTGTAAATTTAAGTTCCTGAAAGCTAAAAAATTGAACCCGAAATGCGGCTGGGGGGATAGTCAGGGTTGGAGATTTGCGGTCTTTAAGGGTTAAAGCATAGGTTTATCCTCTGCTACTTCAAGCCATCATCCCAAGTCAGCTGATGGTGGTCCCCAGCCTTCCACCAGCATGTAACTCTAGACAGCTAATAACCTTCATAATTCGAAAGCTGTACAGCAAATAACTTTCTACTCTACTTTTGTTTTATTTGTTTATGATTACATTTGGTACAGTGCAATACTGTGCAATAAAGACCAGAAAACTAGTACACTTTTTTTCATGATATACCCTTTTTACCTTCAACCAAGGTTTCCTTAACCCTATTTTTCCCATGTGATATTAATTTTACCAACCGTGGTTTTCCCAACCTCAGTGGTTTTCAGGAATCTAACCCCTGTGGCTGGTGGGGGAGCACTGTACTCATATAAACTGTGAATGGAACTGGACCTAAAACAAATCCATGGGGAACTCCAAACAGAAGGGGAACAGAGCACAAGTGCTGTCCACAACTACTCTCTGAAATCTGTCAGACAGATATGACTTACAATGTGAAACAGTAACACCACCCACACCACAAAAATGCAGGTCATTTAGCAGTGCAATCATGGTCAACTAATCCAAAAGGGATGGATAGATTTAACAGAAACCTAGAGAGTGGACATCCTGCTGCAGGTGTTCAGAACAAAACCATCATGAATCTTTGTTAGTGCAGTTTCTGTGGAGTGTTATTTCCTATATGCCAAGTGAATGGGAGGAACAACTCTGTTTTGTTCCAATAGTGGTTCAAGTTGATCTAGTAAAACCCACTGGGTAATCTTGGACAAGAATGACAAGTTGGAGACAGGACGACAGTTTAACAAGCTCTCAACATCGAGACCAAGGATTCTTAAGTACGGGCCAGAGCATGGCACATTTCTCAGACTGCACAAAGTTACCTTCTATGATGTATCTGTTTACTACTTCACAACTGAAGTCTGCTGGATGTCCGTACACATATGGCAGCTGAAACACACTGAATGGATCAAATGGTCAACAAGTTTAATTTAGGTCTCAGATATAGCATTTAACTTTTTTTTACATCCAATGGATGAACTGATGAAAGTACATGGCCTCTTTTTCACCATATGAAGATGGTAATCATGTAAATAAATACAAATGTTCTCATTCATCCATCCATCATCCAATCCTACATTGCCCAATGAGGAACGTAGAAGTCCAGTACTAGGCAAGTTGGTCCTGACATTTAAGATGAAATGTTCCATAAAATGAAAATAATTCAACATAACAATTGCTTTTGGGAAACAGTTGTGGGCGGCGGTGGCGGCGGCAGTCATGGTGACCGTGGTGGTGGTGGATGGATTTAACTCAGTCTCATGATGTATATCCAGTACTATAATGCATTCATAATGAACTCCATTTAACCCCTCCAAAACTGTGAGGTAATACATTTGTGTGCACCACAGGCTAGCCGTGTGACCATTTTTCCAAATTCCGAAAATCAATTTTTTTCTACTACAGATGTGAAGAGAATCATGTGGCACACCTGGCAACTGTTTTTTATCTTCCTAAAACCATCCTGTGATTTGCTATGATTCATGGAAAAATTTATCAAATGACTACGTTCTGTACTTGCCAATAACACGTAAACCAATGGGTGATAACATGCGAGATGAACTGACTGCCTGAGTGCTTGAAATGGTAGAGTAGGTTCGTGGAAACAAACCACAGACCTTTGTTCCCTTCCCATAACTGTTTGCTGTTTTTTATAGATTCTGTTAATTAGATGCCTATGACACTTGTACTGAATGACGTCATTCAGTGCTGACGGCCATTTAGGGGTTAATATTTGGAAAAGGGGTACAGCTGTACTGTGATGGTAATTTGTAGGAATATGTGAGCACTTACTATCCCACTCAAACCTGACGTCGGGTGACCAAAAGTGATGAACCATCTCATGAGCAGTAGCACCTCTGACTTGGTGAACAGCCTTTAATGGGTCCACCACCAAACCATCTTCTTCTAGCTCACGGCGGTACATTTTCATCTCTCCCTCCTCTGCAAACAGCTGCCATACTCCTCCCTCTACACCCTGTTGAGCATACCCTAACTGCTCCATCGTCAGCTTCTCAATCTGAGGGATAAAAACTGACTGATTAGTACAGGACTACCTGTATATAAAGAGTTTATTACAACACTGATTATCTCATACAGTTTGTTCCTTCTGATAAATGTATATATATTTAAAGTTACATCCACAGTCAAATACTCGGTGCAGGGGGGGTGGGGGATCAGGTAACTTTTCCCGGTTAAAGTGCAGTTGTTCTTTTCATCCTAATTCATTCCTGGACATTATTCAATTTCTCTTACCTACAGTAATTCTCAGCCCACCATCTCTTTTAATTCAACATAGTCAAATCTTGTTGCAGTTGCTGAGACCCCAGCCTCATGTATACCTGAAGCCACTGAACAGTTTTTTACTTACCTAATTCTCAGTCTTCCATCCCTATTAATTCAACAAAGCCAAATTATGTTGCTGTTGCAGAGGCCCCAGAATTATGTAAACATGAAGCCAGTGGACAGCAGGCTGAAGCTGTCCTCCTCAGTCCACCATCCCCATTTCTGGGGACAGGAGGGAGCTGCGGGATGTTTGTATAATCATTCATGTCAGGGCAGCTGTATTATCTGTTTTATATCAATGTTATCATGTGAAGGTGTCACTCTCCACTATCAAACCAAACATTACAATACATAAAACTTCTTGAGGACTACTGCATCCAATGTCAAACAATATACACAAAACATCTGCCTACTAATCACTTCAAGTAGCTCCACATGTACGTCTAATGTAACTAATTTTCATGGCTCAAACTACTGACTTGAGTTCACTCAGACTAACCATGTTTAATAATCACAAATTATCATGTTATACCAGTGTTACAATAGAACACTATCAAGCAATACTGGCAGCAATAAAGTCTTCACTTGCATACATACTTGCTGCATGTTTTGCAAATATACAGGTATATAGAAATCATTTTCTGTGGCAGGTGGTGGCAACCATCATCCACTCACTTGATGTAGTGCTGCCTACTTCTTCCTTCACCTTTATCATTCTTTTTCTGTGTCTGCCCTCCTCTCTTCCTATTCTTGTCGCCTTTAATTACTCTTCTCTTCAGGTAGCTTTACATTGTGAAAGCCTAATGGTTTCCTGTAAACCGGGAAACTATTTGCACTGCTGGGTGATAACCATATGACAACCCATGTGTTCCCTATGTGTCAGCAAGTGGGCTGGCAGTGGGTTAGTGCCCCTCCCCATAAAACCACTCTCCTCATAAAACCACTAACTCAATGACAAATGGCCACCCCTTACGGGCTTATGGCGTCTGGCTATAGATGGATTGATAAATAGTTTCATTTTAGCTTCTGGTGTGCTCATTGTGTCATCTGATCTTTTTAAGTTCCCATTGTTTGCATCAGATGCTGTAGTGACTCAGTCTTGATTAACATAAAAAGTATGGGACCAAGCTGTCTGAAAGGATTTTGTGTGGAGGAAGTGTATGACAAGGGCTAAGCACCTGCTTTTACATGATGACAAGACTTTTGTCAACTGAATCTCAATGAAATACTGTCTAATGTGAAGTGTGGATGGTAATGCCTACAGGGGAGTCAGGATTCTTGGAATGGTGAATGAATGAGAGTATGGCCCATTTAACTGGGTATGCCACTGACTGTTCTCCCCAACTATTTACTTATTTTTTTCTCTAGATCCTATCTCATCCCATTCTTGGTGTGCGAAAAATGCTAACGCCAATGATGATGATGATGATGATGATGATGACTGTAACAGAAAAGGTACTCTGTGGAGTGACCACCTCTGAAAAGTGACAACTTCAGGTGGTGGATGAAGGGTACCTTCAGCCTACAGTCCACCGGATTCACAAGTTCAGATGAACCTGTGGCAACAACAACCATCCCCACCTCTCTCATGCTGAATAATTCACACTACTTTATTGGTGTGGAAAGGAGCCTCCCCATGGTGCTGCCACTGCCCTGGGTGGAGAGAAGCAGATGCGACCACTGTCTGGGAAAAGAATCTCCTCGTCTTACTCTGTGTCCTGTGATAAGGACCCTGGTTCAGCCTGGCAGGGAGCCGTCTTCCTCATGGGGACAGCTACTACCTATGCTGCTTTATACACTAAGGGAAATGACTCTGGTGATCAGTTCCCTGCTTCTCACACAAGTTGGAAACATCGAGAGTAATCCTGGGCAACCCTCTCTCATATACCTCTCCACTCCATCCCTCCATCTCATCCTTGGCCTCCCCCTCCCTCTCCCCCCCCTCCACCTCACTCACATACACTCTCCTCATCAGTCTCTCACCCTCCATCCTCTCCACATGGCCAAACCACCTCAGTGTGTTCCTCCTAACGCTTCCTATCACATCCACATCCACACCACGATGCTCCTTTATATCCTCATTTGTCAGTCTGTCTCTCCATGCGACTCCGCAGGCTCCTCTCAAGTAACTCATTTCCACTGCTCTCACTCGTGATTTGTGTCTTTCCAACAACGTCCAAGTTTCACTTCCATATGTATTACAATACAGTCGTGTAGTAAGTTTTTCACGTTCATGCTCACTTCCCTGTTTCTTATCGCTGCCTTCAAGGAACCAGCAACCTTTCTTCCTTGTTGTACCCTTTCAAGCATTTCACCCTCCAAACTTCCATCCTTACTCATCACACTCTCCAAATACTTAAACGTACTCACATTTTCCATTTCCTCACCATCCGACCTCACTGTACATTCACTGACTTCACCTCTCTCAAAGACCATCACTTTGCCCTTCCCTATATTCACCTTTAGATTCCATTTCTTACACACTCTCCCAAACTCATCCACCAAGCCTTGCAGCTCCCCTTCGTCTTCACTCAACAACACAGTATCATCTGCAAACAACAGTACAGGGAGTTTCCAAACACTACCCACTCTCACTAGGGCCACTCCAACATCCACTGCCCTACCTTGTATCTCCTTTATTACCCCATCCATGTACAGACTGAACAACCATGGAGACATGACACATCCCTGTTTCAACCCAACCTTGAAAGAGAAAAATTCACTTAGTTCACCATCCACACGCACCGCAGCCTTAGCACCATCATACATACTCTTCACAGCATTCAACAACTTCCCATCTACTCCATATATTCTTAATACTTTCCATAATCCTTGTCAATCCACCCTGTCTTATGCTTCTCCAAATCCATGAAGGCTGCATACAACTTCTATCCCTTCTCTAGAAACTTTTTCACTAAAGATCTAAGAATGAATATCTGATCTACACAACCTCTTCCCTTCCTAAAGCCTCCCTGTTCTTCTCCAACTAATTCCTCTGTTATTTCCCTAACTCTGTCAATAAGTATCCAACCATACACTTTTCCTATTACACTAAGAAGACAAATGCCCCTATGATTACCACACACTTCTTTTTCACCTTTTCCTTTGTACAAGGGAATAATTATACATGACTTCCAATCCTCCAGGACTCTACCTTCCTCCCAGGCCAATCTGCACATCCTCCACATCCATTCTACCACTATCTCTTCCCCATGCTTCAGCATTTCATCACACACTCCATCAACTCCTGGGGCTTTCCCCCTTTTTGACTTTCTTCATTGCTTCCACAACTTCTATCTTCCTGATTTCTTCCTGTCTTCTCACCTCCCTCCTCCCAGCCATTCCCCAGCCACCTATACTTGCATTACTTCCATTCTCTATGTTCAACAATTTGTTAAAGTGTTCCCTCCATCTGCTCACTTTGTCTCCCTACTCCACTGGTAAACTACCATTTTTATCTTTCACTCCCCTACAGACTTCACTACCAATTTAAGTTTAGGTATATTCAAAGTTATATTGCCAAAACTAAGAAATATTCAACAATATGATCATTTTTTAATCCACCAGTGCTTAATTTGTTAATATACAAATAAAATTTGTGGTTTCCTTTTTGTGTTGTGTGCAGTGGCAGTATTGTAACCAATGAGGTCTTGCCTAAGTGACGTATTTTCTGCTGCTACAAAGCTGGTATTGGGAAAAGTTGTCAATACCATCTCAGCACTTTTGCAGTACCTTGGTTTGGGTTATCTTTCCTAGAAGGGTAGTCAAGTCGTACCCCACCTGCTCATGGTGACCTCGTAGACACCCGTTTTTTTTCCATTTCTGTTCTTTTTTTTTTTTTTTTTCGGTTTTCTTTTTTTTCCTCCTAAATTAGAGTGACACAAACGGGGGCAGCGCTACCCGGGTTTATCCCGGGTAGTATTGTATATACTTTTTGCTGTTGTTGTTGTTGTTTTTTTATGTTTTTGTTTTCCTTTACCATGAGCAAACAACACCAGTGCCCTCGCTGCAGTAGGTCTGTAGCAAAAAGTGCACAAGCACTTAAGTGTGCCTACTGCAGTGAGTGGGTTCACATAGCTTGTGAAAATTTGGATGTAGGCAACTATCCATTTATGAAGAAGAGCCACCAGCTGGGCTTTTGCTGGCTGTGTAGCCAATGTGTCGCACCAGCAGACGAGGTCTTGGCTGGTGGAGGAAGTAGTGTAACCAAGAAGGAGTTTGAAAATAAAGTTATTGGCCCGATCTTTCAGGCAATTAGAGACGTTTCAAACAGAGTGGAGGCACTAGAAACCAAGGTCTCATCACCCATGGCAGTCATACAAGATCAGGCCAAGTCATTTGCGGATGCTGTTTGCAGGTCTCTCGTGGGGGAAGGGAAAGATCGGCCTGGGGATGCGATTGAAATCAGTGCTCATGGCCAGAAAAAAGCCATTCATAGTCAGCAAGTACTGATTGTGAAACCAAACAGTGGTGCTGATGCTGTGACAAATCAGATGGGACCAGAAGACAGAGGTGTACTTAACTTGGTACCGGTTGATAGCTGCCTTAAGACCATGGCTGGTAGGCTGGTAATGAAGTTTCCATCAGCTGAGGCCAATGGTGAAGCAACTGGGGTGCTGACTGATCATTTTGGCTCTGAGGGCACTTTTTGCATATCAGAGCCAAAGAAAATGTTGCCTAAAATGACCGTGACAGGCCTTTCCTCTTCCTTGGGTGACTCTGACACCATCCCAAACATTCTGAGAAAAAAAAAACACTAAAATTAAGATGCTCGTTGATCGAGGCTGTACCCTCAACCTTCTCTTCACAAGAACAAGGAATGACACCAAAACTTCTGTCTTGAAGATGTCGCCTGAGGTGAGATCCTCCATTGTAGAACAGGACAATTACATCTATGTGGATCTTACAAGATGCCGCGCTTTCGATAGATTCTGGGTTACATGGTGTCATCACTGTCAAGGCTTTGGTCATACATCTAAGAGATGTTCTAGGAAAAATGATGAACCTAAATGTGTCTTTTGTGCTGGAGCCCATAAATCTAAGGATTGTAGTAACAGAAATTCTCCCAAATGCATCAACTGCTCTCCTTTAAGACATCGATGCTAATTCAGATTTACAGTTGGTTGCCCATTTTGCATCAAGTAAAGACTGTCCAATAATGATTTCTCATAGGAATAGATGGACTGAAAACACCAATTTTGACCATTCAAAAAACTGACTACGTCCCTCGAACCATTTAAGGATGGGTCTTTTAAATATTCGTTCTATCCGTAATAAGATACTCTATATTAATGAAACTCTAAATCAGCACGAGCTTGACATTTTGTGTTTGCCTGAAACCTGGTTGTATGAGTCTGATATCGATAATATTCGTAATGCTTTGCCTAAGACACATTCTATTATTAGCATTCCCAGACATGCTGCTGACTATCCGGGAGGAGGTGTAGCACTCATCTACTCAGCAGCACTTGCAAACGTTTCTCTCACTGACTCAGACCTGACCCCATCTTCATTTGAATTTATGCAAGTATTAATAAATTTCCATCAGAATACCATTAGAATTGCAACTGTATATTGACCAGGTCATCCGGGCACAGATCGAGGTTTTATGGAGAAGTTTGGGCAGTTTCTTGAAGGGTTTTCTCTTAAACCTGGAGGACTTCTTGTTTGTGGTGATTTCAATTATTGGGTTGAGAGTCCAGAGTCAAAACCATTTTCTTCAGAATTCCTTGCGTTGATCACCCACAGCAATTTTCTCAATCATGCGAGTAATCCAATTCATGTCTCATGACATGTCCTTGACTTGATCTTGTCCCCTGTTAGTTGCAGGCGCATATCAGATGTGGAGGTTGACTCATTTGACCCCCTCATCTCTGATCATGCTCTGATTACTCTTAGTTTTGATGTCCCGAAATCCCCTTCATATAAAAAGGTCATCAGGTTCAGAAATTACTGGAATGTTGACAGCCAGTGATGTGTCTTGAAACTGATCACCGTTTAAACTACGCTGATTCTTCAAATCTTTCTTCTGATGAATTAGTTGATATTTACAACAATGAGCTTAGGTCAATTTTTGAACGTTATTGTCCTGAGGTAGTAAAAACAATCACTGTACGTGATAATTCTTCATGGTATGGTCCATCCATTAATTCTTTGCATAGACAACATAGAAAGGCAAAACGTGACTGGCACTTGCAGCAGACTGAAGTAACTCGTTTGCATTATGTTTTTGCGAGAAGAGCAGTCGTTCACACTGTAAAAACCCAAAAGGCTAGGTATGATCAAAATAAAGTTGATTCATGTAGTGGTGATAAAAAAAAAACTGTCTGCAGTTGAGAACATTTTGGTTAGTCGGAGGAATGTAATTATTAAACCAACCTCTGTATCTGATGCCCAATTGGCTTCTGATTTTGCTTCATTTTTTACAAGTAAGATATCTCGCATAAGAAGTGATTTAGACAGCAATTCTCCTAGTGAAGCGTACTCAGATGACTTCCAGCCACGGTGCACTGGGGATCATTTGCTTTCAACATTTCAACCACTGGATGTAAACAAAGTCAAATGTTACATCAGCGAACTTAATAAAACATTTTGCTCACTCGATCCATGTAACATGTCACAACTGCCTGATGTGTATGAGCACGCTGCAGAATTTATCTGCAACATAATAAACAGATGCATATTAGAAAGTAATTTTGTGCAGTCTGAGAAATGTGCTTTGCTTAGGCCCCTAATTAAGAAACCTGGCCTTGATGTCGAGAGCATGACAAATTATCGTCCAGTCTCTAACCTGTCTTTTTTATCCAAGATTATTGAGCGGGCCACACTCGATCAACTCATACCACTACTGGAACACAACAGAGTTGTTCCTGTTGTTCAATCTGCATACAGAAAACATCATTCAACTGAAACTGCACTAACAAGGATTCAGAGTGACTTGGTGGCAAACACTTGTAGTAGGATATCCTCTCTCCTAGTTCTGTTGGATCTGTCTGCAGCTTTTGATACAGTAGATCATAAACTGTTGTTGGATGATCTGTATTTTTATGGCGTTCATGATAGTGCCTTTTTGCTCCTTAAGTCGTATCTGTCGGACAGATCTCTGAGAGTGGTTGTTGATTACGCTAGCTCTGATTCTGCTCCCCTTCTATTTGGAGTCCCTCAAGGATCAGTTTTGGGTCCAATTCTGTTTACTATCTACATAAGTAGTTTATCGTCTCTACTTGATGCTCATGATGTGTCCTATCATTTTTATGCTGATGACACCCAGCTCTATGTTAATATGTTTGATATCAATTTTACTAAGACAAAGCCTGAATCTCTAATGTCTGATATTAAGATTTGGATGGCTAAGAGGAAACATAAGCTGAATGATGGTAAAACTGAGATCATCATCATCAGAGGAAACAGAAGGGGTGATGACACTGACAATGCCCTGGCTTTGAACATTGGCGTGTCACAGCTTCATCCAGTCAGTTCTGTTCGAAATCTGGGTGTTTATTTTAATTCTAAGTTAAATTACACAGAACATATTAATCAGGTTGTCAGAGGGTGTAATTTGCATATCAGAAATCTGTACTCTCTGACAAATTTCCTGAACAGACAGTGCCTCTTAACATTGGTCCATGCAGTGGCCTTGTCTCATGTTGATTATTGTAATTCACTGTGGGTTGGTCTTCCAAATAATATACTGTACTAACAAAAGTTCAGTCTGTGTTGAACAGGGCAGCACGGCATATCTTTGGTCTCCCCCTGAGAACATCAACTACCCAGTTTCTGACTGAGTTGTTTTGATTACCAGTAAAGGCTAGAATTGAATTTAAACTGTGTCTTATCACATTCAAGGTTCTTAAGTTTGGTGAACCGAAGTATCTTGCTGAACTGTTAAAACTCCCATCGTCACGCACGGGTATGATGTTAAGCAGTGAAGATGATTTCTTGCGTCTTGATGAGCCAGGAGCCATTCACCAGTCATCTTTCTCTGATCGTTCTTTTGTGTATAGAACCCCTAGATTATATAATAGATTGCCATTGTCCATAAGACACCTCTCTTACTGTTGAATCCTTTAAGAGACAGCTGAAAGCCTTTCTTTTTTCAAAATGCTATGACCTGGAGAGAGGTACTATGACGGATGATTATACTGTAGGATTTAATTATTGCCACTGTCATGTATATATGATGTAGCTTGTATTATATACGAGAAATGTCACAATTCTTGTAACTGTAAAAATAATGTATGTGTGTCGAGCGCCAGTGAATTCCCAAAGGAAGAACTGGCGCTTTTGAGAAAGAAAAGGCCAGATTATTATTATCATTATTATTAAAACTGGTCAGTAATTTTCATACTTACCCAAAATATAGCCCATTGCTCTTTAAAGCCCAGAGCAGCCAAGGGAGGGCAAGATGAGCATGCAGAAATTATCCCACTGCCTGTCACAGTAACAGAACTGGTAACCACCACTGAGGCATACACCAGGACCGTGTCAGAGGTACCCGAAATCCTGTCCAACTTAAATGCAACAAAATCTAAACTGTTGGAAGTGTACAATAACAGCATTAGGGAGCAGAAACAAACAAAAATAACAAGATATTTCCAGGAAAGACCAAATGTAGCACATATTATTAGAGACTTGGATGTGTCTGGTACTAGGGATGAGGAGGAAGGAGAAATGGACAGAGAAGAGGCAGATGAACTGGAACCAGGGTTCGGCTTCAAAGGATTCGGCTTAGGTGATGGTATGGGTCTTCCCCAGAAAGGCCCATGTCATCTTGTCACTAGCCCCATCCACCCTGTACAGAAATTCACATGCCCTACAAGAACATCCTCACCTAACCCCTGTATTTGATTTTCTTTTTTTGTCAATTTTTCAATAAATTGTGTACTCGTATGTACATTTTTTATTTTTACCTGTTATTATCACCCAGTTTGACCCTAATTACAATGCAACCTAAAAATATTCTTCAGTTCATTTTGTTAGGTATTTCTTGTTTGTGGATTATTTTTTAGAAAGGTTAGGTAGGTAACCTAGCTGTCCCTCCGGAACACTTGTAATTTTTCACATAAACAATTAACTTCATACTTTGACGTATCACACTTTGCAAGGTTTTGGCGGAACATACCTCCGTCGAAATATTTTTTTTTTAATGCGAGGAAGAAGGAACCAAAGGCCACGAGCAAGCAATTATTGTTCTTTCCAAGAGAAAAACAAAACACAAAAGAGAGCCAAATTCAAGATCCGTTCATTTTGAGATGACTGGACACACTGTGTTTGAAAGACTGGAGATCATAACTAGCAGGAAATACAGACAGAGGGAGACAATTCCAGAGCTGACCTGTTGCATAAATGAAGGACTGGGAGTAACGGTTAACTCTTGCATTAGAGAGTTGGACAGAAAAGGGATGAGAGTTTGCTGCTAAACGGGTGCTACGCACCCATTGTAGAAGTGGAGGAATGCATGCAGACAGTTCAGAGGAGCAGTGACCATTGAAGTAGCGACAGATAAGAGATAAAGATGCAACAGTGCGGTGAAGAGACAGAGGTTGAAGGGAGTCAGTAAGAGGAGGGGAGTTAATGAGACGAAAAGCCTTTGACTCCAACCTATTGAGAAGAGCTGTATGTGGGAAGCCTCCCCACACATGAGAGTTGTACTCCACATAGGGGCGGATAAAACCCCTGTATAGAGTCAACAATTGTGCAGGAGTAAAGAAGGAACGGAGTCGGCTTAGCACACCTAATCTCTTGTAAGCCTATCTTACAAGAGATGTAATATGATCTTTCCAAGATAAGTCCTGAGTAAATGAAACCCCAAGCATGTTCAAGGATGATTGACGATTAAGCTGAATATTATTAAACATTAGTGGGTATACCTGTGGAAGATTTTATCGGGTTGATAGGTGTAAAAACTGAGTCTTTGACGCATTAAAAACAACAAGATTATTTTTACCCCAGTCAGAGATAAGAGACAAGTCAGACATTAGGTGTGCCATAGCCTCATCCCATGTTTGCTGAAGTAACTGCGGAGATGGACGTTGCGGGAACTGAATGGAAAAGTGAAGGGTGGAGTCCTCAGCGTATGAGTGGATAGGGTTAGATGTACAGCTTAGAAGGTCACTAATGAATAAAAGGAAGAGAGTTGGTGATAGGACAGAGCCCTGAGGAACACCACTCTTAATAGATCTAGGAGAAGAACGATGGCCGTCTACAACAGCGGCTATAGAATGACCAGAAAGGAAGCTAGAGATGAAGGCACAGACAGAAGGATAGAAACCGTAAGAGGGCAGTTTGGAAATTAAAGATTATGCCAGACTCAATCAAAAGCCTCGGAGATGTCAAGTGCAATGGCAAAGCTTTCGCCAAAGTCCCGAAAGGAGGATGACCAGGAGTCTGAAAAGTAGGTGAGAAGATCTCCAGTGGAGCATCCCTGACGGAACCCATACTGACAATCAGTAAGAAGGCTGTGATAGGAAAGATGCATTAAAATTTTCTATTAAGAATTGACTCGAAAACTTTTGAGATACAGGATGTTAAAGCAATTGGATGATAGTTAGAGGGTTGGGAATGGTCACCCTTCTTTGGGTCTGGCTGAATGAAAGCAAGCTTCCAGGAAGAAGGAAAGGTACAAGTTGGTGGACAAAAGCGAAGGAGTTTATGTAGGCAGGGTGTAAGCACAGAAGCACAGTTCTTGAGGACAACAGGAGTGACTCCATCAGGCCCATATGCCTTGTTGGTATTAAGGCCACTAA
>NC_137003.1:49287520-49395020 GCF_032717465.1 Coenobita brevimanus
AAAGGCAGAAAGCAGGATGATGATTCCTACCAGGAACTGGTTGAAATGGAAATGTACAATAAGCTGGTAGAATAAGTAAACAGATCAGAGAAGGCATTTCAGAGTGAAATGGATGAAATTAAGAAGCAACTGCACATGCAGGAGGAGGAAAATGAAAAATTAGTAAAGGATGTTAACAAGAAAGACACAACAATAGATGAACTGTCAGTTGAGGTGGGTTCACTTAGAAGGGAGATTAGTGAAATGGCAAGCACAGTTGTAAACCATGAGAGTATTATGGAAGAGTTAAAAAATGAGAGAGACAATAAGGCAGGCAAGCACTCTGACAGATCATAGCAGTGATATTGAGGAGAAGATAACCCAGGTGAATAAAGCGATGCAAAGCTACAAATATGATGTGGAAACCACATATGTTGAAATGGTGAAAGTAAAGAAAGACTTAGAAACAAGAGTCTAAGAGCATTAAAAAGGATGTGAAGAAAATAATCCAAAACAATCCAAAATTGGTCAAAGATTCAGCAGACTTTAACAAATCTATAGTAATCACTGGTATAGAGGAAGAAGAAGTAAAAAACAAGATTTTGAGAGACAAAAAGGAGATGACAAATGTAATGAGCATACTGAAGGAAGTGTCTGAGGAAATCTGTAGTAAAGACATAGAGGAACACAAAAGGCTAGGGAAATATGAGAGAAATAAGTCAAGGCCCCTGAAAGTAACCTTCCAGAGTGTAAACACCATGGAGGAGATACTAAAAAAATGCAAACAAACTTATGGAAAAAGAGGAATTCAAAATGTATGGATAAAAAGATGCTTAACTCAAGAGGAACTTTGATTACTAAAAGGGAAGTGGGAGGAGACAAAAATAAAGAACGAGGGAAGATCAGAGGAAGAGAAGAATACATTTTTTTACAAAGTAACTGGATTGCGGGTATAAAAGTGGTACATAAACAGGAGGGAATAAAAAGGAGGAAAGTAGTAGACCCAAGTCATGACAAGTATGTAAACAAGATGATTAAGTTGATGTAATCTAATGTAGATGGAATGGTATCTAAATTATTAGCGATTAATGACTACATCAGAGAAAAGGAACCACATATTACTTGCCGAACTGAAATAAAATTAACACCAAGGATATCAAACGATATCCTAAACCTAGAGGAATACACTATTTGGAGAAGAGACAGGAACTTAAAAAAGGGAGGAGGAATTAAAACCAAATTTTGGCGCCTGGTGGTTTAGTGGGTAATTATTGCACTCCAATCGGATTGAGCCAGTGAAGGTTTATATCCAAGGGGTGGTTGGGGTTGATTGCTCATGTAATGCCACTCAGGGATGAGTAAGGCTGGTCACTCTCATCTTAAATGTCGGGACCAACTGCCTAGCCCCGGGCTCCTACATTCCTCATGGGGCAATGTGGGATTGGATGATGGATGGATGGACAAAGAAAAATCTGCAAGTCAAAGAAACAGAACTAGATATATCCTCACATGTAGAACTGATTGAGTAGAAATTCATACATCTGAAGGGAAAGTAACTGTGGCAAATTTATACATGCCACCCAGATCACATACTTGGGAAAAAGGCAAATATGAAGACCTGGCAGAGAGTACAATTCAAAGTTTAAGAGCATTACTACATAGAACAGAGGAGAAATCTGAAAGAATTATACTAACTTGAGATTTCAAAACAAATATAAATTAGAATACTCTAGATATAAAAAGCCAGGAAAGCTGTTGGGACCAAAAGCTCCTGGACCTTGTGCAGGAGTTTTTCCTAATGCAACATGTAAAAGAAAGCACCAGAAAAAGAGGACCTGATGTACCATCATTACTAGATCTTATATTTACTAGGCAAGAAAATGATATTGACAATGTTATGTACCACCCTCCATTCGGCAAAAGCGACCATGCAGTATTAAATTGCAACGTTAGGATTGCATATGACATAGTTAACAGTAATGAAAGTTACAAAAATAGCCTTAACTACAAAAAGGGCAACTATCATGACCTAAAGAAATCCATCTATCTATTGCCAGATGCCATAATCCCGTAAGGGGTGGCCGCTTGACTTTGAGTTATTTGTTTTACGGGGAGGGTCACTAACCCTCCACCAACCCACTTGTTGACACGTAGGGAACACGAATGATTTGGTTATAAGGTTACCACCCAGCACTGTAAATGATTTCTTGGCTAACAGGAAACCATTTGGCTTGTCACTCAATGTAAAGCCACCTGTAAAGGAAAGAAAAGCAATAAGAAGAGACAGAAAAGATGGGAGAAATAGGAAGAGAGGAGGGCAGGCACTGAAAAAGCATGATAAAGGCTAAGGAAGAAGTAGGCAGCACTACATCAAAAGAGTGGATGATGGTTGCCACCACCTACCACTAAATACTTCTTAGAGCTTAGAGGACAAGATTTAAATGTTATATACAGAAAATTTTGTAAATGTTATGATATATGAGTCCAAAATTACAGCCCTCAGCATAAAGAAGCAAAAATGAAAATAAAAAAATGGTTTAATAAAGAATGTAAAAAAGAAAAAGAAAAAAGAGACTTCTTGTGGAATAGGTACAGAAGACACAAAAGTCTATCTATCTATCTATCTATTGCCAGATGCCTCAATCCCGTTCGGGGTGGCCACAAACAAATCGCCTCCACGTCGCCCTGTCCCCCGCCATTTCACTGCCCATAACAACTACAAACAGGCAAGAAACAAATAAACAAGAATAAGGAGAGAAGCCCAAAAACTGTTTGAGGAAGACATCATCAACAAAAGTAATGATCAACCAAAGATATTTTACAGCTATATCTGAAGCAAAACCAAAGCAAAAGATAAAACACACTCCATTATGGATGAAGGGATCCTCTATACACAAGAGAAAGATATCTGTGAAGCACTAAATAAGAATTTCCTATCAGTTTCTACAGAAAATAATTTTGAGAGGGAAGTATGAAACATGAATGCCCAAACATATTACTAGATATACTATCTACCTATCTATCTATTGAAAGACGCCTTAATCCCTTATATGGGATGGCCACAAACAAATTGCCTCCATGTCACCCTGTCCCCCACCATTTCACTGCCCTGCTCCCAATTCACACACCCCTCTCTAACATACCTCTCTACTCCATCCCTCCGTCTCATCCTTGGCCTTCATCTCCCTCTCTCCCCCTCCACCTTACTCACATACACTCTCCTTATCAGTCTCTCACTCTCCATCCTCTCCTCATGGCCAAACCACCTCAGTGTGTTTCTCCTAATGCTTCCTATCACATCCACATCCACACCACAACGCTCCTTCACATCCTTATTTGTCAGTCTGTCTCTCCATGTGACTCCACATGCTCCTCTCAAATCACTCATTTCCACTGCTCTCACTATTGACTTGTGTCCCTCCAACAATGTCCAAGCTTCACTTCTATACATCAGAGTTGGTATCACAATACTGTCATGTAATGACTTTTTCACTTCCATGTTCACTTCCCTGTTTCTTATCACTGCCTTCAAGGAACCAGCAACCTTCTTCCTTGTACCCTTTCAAGCACTTCACCCTCCAAACTTCTATCCTTACTCATCACACTACCCAAGTACTTAAACGTACTCACATTTTCCATTTCCTCACCATCAAACCTCACTGTACATTCACTGACTTCATCTCCCTCAAAGACCATCACTTTACTCTTCCCTACATTCACCTTTAAATTCAGTTTCTTACACACTCTCCCAAACTAATCCACCAAGCCTTGCAGCTCCTCTTTGTCTTCACTTAACAACACAGTATCATTTTCAGTACAAGGAATTTCCAACACTGCCCCCTCTCATTAGGGCCACTCAACCATCCTCTACCCTACCTTGTATCTCTTTTATAACCCCATCCATTTACAGATGGAACAACCATGAAGACATGACACATCCCTGTTTCAACCCAACCTTCAAATAGAAAAACTCACTCAGTTCACTATCCACACGCACTGCAGCCTTAGGACCATCATACATACTCTTCACAGCATTCAACAACTTCCCACCATCATACATACTCTTCACAGCATTCAACAACTTCCCATCTATTCCATTATATTCTTAATACTTTCCACAATCTTTGTCTATCCACCCTGTCATATGTTTTCTCCAAATCCATGAAAGCCGCATACAACTTCTTTCCCTTCTCTAGAAACTTTTCCACTAAAGATCTAAGAATGAATATCTGATCTACACAACCTCTTCCCTTCCTAAAGCCTCCCTGTTCTTCTCCAACTAATTCCTCTGTTATATCCCTAATTCTGTCAATACGTATCCAACCATACATTTTTCCTATTACACTAAGAAGACAAATGCCCCTATGATTACCATACACTTCTTTTTCCCCTTTTCCTTTGTGCAAGGGAATAAATATACCTGACTTCCAATTCTCTGGGACTCTACCTTCCTCCTAGGCCAATCTGTAAATCTTCCACATCCATTCTACTACTATCTCTCCCCCATGCTTCAGCATTTCACCTCACACTCCATCAATTCCTGGGGCATTCCCCAATTTAACTTTCTTCATTGCTTCCACAACTTCTATCTTCCTGATTTCTTCCTGTCTTCTCACATCTCTCCTTCTCCCAACCATTCCCCGGCCACTTATACTCGCATTACTTTCATTCTCTATGTTCAACAATTCATTAAAGTGTTCTCTCCATCTGCTCAATTTTTCTCCTTTCTCCACTAGTAACCTACCATTTTTATCTTTCACTCCCCTGCTAACTTCACTTCCACCCTGTCTTACTCTCTTCACCTCTTTCCAGAACATTTTCTTACAGTCCCTTCACTTTACACTCAAATTCCTTCCAAATTCCTCATCCACTCTCTCCTTACTCTCTCTGACTAATCTTTTCACCTCTTTCTTTCTACACATAACTCTCTCTTCCGCCTCTCAACTTCTTCCACGCCCCTATTTCTCATCCATTCATTGTATGCTTTCTTCTCTTGTGCCACAGCCTGTCTCACCTCTTCATTCCACCACGCTGTTCCTCGCACCTCCCTCCGTCTTCTCTTCATCCCACACACCACACCACATGATGCACATATTTCTTCTGTGAATATCCTGCACAAACCTTCCACGTCTCCCATCTTCTCCAATTCATGGAGAGACAGGCTGACAAATAAGGATATAAAGAAGCGCTGTGGTGTGGATGTGGATGTGATAGGACGCGTTAGGAGGAACACACTGAGGTGGTTTGGCCACGTGGAGAGGATGGAGGAAGAGAGACTGACGAGGAGAGTGTATGTGAGTGAGGTGAAGGGGGGAGAGGGAGGGGGTAGCCGAGGATGAGCTGGAGAGATGGAGTGGAGAGGTATCTGAGAGAGGGGTGTGTGAGCTGGAAGCAAGGCAGTGAAATGGTGGGGGACAGGGCGACGTGGAGGCAATTTGTTTGTGGCCACCCCGTATGGGATTGGGGTGTCTGGCAATAGATAGATAGAATTCTGCTGGTATTCTCTTTACACATGTATCACTGTGGACTTATGGGGCTGCAGCCCACTTCAAGAACAGGTATTCTATGGCAGCTCTAGCCTTTTACAAAGACCTCTACAATTGAACTGCTGAATGGAACTTTCAAGAAACTTATCATGGCAAGGACCCCCATGATGGGATTGGGGCTTTACAAAAATGGAATGTCTACAGGCGAATTTTGCAAGGTCGCTGTACAATAAGGTCTGCTGTAGAATATAATGAGGAGGCTGAACAAATGACAGATAAAACTGAACTAATGTATGTGTCTACTGAATATATAAACACTGAGAAGTCAAAATATGTAGAGATCTGAAAAAACTGTATGGCAGCAAAATCCATTCGGCAGTGCAGGTCAGTAAAACCTCTTGGCCACTATAAAGTAGCATTATATCATTTGACTGCAGACCAATCACCTTTCAAGCAGTGCTATCTTCAGGAGACTGGCTATGACCCACAATCTGACTCCAGTACTAGCAGTGATAGGGAAAGTACACCATCTCTTGCAGAAATGTCAGAGTCATTCATGTCCCAGCCTGAGTCACAGAGTACTACTGACATTGAGGCAACACAAAAACCATCCCCAGGTAACTATGTACTAGTTCATTACACTACCAAGAAGTTGTCAAAACATTATGTTGCAGTGGTAGAATCAGTTCCGGAGCCAGGGATGTTTGAAGTTGATTATTTAAGAAAGAGAGGCACTGACAGAATGGGTGATAGCCAGTTTCATTTTCCTGACAACCCGGATAGAGACGAGCTCTCAGAGGATATGGTTGTGCAGGTATTGCCAACTCCTCAAGTGTCAGGAATGACACACACATTCAAAGGGGTGAACTTTCCTTCCTCAATCAATTAGTCTAAAAGGATGAATTTTCCATCCTCAACGAGCAAGTACGGTAGTTGATCTTTAATTTTTATGTTGTTTATATCACTGGTGTGATATACAGGCAAGCTGATCAAGTAACTTTCACATCAATTACTGGCTGTAGGGTTATCTACATGTTATAAGGTAATTTATGTTCATAATATTCAAATTACATCGTCTGGTTAGTACTTGGATGGGTGACTGCCTGGGAACACCAGATGCTGTTGGCATCCCTACGTGTCAAGTGGGGTTGGTGGAGGATTAGTGCCCCTCCCTGTAAAACAATTAACTCTAAGCCCTTGGCCACCCCGTTTGGGATACATGGCGTCTGGCAATGAATGAATGATGAACATCGTTCATTTCCACTGCATCACCCCCAACCCTGCTTTGCAAGAATCATGTTTTGGTTAATTTATCGTGTGTTTCACATTAATACATGATTTACTGTACACTGTTTTGTGATACTTACAATTACTGTAACCTTCATAAGAGATGATTTTGTAATTATATGAAAAACAAAATTCGCACAAGTAACGTTTCTCACTTTTCCTGTAACGTGTCTCACGGTCACATTGTCCTTAACAGTAGCAAAATTCTTACGAGAAATAGAATTTTATGGTATGGTTATGATCCTCATACACTGACATATTACTGATATAAAGCACTTTTTGACTGAACCAGTAAAATCACATTTATTGAAAATACAGTACTCATGCAAACTAAAAGGTGGGGTAGCATCGCGGTAACATTTTCCAAGCCACTTTTAAAAATCTATATAAAATCAGAATAAAAACATATGAATAATCTGGTTATGGCATAATGCAGTGTGAGGTGTTGGTAGTATACCTTGCAAACGGCATTTATTTATATTGCCTACATAAGAATATACAAGTGAGAGTAGATCAGTAACTTGTCTCTGAATGTAACGTTTCTCATGATGGATTTTGTGTGTGTGTGTGTGTGTGTGTGTGTGTGTGTCCGACTCTGGGCAAAGGCTTCAGGGCCTATTTCTTGGGGGCAGTGACCTATTCCAGGGCCCAGTAGTCCTCCTACACCTTCACATGTCACCACTTCGGCGCTAACACTCACCATCCATATTGAATACGTGCTAGGGCTGTCTCATACAGGACTGGTGTATTGGTATTAGCAGGGGAATTTTTGCAACATGTCAGCGGGTCATCTGGTAGATCAGGAAAGTCTGCTTTTAGGAAATTCAAATCCTTAAACTGTTCCCTGCCCCAGCCGGGATTAGATCCTGGGTCCATTAGGACTGCAGGCCGCCTCTCTACCGATTCAGCCAACGCCTCCCCCCAGTTGCCTGATAATCCAGGTTATCTGGATATCAGACACCTGGGATTGTACTGTACTATAATCTGTTATTACAACTCAGCAATTATGGTGGAGAAAAGACAGTTTCAGTGCAGGCTGGTAGTACAACTCAGCAATCACAATGGGGAGGGGGCAATTTCAAGGCAGGTTGGAGTTAAATGCGTAGGAAACACATGCACTGCACACTCGACCTGTATACATGATTGTACAATGCTTACATTGCCACTCACAGGCTGTATTCTGCGTGAACTTTCACTCAATGTCACTTTTGGCAAAGATGACTTCTGGTGACTCAGGTGTCACATCTGATATCGAGAGTCCTGAGGTTCTGTGAGTTGGGCCTCAATCACCTCAATCTTTCCGGCAATGGAAAGTTTCCTCCGACTGGTTTTCCCAGAACAGGTGTGGAAGATTCCTCACCAGAAGCCATTCTTCATAACAGAAAACACTTGGAAAAGTTGAAAGGCATGAGATGTTAATGCGATAGTCTGAACACAACAGAAGACCCAGCTAGACTGAGGCTGATCATGTGTCATAAAGTGTGTTCACAAACTCTGGTCCCACCCAACCCTATCAGAGGTTGTCCCTAAATAGTCCAAATTGTCATTTACTCCCACCAGCAGATCTCCAACCTACACCAACTGGGTAGGAGAAACCACAACCTTGGCAATTGTACTGGGTCATCCCACACATTATTAGTGGTGTGCAAGACCAGTGCGATCCACCTCATTTATCGACCCTAGTTTGGAACAGCTGAAAAAAGTTTGCTGGGCTCAGAGCCAATCAACAAATAAAAATCAGGTAAGTCGGGATTCAATGACGTAAGGGTTTACTGTATATCTCATTCATTCCCCAGCCAAAACAAACCTCATAGTCAGGTCCACCCATCACAACCACTCTTCTGGCAGCTGCTGTCTCCTGTGCATTCTGTGCTGCCATTTGCTTTAGCTTCTCCTCCAGTCTCCGCCGACGCTCTGCCTCACGTTCCAGCCGTCGCCGGAAAGATTCTTCCCGCTGGTTCATCACCTCCACGCAATGACTCAAAGTTGTGAGAATCCCAGCAGTTGTGGCCTGAGGTGGATACAGGAGTTAAGTTTACATGACCTCAAAACTGTAATGCATTCAATGACAAATATAAGTAACTAAGATTCTATGACAGCTATACTAATTACCTGAAAAACTATCAATATATTTTAGTAATAAGAGTAGCAAAGCTAGTTGTTATATCCATCCATCCATCCATCATCCAATCCTACATTGCCCCATGAGGAGCGTAGGAGCCCGGGGCTAGGCAGTTGGTCCCGACATTTAAGATGAGAATGACCAGCCTCACTCATCCCTGAGTGGCATTACATGAGCAATCAACCCCAACCACCCCTTGGATATAAACCTTCACCAGATCAATCCAATTGGAGCACAACAATTACCCACTAAACCACCAGGCGCCAAAATTTGGTTATATGGTTATCACCCAGCGTAGTAAATGGTTTCCTGGTGTATGGGAAACCATTTGGCTTGTCACTCAGTGTAGAGTTACCGATAGGCAGAAGGGAGAGGAAAGAATGAAGGAAAGAAAGACAGAAGAGGGAGTGTAAAGTCACCTGTAGGCAGAAGGACAAGGAAAGAATTATGGAAAGACAGAAGAGGATAGAAGGAAAGAAGGATGGAGGAGAGGAAAGGGCAGACACCCGACAGCAGCACTACATTGAGTGAGTGGATGGTGAAAATCATGAAGTGTACTGACACCAAAAGGCAGAAAGCCTTTATAAAATGTCACATGACTAACATTTCAGCCACTTCACGTGGCACCAGACAAAATTAATGTTGTTAAGTCCAGACTCATGGGCCTACAGGATATGTGTACTTCAAGTATGCAATCATCTCCCACTGTGGAATTTTATCAGCATGTACCGTACCCTACTCTACTCACGTCAAGAGGTCTTCAAGATACTTTATTGATGCAGATAGTTACAACTGACTTGTGGCTTGTTTGGAAGAGCATGAGTTTGTGTTGTATCAACCATTATTCTTGATGATAAGTGCCCTATTGGAGTATGCCTTGCATTTTCCCAACATTAAGTAAGGTAGGCAGAAGGCATTTATTACTATGTGTGAATAAATGTTTGGTGGTAGGTGAGGGCACCCACCATCCACTCACTCAATGTACTGCTGCTCTCAGGTGTCAGCCCTTTCCTCTCTTCCTTCTTTCCTTCCTTCCTCTTCTGGTTTTATTTCCTTCATTCTTTCCTCTTCCTTCTGCCTGCAGGTGACTTTACACTCCCTCTTCTGTCTTTCTTTCCTTCATTATTTACTCTTCCTTCTGCCTATGGGTGACTCTAGACTGAGTGACAAGCTAAATGGTTTTCTTTATTCTAGGAAACCATTACTATGCTGGGTAGTAACCATATAACCAAATTATGGCATCTGGTGGTTTAGTGGGTAATTAAGGCGCTTCAGTCGGATTGAGCCTGTGCAGGTTTATATCCAAGGGGTGGTTGGTGTTTATTGCTCATGTAATGCCACTCAGGGATGAGTGAGGCTGGTCACTCTCATCTTAAATGTCAGGACCAACTTGCCCAGCCCTGGGCTCCTACACTCCTCATGGGGCAGCATAAGATTAGACAATGGATGGATGAATAAATCTTGAGTAGGCAACTTCAATTATTCTTCATCCATCCATCCACCATCCAATCCTACGTTGCCCCAATGAGAAGAGCAGGAGCCCTGGGCTAGGCAAGTTGGTCCTGACATTTAAGATGAGAGTGACCAATCTCACTTATCCTTTAGTGGCAATAGGTGAGCAATAAACCCCAACCATCCCTTCAATTATTCCTAACTTACAATGTTCTAATATATGATTTTCAGGCTGCTACTACCAGGTATTTTTCTGTTTGATGTTGCCATACTTTGATATACCCTCAATGGTCAAAGCTATTTCTATAAAGGACCTCACTTGTAAAAAGATTGATTCTTTCATTGGGCAATCAGTTTCTGAAGCAATAAATGATGCAATGTTTATGATCCCTGCCAGTGATGCTCTTTTAATCAGCTGAGATCTCTAGTTTAATGCCATCAGTGGTACCATGCCATGCATAAAACTTTTATTTTGCACAACTTCTGGACACCATCTACCTTTAATAACCTTATAATCTTATGTAGTTACCTAAGTCATTACAAGGCAAGTGGAATACAGTGTATTTCAACAAACTATGTGATGTACACAAAAAAGCAGGAACACTGTTATGTGTATGACAGTCATGATGTAACATAAAACAGCGCAGGAATTAAAGGAGTGCTTCCACCATCAGCTAGGAAAATTATTATCATATAAAATACTGCCTCCATACTTACTTATAATCTTCTTTACGTTAAGAGAAGCTCCTCAGACTGAAGGGACTTGAAGCTATCTATATTTACTTATCATCTGATTCTTTACTAACCTATCATGAACAAAAGATCCTGGGGCTTGGCAATTAAAGTGAGTGTAACCAGTAGCTTTTCCCCAACTGGTATTATGTGAGCAATAAACCCAGCTACCCTTGACTGTATACCATACAGGCCACATCTGGTTGGAGCAACCTACTAGACCACCAAGTGTCCATTTGGTTATATGCCACTACCCATCAAAGTCAGTTGTTACCTGGTCAAACAGTTTCTACTGTTACTCAATGCAGAGTAGCCTGAAGGTAGCACTAAGCCAAATGCGTGGATGCTGAGAACAGCAATCTCCATTAGACCTCTTCAGTACTTCTTTTTTTTTTTTTCATATACCATGAGTGTATTTTAATCAGCATAACAAGAGACCTCTTCAAAATGGTGAACAAAGTGCATACTGGTACCTCCTTCACCTACTCATACTCTACCTCCTACCTCCCTTCAAAGAAACAGGAAATTCCATAATCCCCTCACTGTGAGGAATCTATGCTACATTGAGTTTTACTAGCTGTCTGTAGCAACAACAAAATGTCATCACTCCAACCCTTATTACCACCCTAAGATGAGGTGCAGTAGGGGCATTACTACATTAATGAGATTAACAGGATCTGTCTCTTACCTTGCTACTATCCAAGGTTTTTCCTAAGCTAAACAAAATATCTGGCAGTAGTTAATTTTTACAAGAAATAATTATACAGAGGGGGGGTATAAAGTATTCTTCGTGGTAAAGCCAGTGACGTACAGAACTTCCTTCCTATTGTCATCACCTACTGGCTTCAGTTCCTTAACAGCGGAGGTAATAACATTACCAACAACATGAACACAGCAGGGTATGATACAATGCTGATGCCTCTTTATAACAATAAAAAAAATAAAATAAAATAAAATAAGAGTGCATGATTAAGAACATGATTTGTGATGAAATACACCTCTTATAAGGACCCTGCCTGGATGGATTCCACTTACAATGTGCAAGTAAGTTCAGTCAAAACTCGGTGAGGTGCTGCAAAAAACTTGCGCTGTAACATCTAGGCCACCATCATGACTTCTACCAATACGGGTCTGAAGCTAGGTCCTAGCATCCCTACAGAGGAGGAGGAAGTTACTGAGTTTTTAGTCGACAAGTTCCAGTCTATCAAGGTGAGATTTGTCCGACTGTTTTATTCCTTTAAGCCATTTTAATGCTACTGTCTAAAGTCTGCTTTACCTCTATACAGTAAGCTATAACTTGGGAAGCATCACTGCAGTTTAGATGGGGTCACAGAGAGTTTTTAATAGGCAAACTGGGGGTCTGGCTGGAGATCTAGTTATCACATGTTTATCCTAAAGGGCTGACCAGCCTGCTTAACACATTAAGCTTATCCTAATGAGCTGAAGGGCAAGTGTACATGGAGTCCGTGTGCACAGTCAGCCAAGTTGGCAATTTATTCACCCAAGCTGAGGGATCACTGTATGATGAACATTAGCATACGCACTCTGCGAGTCATAAAAAATTCTGACCATAATATGGGAGGAAGAAAAAGGAAGAAATAAAACATATAGGGGTGAGAATCTCAGGTAAAAGAAAGAAGAAAAGGGATAGTGGAGAGAGAAGACACTGAGACATAACTCTGACAGATTACCGGTGCAGGTAACATATTTAAATTGACCATCATCATCCAGACCTCCTTTCCTACCCTAGGGAAGGGTGAGGAGTAACAACATTCAAACAGCCAAAGCTGGCCCAATTCAATGGGCCATGCTTACGCACATTCATCATTCAAGCCCCCGGAATCCTGGCTCCATCAGATAGGCCAAAAAAATTTCATCACATTCTGTAGCTTCACACATACCTATCTGAAAGGGCCAATCCAAACACTGTCATGTTAAAAAGGGGTGCCAAATCCCTGGCCATGCACTTGTTTGCACAAAATTCATCCAGCCAACTTGATCTCTTTGCCTCACCAACTTCCATACCTCTCTTCCTCACACACTCATCCAACATATCCCTCCACCTTCTTTTTGGCCTACCTTTCCTCCTCCCTCCTTCAAATTCACTCAGATACACCTTTTTCACTACTCTGTTGTAATCTATTCTCTCCACATGACCATACCATCTCAATATGCTTTCTTCAATTCTGGTGTCCACAGACTTCCTCACTCCACATCTTTCAAGAATCACATTATTCCATATCCTATCTACTCTCTGTACCCCACATACATTCCTCAGCAGTCTCATCTCCACTGCTCTCACTCTTGACTTTTCATTTTCATGTCACACCATAGTCTAGCATCCATATGTTAAAGTTGGCACTAACACTCCTTCATGTAAGCCTCGTGCAGCTGCAACACTCAAGCCTCTGATTCTTATCAAGGCTTTCATAGCACCAGCTACTATTCTTCCTCGTGTCACTCTGCTTTCCACTTCTTTGCACATTTTCCTGTCGATTCTATCACCATACCAGGTATCTGAACACTCTCACCAATTCCAGTCTCTCTCCATTCACTGTAACATCACACTGGGAGTCTCCTTCTCTCTGAAAAACCATCACTTTAATCTTTTCTATATTAACTCTCAAGGCATGACACTCACAGAAATCTATAAAACTCTGCACTAGTCTACAAAGCTCTTGTTTGGTATCTGCAAATAGCACTGCAGCATCAGCATGCAATAAATTTGAGATGTTCCATCTATCGCCATTCATTACCAATGCCAACCCTCTCTCCATTACTCATGTTTTTACTTCTCTCATCACCCCATTCATATATATTGAACAACCAAGGGGACATCACATAAAACTGTCGCACAACCACACTGACTGTGAACCATTCACTCAGATGTCCATTTACTCTTACACATGCCTCGCTAGCATAAAAAAAAACTCTTGAGGGCACCTAGCAGCTTACCATCTACGCCGTACATGTGCAAAACTTAACACAATCCTTCTCTATCCACTTTGTTGTATGCTTTTCCAGATCCATAAATGCCATAAACACATTATGGTCCATTTCACAGGCCTTCTCCACTATCTGTCTCACTTCAAATATTTGATCCACACATCCTCTGCCACTCCTTAAACCACCCTGTTCATCACTCACTAGAACTTCTGATATCTCTCTTACTTTCTCTTATAATAATTCTTCCATATACCTTCCCTACAACACTCAATAGACTTGTGCTGCGATATTTCTTTCACTCACTTCGTTCACCTTTATTCTTGTATAGGGGTACAATCACTGCCTTTTTCCAATCTACTGGCACAGTTTCACTCATCCATCTTTCTTACATGTCTCCAACAAGAACTTCATTCTGCTCTCATCAATACACTTAATAATCCCTGCATACACCTCATCAACACCAGCTCTATCTATCTACCTATCTAATTAATGCCAGATGCCTTAATTTCGTCAGGGGTGGCTACAAACAAATCACCTCCATGTCGCCCTGTCCCCTGCCATTTCACTGCCCTGCTCCCAGCTCACACCTTCCTCTCTCATATACCTCTCCACTCCATCCCTCCATCTCACCCTTGGCCTTCCCCTCCCTCTCCCCCCCACCACCTCCCTCACATACACTCTCCTCGTCGATCTCTCACTCACCATCCTCTCCACATGGCCAAACCACCTCAATGTGTTTCTCCTAATGCTTCCTATCACATCCACATCCACACCACAATGCTCCTTCAGTTCCTCATTTGTCAGTCTCTCTCTCCATGTGACTCCACATGCTCCTCTCAAATAACGCATTTCCACTGCTCTCACTCTTGACTTGAGTCCCTTCAACATGATTCAAGCTTCACTTCCACATGTTAGAGTTGGTATCACAATACTATCATGTAGTAACTTTTTCACTTCCATGCTCACTTCCCTGTTTCTTATCAATGCTTTCAAGGAACCAGCAACCATTCTTCCTTGTTGTACCCTTTCAAGCATTTCACCCTCTAAACTTCCATCCTTATTTATCACACTACCCAAGTACTTAAACGCCAGCACCTGCTGCTATCCCATTTTTCAGTCGCTACACAGCGTACTTCACCTTTATGAGAGTCATGTTTCCTGGCACTGAATTCCGTCTGTGTACATCCCCATAACCAGTCATGTTAACAGCTGCTCTGCTCTCTCCATTCCCAATCATCAGACTTTCAATATTCTTTCCATCTGGTCCTTACATCATCCCCATGGGTTAACAATCTACCACTTACATCCTCCACACTTTCACATTTCTTTCCACTGTCACTTCTAAATTTCTGTACCTCTTTCCAGAATAACTTCCTACTTTCAGCATAACTTGCATTCATTTTTCTTCTAAGATCATCATTTTGCCTCCTCCTCTTTCTTCTTCACTACTTTCTTTATGTGCTTCTTGCTGTCAATAAACACGGAAGTCCCGGGTAACGTGCAATCGCTTAACGAGAATTTGCTAACACTAGGTTTTGGAATTGGCATCGTCGCCTATTTAACCCCTTAACCGCGGGGCGCCACTTTTGTGACGCTTGGGAGCAAGGGATCATAACGCGGGGCGACACTTTTGTGATTCTGTGTTATTTTGAATTAGCCTGGGCTTTGAAGAGGTGGCTTGTATCATCTATCAGTACTGCCAATGTCCAACACTAGTCAGCACTCCTAATCTCATCTGTACTCCCATCCATTGTTGACAATTTAGCCATTTCTCCCCGTTCTTGACTCCCCTCCCTACCTCCCCTCCATTACCCTATCCTCTCGCCTGCCCGACCGTGCTACGCTAAGTAAATCTTCCCTGGAATTTTTCACTGATTTCATCCATTGAAATAAGCCCTACGCCCTATTCTTATACCAAATAATATATACAAGAAAGAAATAAGGAAAGTGAGAGTGCTATACACCTAGAATTGGCTAATTATCACCTGACAACACCTCACGTGCACTCGTTCGCTAATTTTCGCTGTTTATTTCCCCTTGAAATATGCCGTATAATCTATTTTCATAATAAAAATATATATAAGAAAGGAAGGGAGAAGCCTAAGTGATATTTACATTCACCTGGAACTACCTATTTATTGCAGGCCACCACACTGTATTCTACGCTAAGTAAATCTTCCCTGGAATTTTCCACTGATTTCATCCATTGAAATAAGCCCTATGCCCTATTCTTATACCAAATAATATATACAAAAAAGAAATAAGGTAAGTGATAGTGCCATACACCTGGCATTGGCTAATTATCACCTGACAACACCTCACGTGCACTCGTTCGCTAATTTTCGCTGTTTATTTCCCCTTGAAATATGCCGCATAATCTATTTTCATAATAAATATACATATAAGGAGGGAAGGGAGAAGCCTAAGTGATATTTACATTCACCTGGAACTACCTAATTTATTATGTATTGTCTTGGTTTCCTGACAATCATTTCATTGATATATATTAGCAGGTCTCACAGGGCTGAAGTTGGTAGTATTGCACTCACCCTAGCCAAGCGGCAGGAGGCCACTACTATCAGTTCACTGTCATCTCTGAAAGTGGGAGTATGTCTGATTTGCTCCTGCTAACTTCCGCCGCTTTCTAGCCCCATGCAAAGGGCCCTGTGACCTTTACCCCCTACTAAACCTCATGTGGAAAGAGGTAAAGGGCTGACAATTGATAGAGAGTGACTATGATCTTTTTATTGAGTAAAACAGTGAAGTGGAATTGTAAATAATGTGTAAATAATGTGTAAACAGCAAGTGAACGCAATGAATATAAATATAAGTGAACAGTGGAAAATAGTTTTATAAGTTACTTCAAGTGACAGTGCATAACACAGTGTAAATAAAATAGAAATGTAAATAATGTAAATAAATTAGAGAACGTAAATAGAAATGTAAATGAGTGGTATTATAAGAATACAAGTATACAGTGCTCGTTAGAAGTATGGAGCGCCCTACGTCTTTCCTGAGAAACAAACCTTTCAACATTGAAAAAACATATAAATAATGCATTTTATTTACCTTTAGTGCTTCGTAGGGTAGCCTTTACTTTTCTTCACGGACCTGAGACGTCTTGGAAGTGAAAGGGCGAGGCTCCTGAGGTGCTGGAGCGGTATTTTGTCCCAGGAGTCACGAATGGCGGCTTCCAGCTTAGCCAGAGAGCTCACGTCCTTCCCTTGGAGACTCTTCTTTACGAGGTACCAGAGGTTTTCAATCGGGTTGAGGTCTGGGCTATTTCCTGGCCAGTCTGTCATGAATGATACCTCGCAGTCACGAAGCCAATTGGTGACCGATTTGGCCTTGTGAGCAGGTGCACCGTCCTGCTGAAACACTCGTGCACGTGTTAGCTCGAAGGAGTCTGGTAAATGATCACACAGAAGCTCCAGGTAAACATCCTGATTCACTCTGAGGTTCTTGGGAAGTACAACAAGCTTCCCCAAACCCTTCCCTGAGAAACAACCCCATACCATGAGTGAATCAGGATGTTTAACTGTGCTTTCTACATACTGTGGGTCAAGTGGGTCACTACCTTTGCGTGCTCCTCTGTTACAGGTAACACTAAACGTTGCCTCATCAGACCACAACACTGACAACCATTGCTCCTCACCCCAGTTTAGATATTTATTAGCAAAGGCAAGCCTACGAATTCTCTGGCTGCTAGAGAGAAGAGGCTTTTTCACAGGCCCGTGACTTGTGTAACCAAGCTCATGCACCCTACGAGACACTGTTCTCACTGACACATCACCAAACACTTCTGGGTTGCTCTCCTTAATTTTCCTTGCACTCACACGAGGATTAAACTCCACTGCACGTTTTAAAACATTAACAGACCTTGGGGAAGTTTTCCTAGGCCTACCAGACCTCGGTTTCTTTGTGGGAACTTCACCACTGTTTTCCTCCCGAAACCGCGCACACCAACGACGCACTGTCGATCGTGCCACACCAACCAATTCACTAATTTCCTTTGTCTGGTGGCCTGCCTCCTTTAGAGCAATGATCTGGGATATGATTTCACTCGATAGTTCACGGGTAGGTGCCATAACAAAGTTTTAAAGGCCAAAACACTGCGGGACACTCGGTAAAAAATGGCGCAATTTGAGAGGGACACTCGGCGGAGTTCCTCTCTCTCAGGCAGCCCGTGGGCGACTGAGGCGGGAACCAACCAGCGTGTCGGAAGGCCTCAGGCTACCGTGACGTCATGCTCGGAGCTCAAACTTGTGGCTCAATTCTTACCCCCAAAAATGGGTGATTCTTTTTGGGCCATAAGTATTGCGCGCCCGGCGGACAACGCTGAATACTTCTGACGAGTACTGTATATACTAGAAGTAATGAAAGTGAAAGTTTCACTCTAGCATGTATGAATACTATGAGTTATGGGAGTGAAGGTGAAAGTGACATTCACTCTCAATGCTAGTATAAAGGACGAGAAAGTGAATGCAACGTATTTTACTGAAAGAAATTGAATCCCTACAGTGACAATAAACTACTATTACTGACGGAAACTAATGGATAAAGACTGTAGATATATATATATGTTATATAGTAACAGAAATATAAACTGTGAGTGTTTTTATGAATAATAGACAACACTAGCGGCGAACGATCGGAAGTGGGATGGTCATACGCACTCGTAATTTTCACTGCTTTCACAGTTTTTTTTGGGGGGAGTATGGATTCCAAACTATTTGAGAATCATAGATTAGTGTTTCTAGTGTTAATATCAGGCTGTGGTAATCATATTACGAGTTGTTGGGAAGTGTAAAGTGGAGACTTCGTTACCCAACTTCAGAGGTCTCCACAAGTCCTACGGTACTCGACGAAGGCTCAACAAACACCCAAGGAAAGCTGAAGGTATGTGCCATAAGTATATGTGATTTTAATATTCTAGGACTAATAACTGATTTTTGGCAAATATTTTTAGAGAGTCTATCGGAGCGCGAATATGCCCGCGGGAGCCGCAAGTCAAAGCTAAACAAGCCCGTGGTTTAAGGGTTAACAGGCAGGTAAAAATCTGCACTTACAAGAATCGAGACAAGGGTCGTGTCGCAGCTGTCAGCCGTGTTTACCTCAGCAGCTGGGAAATGAGTCGCACGCTAGCTCTGTGAGCCTCTTCCCGCCTTATCTTCGTAAACATTCTTCCAGCCAAGCTTGCCCAGTGAAGGCCACTCTTGAAGCATGCTTTTTTTCTGTGCCCAGGATTACTGTATCACCATGTCTTCTAAACATTCCATTGTGACCCCCTAGTGCTCCTAGTGCTAAGCGTGCTTGGCTTTCTATCTCTGTTGCCTAGAAATTGGAGATAATTAGGAAGCACGATAGTGGTGTGTGCTTGGTGGAGCTTTGCTCTACCTACAAGCTCTTGTCCTCGACCGCCTGCACCATCCTGATGAACAAGTAGAAACTGACTGATATGGCCGCTTCATCCCGTGTGCCTCTGAGTACTACCCAGACCCGCGACCGTGACTATGTGATGGAGAAAATGGAGAGGCTGTTGCCAGTCTGGGTGGAGGACCAGACCCAGGCCTGCATGCCTCTCTCCAAGGCCCTTATTCAAGCCAAAGGACTGAAAGTGTGGGAAAGATGCAAGAAAGAGTATGACATGAGTGTTGTGGGTAGTGCAGGTGGCGTGAGTGCGTGTGATGTGATGTGTGATGGTGGCGCGTCAAGTGCTGACCCCAGTGGTGGTGCTAACTGGGGGTAGTGGTGGTGCAGGTCCCAGCCAGGTCCGCAGCAAGCCCTTGCCTGCTAGTGACACCTTCACGGCCAGTGATGGATGGTTTGCATGTTTTAAGAGGTGTGCAAACCTCCATAATATCAGCATTCAAGGCGAGGCAGTGAATGCTGAAACGGACGCAGCCAAGGCATTCCCTGAGCGGCTGAGGAAGATCATCGAAGAGGGCAGCTACAACGCGAGGAAAGTCTTTAACCTGGACGAGACTGGCCTCTTCTGGAAGATGCCTTCCCGCACCTACATCTCGAAGAAGGAGAAGTCAGCCCCTAGCTTCAAGGCCATTAAGGATCACCTAACTCTGCTTCTCAGCAGCAATGTTACAGGGGATGCATGGCTGAAACCGCCCCTGGTGTACCACTCCCAACACCCAAGAGTGCTGCATGGCATATATCTTTATAGCCTCCTTGTTGTTTGGCGGGCAAACAAGAAGGCCTGGGTGACAAGGACCTTGTTCCTGGAGTACCTTACGGAATACTTCATGCCCTTCCTGAAGAAGTACTGTGACAAGAACAACCTGGCCAACAGGTGTTTGCTCATCCTGGATAATGCACCGGGACACCCAACAACCACTGAGGAAGAGTTTCTGAAAGTAAAAGTGGTGTTTCTCCCACCTAACACCACTGCCTTACTGCAGCCCATGGACCAGGGTGAAATTGCCTCCTTTAAGGCATATTACACCAGGAGGTGTATGCAGAAACTTAAAGATGCCTTGGATTCTGGGAAGTCTTGTCAAGGAATTCTGGAAGGCATACAACATTAAGGAAGCCATCCTCAACATTAAGGAATCTTGGGAGAGGGTGAAGGAGGGGAACCTGAACGGAGTCTCGAAGTCGCTGTGGCCCAAGTGTGTGAATTCGTTCCATGGCTTTCCAGCCGAGCCAGTGGATGATGTACAGAACGATATCGTTGCCCTCACACAGACCGCAAGCTTCAACAAGGTTAACCAGCAGGACGTGGAGGAGTATAAACTGCCTGAGGTTAAGGAGCTGACCACCAAGTTCCTTGGTGACATCATCAACAAAGCGGTGGGATTGGCGGACAATATGCTGGACACAGACCCTTTTGTTAACCGGGCTATGAATTTCAAGACAGGGATGGTAAAGCTGCTCTCACAGTACAAGGAGCTGCTACGTCAGAAGAAGGTGAAAGCAACCCAGACCACCATCGATAGTTTCTTCAAGAAGAAACCTCACCCCTTGATTAGCACATCAACACTGGATCCAGGACCCAGTATGAGCAAGGCACTTCCCAGGACTCTGTTCAGTTCCCCAACACCTCCTCCCTCCAAGCCTTCAGCACAACACACCCCACAGCCACCAGCACCCTCATCACCGTCGCCACCTCAAGAGGAAGAGGAAGATTTCCAAGGGTTCGAGAGCCTCCTCTCGTCTCCATCATCAGAGGCAGAGGTGGAGGAGTTAGGCCTTTGATTCTCTCACCACCGCACCCTCTCAGGTCTTGAAGAGATGAAATGAGCCAGCCAAGCAGTGGTGGAGCACAGCTGGCATACATCACGGAAGACGTTCGAACCCAAGTAAGACATCCAATTGCTTGTTGAATATGTTTTTCTCCCATTTTCTAAGGTGTTGGGTATATTACCCTCTCGTATTAACCCCTTATTCCAGCTTAAAATGATCAGAAAGTGTTGGTGGTTTGGGGGGAGGTTGCTCGGAGGCCCTGCTCACTAACCCTATTTTTCCCATAATTTCTTCACTTCGTTTAACGAGAATTCGGCTAATGAGCAAAATCCTTGCTCCCAATTAGCTCATAAGATTGAGACCTGCCTGTATTCAGTTCTTAAATCAACTGAACCAGTTCCGTATTCTCTCGAGCCACTTCTTCCTCTTTTCCTCCACTGCTCTCTTAATCTCTTCATCCCACCATGCCGTACCTTTCTTCTTTGTTGTTACTCTTGTCACTCGAATCCAAGTAAGACATCCAAGTGTTTGTTGAATATGTTTTTCTTTCATTTTCTAATGCTGCTAGGCATATTACCCTCTTGTGTTAAGCCCTTATTCCAGCTTAAAATGATCAAAAAGTCACTTGTTGGTTTGGGGGGAGGTTTCTAGGAGGACCTTGCACCCTAACCATATTTTTCCCATGAGTTCTTCACTTCGTTTAACGAGAATTCAGCTAATGAGCAAAATCCTTGCTCCCAATTAGCTCATACAATTGGGACCCGCCTGTACAGTATTCAGTTCTTATTTCAACTGAACCCCTGTCCTGTATCCACTTGAGCCACTTCTCCCTCTTTTCCTCCACTGCTCTCTTAACCACTTCATCCCACCATGCCGTACCTTTCTTCTTTGTTGTCACTCTTGCCACAACACACACCACTTTAGCATTTCTAACTAAGCAAACCCTACATGCATTCCACAAGCTGTCTGGATCTATTTCATTCCAATTCACTGATTCCAGCTCCCTCACTACTTTGGCCCTGTGTTCATCTGCCACTTCTTTGATGCTCAGCTTCTTGACTTTCAGTCTCCTTCCCTGACTGCTCCTCTCTCTCTTGGTCCACCTCATTCCTCTCAGCTTGATCTTGCATACCACAGTCATATGATCTGACAAACCTCCACATCATCCTCTCACTGCCCTCATATCAGCAACACTTCCTGGCAGGAACATATAATCAATCAGGTTCCTTTCAACACACTCCCCCATTCCCTCTATACCATGTATAATTATGTGAATCTTTGTGTTTGAAATAAGAATTACAAATTCACAACCTCCTTTCCAGACACATGTCCTTCAGTCACTTCCCATTATCACTGTCCTGGTACTCCATTATTATCCATTATATCATTCACAAGACCAGTGCAGCTGCCCATTACAAGCACTTTATAAATCCTGGGCATTTCTCCTACTACTTTATCCAGCTCATCTCAAAACCTGTCTTTCTCTGTCTCATTCCTGGCATCACACAGTGCATACACTACAATCATTCCCGCTTTCACCTTCTCAAACTTGAACTTCACATACATTCATATATCACGAGCTGACACATTTGTAGTTTCTCATTCCACTCTGCCACACTTCATTCAACAAAGCAACTCCTTCCTTACATCTGAGTGGAGCAGACTGTAGCACCAGTCGAGCAGGGCAGTACTCCCAAGGTGGATGGACAGCTGATGACAGGGAGAGATGGAGCTCTCATTTCATCAGTTCCCAGGATTAGTTCCTGACCATCCCCCTTTGCTGAACTTTTTCACTGTTTCAGTAACCCAGACAGTAGGTCTGCATGCTCTCCAACATAAATTTCTCTAACTCTCCAACACAAATTTCTCTAACTGTCAACACCAAACAACATGCACATTACACACTACACTTCCTTCTCAAAAAATAAATAAATAAATAAATAAAAATAAAAATAAATCCATCCATCATCCAATCCTACACTGCCCCATGAGAAGCATAGGAGCCCAGGGCTAGGCAGTTGGTCCCAACATTTAAGATGAGAGTGACCAGCCTCACTCATCCCTGAGTGGCATTACATGAGCAATCAACCCCAACCACCCCTTGGATATAAACCTTCACTGGCCCAATCCGACTGGAACGCAATAATTACCCACTAAACCACCAGGCATCAAAATTTGGTTACATGGTTACCACCCAGCATAGTAAGTGGTTTCCTGGTGTACAGGAAACCATTTGGCTTGTCACTTAGTGTAAAGTCGCCTACAGGCAGAAGTAAGAGGAAAGAATGAAGGAAAGAAAGACAAAAGAGGGAAAGTAAAGTTAACCGTAGGCAGAAGGCCAAGGAAAGAATGAAGGAAAAGAAGACAGAAGAGGAAGGAAAGAAGGATGGAGGAAAGGAAAGGACAGACACTCGACAGCAGCACTACATCGAGTAAGTGGATGGCGAGTGCCAAAAAATAAAATAAAATGGCGTCTAATAACCAAGCCTCAGAGTCCCGGGGGGACCATAAATGCCCCCATCTTCTGCCCCTCTTCCAGTGACAACTCAACAGGCTGCCTGGAACCACTATCTGACTCAACGTCTTCATTTCTGCAACATTCATGGCCTTTCCTCTAACTTTCTCTCTGTTGAGCACCACCTCTCCTCCTATAAACCCCACCTTCTCTTCTTAAGTGAGACTCACCTGTCTGAGGCAACTGATAGTAAACCCTTTTTTGTATCCTCCTACTTTCTTTACTCATTTCGAAGCCAAAGGTGACTTGTGTATACATACGCAATGACATACCTTGCTCTCATGTTCCTGAACTTGACTCTTCTGAATTCTCTACTCTCTCGCTTTAGCTTTCCTGTCATTCTCTGACTAAATATATTTGCGCTGTTTACTTATCCCCTAATTCTACTGACTATGAAAAATTCTTCAACTATCTTACTTCTACAATGGAACACATCCTATCCATTTCTCCTTTCTTGGAAATCTCCATTCTAGGCAATTTCAACGTTCACCACCACCTTTGGCTCTCCTCTCCTTTCACTAATCCACCTTGTGAACAGGTCTACATCTTTGCTATCCTAAATGACCAACAGCAGCTTGTACAGCACCCTTCCCATATCTCTGACTGCCCTGGAGAGTCCCAACATACCTGACCTCTTCCTTACAACTAATCCTTCTGCTTACACTGTTAATCTTTCCTCTCTGTTGTGCTCCTCCAATCACAACCTTATTATCTTAACCTGTCCCATCGCTCCAGTATGGCCTGTGGACCCTCCAAAGAAATGTTGGCTGTGGCACTTTGGAGCTGCTGACTGGGAGGCCCTCAGGCAGTACTTCTTTGATTTTCCCAGGAATGATTATTATTTCCATGACCGTGAGCCAACTGAGTGTGCCATTAGCATTATGGAGGTTATTCTCTCGGGCATGGATGCATTCATTCCCTTCTCATATCCTTTCACTAATGCAAAAAAGCCTTGGTTTAATCACGCTTGTTCTAATGCTGTCCCCAACAAAGACAGGGTCTACAAAAGGTACGAGAGCCAACCCAACCCTGAATCATATTTTTTTTATGTTTCTGTCCAGAATCATGCTAAGTCTGTTCTTTACTCTGCAAAAAAAATAATTTCATCCGTACTAAATGCTCTAACTCTCCAACTCGAATTCTTCCTGCTCCTTCTGGCACCTTGCCAAAAAACATTTCTAACAACTTTACCTCATCATCCTTCCCTCCTATTTTCTACTCTGATGGCTCTGTAGCTATTTCTTCTACTGATAAAGCAGATCTATTCGCTCAGACTTTCTCCTCCAATTCCACCTTAGATGATTCCGGTGCTGTTCCTCCATCACTTCTCCTCTCTGACTTCCTCAAGGCTGACATTAAAATTTCTTCAACTGATGTATTTTTTGCTATTACTGGCATCATTACTAACAAGGCATATGGGCGTGATGGGGTTCCTCCTGTTGTCCTCAAGAACTGTGCTTCTGTGAATACACCCTGCCTAGGTAAACTCTTTTGTCTATGTCCACCAACTTGTACCTTTCCTTCTTCCCGGAAGCTTGCTCTCATTCAGCCAGTCCCAAAGACGGGTGACCATTCCCAACTCTCTAACTATCACCCAATTGGTTTAACATCCTGTGTCTCAAAAGTTTTTGAGTCTATTCTTGAAAGGAAACTTTAAAAGCATCTTTCCTGTCACAACCATCTTTCTGATCATCAGTATGAGTTCTGTCAGGGATGCTCCACTGGCGATCTTCGCACCTACCTTTCAGACTCCTGGTCATCCTCCTTTCGGGACTCTGGCGAAAACTTTGCCATTGCACATGACATCTCAAAGGCGTTCGATTGAGTCTGGCATAAATCTTTAATTTCCAAACTGCCCTCTTACAGTTTCTATTTCATCTATCTGTGCCTTCATCTACAGCTTCCTTTCTGGTCGTTCCACAGTTGCTGTTGTAGACAGCCATTGTTCTTCTTCTAGATCTATCAACAGTGGTGTTCCTAGGGGGTCTGTACTATCACCAACTTTCTTCCTTTTATTCATCAATAACTTTCTAAGCTGTACATCTAACCCTATCCACTCATACGCTTCCACCCTTCACCTTCCCATTTGGTTTCCGCAATGTCCTTCTCTGCAGTTGCTTCAACAAACAAGAGATGAGGCTGTGGCACATCTAATGTCTGACTTGGCTTGTATCTCTGACTGGGGTAAAAATAATCTTGTTGTTTTTAATGCATCAAAGACTCAGTTCTTACACCTATAAACTTGAAAGAATCTTTCACAGGAGCACCCACTAATGTTTAATAATATCCAGTCTAATTCTACATCATCCTCAAACATACTTGGGATTTCACTCTCTCGGGACTTATCTTGGAATGATCATATTACATCCCTTGCAAAATCTGCTTCCAAGAGATTAAGTGTGCTAAGCCGACTCCATACCTTCTTTACGCCTGCACAGTTGTTGACTTTATACACAGGTTTTATTCGCCCCTGTGTGAAGTACAACACTCATGTGTGGGGAGCAGTGTTGTATTCAAGACCAGACACCACAAGACCAAGACCAAGACCAGACCCTCCGAGACCAAGACCAAGACAAGGTATACAAAAATATTTTTTGTAAATCTGACTATTATCTGAATGCTTTTGATCTGTACTGCGTAAATTGTATTATCCTGTCCTGTTTGTAAGGAATGAGTTTTAACTTTTTTCTCGTACACGTACCTTTGAATATAACGGACCTAATTAAATTACCTATTCATTTAGTCTTAGGGATCAAATGTCAAAATTATTCAAAATGTGAATCAGACTGTTATATGCTCAACCTTTGTCCATGCAGCTAATATCCTCTACAAGTGATGGGTTAACTGCTGTAAACAAAAAAGAAAGAAGGCAAACAGGCAAAGGATGTTCAATTAAATACAGTTTATAACTCGTTACATTTTGCTTACATTTTACATTTCATATATGTGAACAACTGAATATCCAGGTAAAATATTTCTGCTTTCACTGCTTCATTGGTATGAAGAAACAAACATAGGAAAATAGACATTTTTGTGGTTACATTTTCTGAGCGAACTAGCTAAACCTGTGGTGTGGTTGTACGAAGGGTGTGGGGATTGCATACACCATACACGTATATGAAGCACATGGAGGTGAACAGAGCTGCAAACATGCGTGCGTGCAAAACAGGGATTATCACTGCGAGAATGGCCATGTCATGCATGCTCTCTCCACTCGCATGCACTCTACTGGCGCTCGCAGGGGTCAGCTCATGCATCATCACCATAGCGCTAGCCATCTACAGACAGTACAATGCTGTATGGCACACCATGAATCGAATCAGCCATGACTTTTCTCTGTGCATAATCATAAATACCAACCTTCCCCATGCTGTGATGCATTTTGTAATGCTGGTCTCGACCTGGTCTCGAGCCAAAACTCTGAGACCAGAAGCTTCGAGACCAAGATCAAGACCAAGACCACATCAAACTGGTCTTGAGACCTACAACACTGGTGGGGAGGCTCCCCACACACAGCTCTTCTCAAACAGTGAAGTCAAAGGCTTTTTGTATCATTAACTCTCCTCCTCTTACTGGTTCCCTTCAACCTCAGTCTTCGCTGCGCTGTTGCATTTTTATCTCTTTTCTATCACTACTTCAATAGTCACTGCTCCTCTGAACTGTCTGCTTGCATCTCTCCACCCCTACGACGGGCGCGTAGCACCCGTCTAGCAACAAACTCTCATCCCTTTTTTGTCCAACTCTCTAATGCAAGAGTTAACCGTTACTCCCAGTCCTTCATTAATGCAACAGGTCAACTCTGGAACTGTCTCCCTCTGTCTGTATTTCCTACTTCCTATGATCTCCAGTCTTTCAAACGCAGTGTGTCCAGGCATCTCAAAATGAACTGATCTTGAATTTGGGTCTCATTTATATTGTTTTTGTTTTTTTGCTTGGAAGGAATGGTTTGCAGGCTCCTGGCCTTCAGTTCCTTCTTCCTTGCATTAAAAAAAAAAAAGATCTTCCTCATTCATTCATGCCCAACCTTACACATGTACATCCTCCCACTCCTCCACTTCACACCCTTCATCTTTGTTTCACACAATGCCATCATGGCATATCTCACACTCTTGAACACATTTACTGCTTCCATTCTCATGTTCTAAAAAACACCTCTCACATTATTCATGGCCATGCAAATCTGCCCATTTGGTTGGGGTCCTGGGCAGGTACTGGGGCCTCCAAGGTTCTCTGAAATGTCTGCCATGATTCAGTTATTTTAGATAGGGGAAGCTGGGGGGCACTTACCCAGACAAAAACCAGTTATATGGTTACCAACCTGCGTAGTAAATTGTTTCCTGGGAACAGGAAACCATTTGACTTGTCAGTGTAGCAACCATAAGGCAACACTACATTGAGTGAGTGGATGATGGGTGCCTCCACCTACTACATAATATACTGATCATTAAAAACAGACAATGACTGCAACCTAACGGCAAGAAAGCACTCAGATATTATGCAACCTTCTGCAGATGGAAAGTGAGATTTGACAGTAACAAGCACCCCTAGCAAAGACATAATGCTTGCCTCAATTTATACATTGCATTACTGCTCCATTCCAGTCATACACACTGTAAATTTTCTATTGATAGGCTATCTTCTCAAAACATTTTATCCTTCCCTTCACTTAAGTGTAACATGTACACTGGTACTTGTGGCATACCTTAAATGTGAGTGCCTCTCCCCTGAAGTCCATGGCATATGCTCCATGTTTCTGTAAAGTGTCAGTGGTGATGTGAGAGTAGGCTGGGAACCGCCTGGGAGGAGCCTGAGGTGACTCTCCCGTGGGGCCACCCTCCACTGCTGCCACTGCTGCCTCCACTCCACTTTCATGCTCAGGGTCATGACCATTACCTAACAGAAAGTAATCAGGTGGACATAAAACAACTCTGCCTCATGACCTTGATTTATTATGAAGTAAGCATATGGACAACAAACAAGAATAAAAGGACACTCAGGAGAAAGCATATCTCTGCCACACTGCTCTGAATAATAAATTTACCACTGTATCATTGTTCTCTGATGTGGTTTCACAAAAATTAAATAACTTATTCCCACAAAAATCACCACAGTCCTCTCATCAGCTGTTCTGTAATGAGATGGACCAACAGAGAAAAAATGAAAACACTACACTCCCGTCTCCAGGGGCAATTTAATACCTAGTTACACATAAAACATATTCAACCAAGGCAAATGGACATGATTATCTGCTGAAGGATTATAATAGCATATACTAACATTGCATCATGCTTACTCAGGTAAGCATTTTAATAACTACAATATGGAACTGAGCAGGGAAATGGTTGAGACAGTGACACATGGAGAGCTGTCACATAGTGAAAAGACACACACACATGCCATCATGATCAATGGTCTTTATACTCACAGCTGCAATATAAACACTGAAAATCATTAATAAAACAACTACAATCATACAATCCTATACTATAAAATACATTAAGCTTGAAACCAAGATCTATCTACCTATCTATTGCCAGATGCCTTAATCCCACAAGGGGTGGCCACAAACAAATCACATCCATGTTGCCCTGTCCCCCGCCATTTCACTGCCCTGCTCCCAGCTCACACTCCCTTCTCTCATATACCTCTCCACTCCATCCCTCCATGTCATCCTTGGCATCCTCCTCCCTCTCCCCCCCTCCACTTCACTCACATAAACTCTCCTTGCCAGTCTCTCACCCTCCATCTGTGGAGTAGACTGTAGCACCAGTCGAGCAGGGCAGTACTCCCGAGGTGGATGGAAAGCTGATGACAGGGAGTGCTGGAGCTCCCATTTCATCAGCCCTCACGACTAGTTCCTGACCATCTCCCTTTGCTGAACTTTTTCAGTGTCTCAGTTACACAGAGAGTAGGTCAGCATGCTCTCCAGTACAAATTTCTCTAACTATCTACACCAAACTACATGCACAGTACACACTACACTTCCTATTCAAAATTCAACAAAATGGCGATCGGATCTTGAATTTGGCTCTCTATTGTATTTTGTTTTTCTCTTGGAGGGAACTGTTACTGCGGGCTCATGGCCTTTGGTTCCTTCGTCCTCACATAAAAAAAAAAAAAATCCTCTCCACATGGCCAAACCACCTCAGTATGTTTCTCCTAATGCTTCCTATCACATCCACATCCACACCACAATGCACCTTTACTTCCTCATTTGTCAGTCTGTCTCTCCATGTGACTCCACATGCTCCTCTCAAATCACTCATTTCCACAGCTCTCACTCTTAACTTCTGTCCCTCCAACAAGGTCCGAGCCTCACTTCATACATTAGAGCTGGTATCACAATACTGTCATGCAGTAACTTTTTCACTTCCACATTCACTTCCCTGTTTCTTAACACTGCTTCCAAGGAACCAGCAACCTTTCTTCCTTGTTGTACTCCAACATAGGAAACAACAACTACACAAAATGTGTTCTTTGGCCTTTATAGATTAAACAAAGCTTGTAAAACAGGCCTAGAAAAACTGATCTACTGTATTACACACAACAGTTTCATTAGTGTGGACATCAATGCACTATACAGGTAAGACAAGACAATGCTGGGAAGGAAGTCTTTACATAGCGGCATCAACATAGTATGACAGTTCCACTGCCTGGTTATACAGACATCCCTCAATTCCTTGTCCATCCCTCCTAAACTGACAGTGGTGGACTGTAGGAGAAGGGCAACTCCATCCTACTGTCCACCATATTCATGCACAAATGAGCCTGGGAACACTACATCAACAAGAAAAGATCAATGGGGAAAAATTTTCAACACAAGTGATGCAATCCGACAGTGTCTGCACAACATGGCCACAAATACATCACCTTGTAATTAATATACTATGGATGCTTACTCTGTAAAACATCACCTTGTAACTAATGTACTGTACTATGGATGCTTACTTTGTAGGCTAAACACCAGAATATATATAAAGACTTACATGTTGCTTCACTGTTCTTCATACCCTTGACAGTTTCAGAACAGGCATCAAAGTATGACTGCAACGCATCCATCTGTTTTATGAGGATGTCCCGGTATGTGTCTATTTCTGATAGCTTCTCTCGTAGACCTGATGATTGAAAGGATACATGGATGTCAACACCTGTAATAGCAACTAGTATAAGAACATACACCGAAGACATTCAATGAATTAACATGGGTATTTGGCAATGTTTATTAAAACAAAAATGCAAAAACTGTTCAAGTCACATGCTGTACAAAACTTCAGGAAAAAAATATACTTGCATGCAATATAGCTCTGTCCTTTTTTGTACAAAAACAAATGTACAGATTATCATCTGTCCACTTTAACTTGGTCTAAAATGCCATCTCTCTATCTTGGATGTCTGAATGAGATTCACACTAAATTATGGTGCTAATCACATGGAAGTTCTATGAAAAGGAGGTACAGTAAAGTCACAGTATTCTTAACCCCTTAAACGCGGCCGTGAACAGTGGCCCCCCCCCCCAATGGCGGGGTTGTATCGCGGTCTGAGTACCTGTAGGAAAATTTTAGCCAAAAATCAGAGATTAACCCTAGAACATTATACTTGGTATGGCAGATAGTACTTACATTCAGCTTTCTCCAGAGACAGGTGTCAAGCCTTCGTGGACTACCCAAGGACTTGTGGAGACTTGCAAAGTTGGGTAACCAAATCTTCACTTTCACACCTCCAGCAACCTGGTTTCCCCTCTACCACAGCCTCATTCTGTCACAGTAAACTTTATACTACAACGTAAAGGTAGTTTGGAATCCGTATTTGTACAATAAGCACTGAAAATAAGGCTAAAATCAACGGAGCTTACGGCCGACATGCAGCGCGGCAGCGGTCTTCCCATCACTCAACAAACATTTCCATTTTCACAGCTAAAAACATGTATACTACATTATTTTCAATCATATTACAGTACTTCCCAAAAGATCACCGCGGCGCGCTTTTTATTCTGCCTTACGCCCGTCACTTTATTCTCGTTCCTGTCGGCCGCTTGCACTGACTCGGAAGAGCTAGAACTCGCCATAATGTCACTTTGAAAGCCTGCGGTAAACTGACGCTAAACAGGGGCAAACCGTGAGAAAAAAAGCTAGTGTTACAACTGGGGAAACAAGCGTTTCCTATTAGCATAAACTGCTTGTGAGAGGAGAGCGCAGATTTACAGTTCCGAGCACTCAGAGCGCTGCCATGTATCACAGCCAGGCTGGCAGGGGCCGTGGTGGGGGGGGGGACGGGGGAAAAACGCGATACTTGGCAACAACGGAGGTCAGTGGTAAAAAGGTCAAGTGTGCTAAAAGTAGCTAAAGGGTGGTGGTACTGATAGACAATACCAGCTGGAGCCTGCCTGCCCGCGGTTATTCAAAATTTACTAGAATCGCAAACACGACGCTCCGCTGTTATGTCCTTTTCGCCGAGCGTCGCAAACGCGACGATCCGCGTTTAAAAGGTTAATCTGCCACTGAGCTACAGGAAATAAGCTTCAAAAGAATGAAACTCTCTGCCAAGTTAACACTGACAAACAATAGCAGGAGCACTTTTTTTCATTATACAACAATAGCTCAATATAAAATAAATTATCATATAACTCATTAAAGCAAATTTGTAAATCATACAAATAATAAAAACAGCCACACATCAAAATAAACAAACAGTAACAGTAACAGTAACAGTGAGTATGGAAGTTAAGAAGTCACTGCATGATGGTATTGTGATCCCTACCCTGACGTATGGAAGCGAGGCGTGGACCTTGCAAGAGGGGAACAAGTCAAGAGTGAGAGCAGTGGAAATGAGTTACTTGAGAGGAGCATGTGGAGTGACATGGAGGGACAGGTTGACGAATGAAGAAGTGAAGGAACGTTGTGGGGTAGATGTGGATGTGGTTGAAAAGATTAGGAGAAATACACTGAGGTGGTTTGGACATGTGGAGAGGATGGAGAATGAAAGACTGACTAAGAGGGTGTATGTAGGTGAGGTGGAGGGAGGGAGAGGGAGGGGTAGACCGAGGATGAGGTGGAGGGATGGAGTTGAGAGGTATATGAGGGAGGGGGGGGGTGAGTTGGGGGGAGGGGAGTCAAATGGTGGGTGACAGAGTGACTTGGAGGCGTTTTGTCTGCGGCCACCCTTTGCGGGATTAGGGCGTCGGGCTATAGATAGATAGAACAGTAACATAAACTACATGTGCTACAGAAGCAGCATGCTTAATCACTTCTAAGCTAAAGGTCAATCCGTTTTATCCATTAATCCTTTTAATCTATCTATCTATTGCCAGACACCTTCATCCCATAAGGGGTGGCCACAAATAAATCGCCACCATGCTGCCCTTTCCCCTGCCATTTCACTGCCCTGCTCCCAGCTCACACCCCGCCTCTCTCATATACCTCTCCACTCCATCCCTCCACCTCATCCTTGGCATCCCCCACCCTCTCTCACCTCCACCTCACTTGCATACACTCTCCTCATCAGTCTCTCACCCTCCATCCTCTCCACATGGCCAAACCACCTCAACGTGTTTTTCCTAACGCTTCCTATCACATCTACATCCACATCACAATGCTCCTTCACTTCCTCATTTGTCAGTCTGTCTCTCCATGTGACTCCACATGTTCCTCTCAAATAACTCATTTCCACAGCTCTCACCCCTGACTTCTGTCCCTCAAACAAGGTCCAGGCTTCACTTCCATACGTTAGAGTTGGTATCACAAAACTATCATGTAGTAACTTTTCACTTCCATGTTCACTTCCCTGTTTCTTATCACTGCTTTCAGGAAACCAGCAACATTTCTTCCTTACTGTACCCTTTCAAGCACTTCACCCTCTAAACTTCCATCCTTACTCATCACACTACCCAGGTACTTAAACACGCTCACATTTTCCATTCCCTCCTCATCCAATCTCACTGTACATTCACTGACTTCACCTCTCTTGAAGGCCATAACTTTACTCTTCCCTATATTCACCTTTAGATTCCGTTTCTTACATACTCTCCCAAACTCATCCACCAAGCCTTGCAGCTCCCCTTAATCATCAGTCAACAACACAGTATCATCTGCAAACAACAGTACAGGGAGTTTCCAAATACTGCCCTCTCTCACTAGGGCCACTCCAATATCCACTGCCCTACCTTGTATCTCTTTTTTAACCCCATCCATATACAGATTGAACAACCATGGAGACATGACACATCCCTGTTTCAACCCAACTTTCAAATAGGAAAATTCATTCCGATCACTATCCACACGCACTGCAGCCTTAGCACCCTCATACATACTCTTCACGGCATTCAACCAATTCCAGTCTACTCCATATAGGCTTAATACTTTCCACAATCCTTGTCTATCCACCCTCTCATGTGCTTTCTCCAGATCCATGATGGCCGCATACAACTTCTTTCCCTTCTCTAGAAACTTTTCCACTAGAGATCTATGAATGAATATCTGATCTACAGAACCTCTTCCCTTCCTAAAACCTCCCTGTTCTTCTCCACCTAATTCCTCTGTTATTTCCCTAACTCCGTCAATATGTATTCTACCATATACTTTTCCTATTACGCTTAGAAGACAAATGCCCCTATGATTACCACAAACTTCTTTTACCCCTTTTCCTTTGTACAAGGGAATAATTATACCTGACTTCCAATCATCCAGGACTCTACCTTCCTCCCAGGCCAATCTGGACACCTTCCACTTCCATCCTACTACTATCTCTCCCCCATGCTTCAACATTTCACCTCACACTCCATCAATTCCTGGGCCTTTCCCCATTTTAACTTTCTTCATCGCTTCCACAACTTCCATCCTACTGTTTTCTTCCTCTCTTCTCACATCCCTCCGTCTCCCAGCCATTCCCCAGCCACTTATACTTGAATTACTTTCATTCTCTACGTTCAACAATTCGTTAAAGTGTTCTCTCCATCTGCTCACTTTTTCTCCCTTCTCCACTAGTACTGTACTATTTTTATCTTTCACTCCCCAGCTAACTTCTTTGGCACCCTGTCTAACTCTCTTTACCTCTTTCAAGAACATTTTCTTACATTCCCTCCACTTTCCATTCAAATTACTTCCAAATTCCTCATCCACTCTCTTCTTACTCTCTCTTACTAATCTTTTCACCTCTCTCTTCCTCTCTACATACAACTCTCTCTTCTGTCTCTCAACTTCTTCCACGCTCCTGTTTCTCATCCACTCATTATATGCTTTTTTCTTTTATGCCACAGTCTCACTCACCTATTCATTCCACCATGCTGTTCCCTGCACCCCCTTTCGTCTTCTCTTCACCTCACACACCACCTCGTATGCTGCAAAGATTTCTTCTGTGAATATCTTGCACACAACTTCCACATCCCCCATCTGCTCCAATCCATATTTTCCCAATCGTTCCTCCACTTTCTCTTATATTCTGCCCTTTTTCCATCCTCTTGTAACCTTTCCACCCTCCTTGTGTGAGCTACTTCCTCCTGTCCTTCCCCTCTTCTATTTCTCCATTTCATTTGGACTCTGATTCTAACCACCACCAAGGGTGGTCAGAGAGTCCATTCCCCAAACCTCTATATACACTTGCATCCATTACACACATTCTCACCCTGTCATCCACACATACATAATCAATCATTGCCTTCCATCCATTCAGCTCACCATCCACCCTTCTCATCACTTGCCACATATACCTGTGGATCATTTTGTGCCTGAAGAGGGTATTGGCTATCATCAACCCCCTCCTGGCACAAATGTCCACTAAAGCACTGCCATTCTCATCATCTCTGCAGGCACACCCCACTCACCAACTACTACATCCACCTTCACATTCCCTACTTGTCCATTCATATCTCCAATCAAAAACATATCTGCATTTAGTTTCAGTTAATCCACATACATCCACTTTCACACCCTCAAGCACCTGGACATTCTCTCTCTCTCTCTCTCTCTCTCTTTCACCTCATCATTTACACCCCTTACATTCCATGTAGCTATCTGTACAATGCTCTTGTTCGGTCCTTAGTCGTCACCTTTAGGTCAGTCCTGGTCCGAGGCCTCTTGTTTGTATTTTTAGTTAGTTATTTTCCAGGGAGGGGCACTCCAACCCACTCATTGTCACATAGGGAACACGTGTTGGTTAGTTAGAAAGTTACCACCCAGCGTTGTAAATGCTTTCCTGGTTTACAGGAAATCATATATATATATATATATATATATATATATATATACAGTACACCCATTGCTAATTGACTTAGGACCTGCACACAGAATTGCTGTGGGATAGTTCTCTGTCTTTGCTTGTGTTTCCACCTCTACCAAGTAAATTTTTTGGGCAAGATGTAACTGGCAACTCCTCTGGTGTTGGTGAGAGGTGGTGAAACACTCAGCACGTCAGTGCTTGCCCAGAAGCGAGAGTGGGAGTATATGTATCCATCGCTCCGACCTTGCACCTCCTTCTTTTTTCGTATGCATTACTGTTTGCCCTATTATTTTCCCAGAGTTGAGTTGTCATGCCTGGAAAGTACTGCTCAAGGGATGAGAGGGTCCGTATCATTGCATGAAGGCAGGATAATGTCCCTATCAACACGATTTGTGAACGTACTGGATGCACAAACTCGACTGTCATGAAGATTCTTGCTGCTGCGTGGCCTGTCACCTGATGTCGCACCAGAGCGCAAGCATAGGAGTGGAAAGAAGAAGACTACTTCCAGAGGTACAGATATGCTTCTGAAGAGGGAAGTAATCAAGAATCCTCGACTGACAGCAACAGAATTGAAGAGAATGCATCCCCAGCTGTTACAGGACGTCTCAATTCGAACTATCCAACACCGCTTGCAGAAGAAACTGGGTTTGCCAAGCCGCACCACAGCCAAGAAACCGCTTCTCACTGACCGCATGAAGAAACAGCGCATTCAGTTTGCCAAGAAGTATGCACACTGGACATCGGATGAGAGAAGAAAAGTTCATGTTTTCCGATGAACGCACATTTCAAGTGTTCCAGGTATGTTCTGCCAAGGTCCGTTGCCCTGCCTCCCATAGTCGAGATGACCCTGCTTACACAGTGCCGACTGTTAAGCACCCACAATCACTAATGGTATGGGGGTGCTTCTCAGGTGAAATGGGAAGGGGAGGCCTCTACTTTCTTCCTAAGAACTTGATGATGAATGGTGGCCAGTACATTCCAGTTCTGAATGACCATTTGTTAAATTTTTTTGCTATTCATGGGTGTGATATTTCATGCAAGATTCAGCTCCATGTCACAAGTCAAGAAAGGTCACAAAATGGCTTCAGGATAAGCAGATTGAGGTCCTTGACTGGCCTGGCAACAGTCTGGATCTAAATCTGACAGAAAACTGCTGGGCAAAGATGAAGAAACTCATGGCAGAGAAGATGACACCCAATCTGTCAACCTCAAGATTGAACTGACAAATGTTTGGTGCAAAGAAATGTCCTTAGATTACTTTCGAGATCTAAGTGATTCCACGCCAAAACGCATCCAACTGGTCCTGAAAAACAAGGGAAACATGATTTCATATTAATGAATGGCATTTCATAACCAAACATTGTGATATACTATGATTTCTGTGCTTTTTAATACCTTGTGGGGGGAGGTCCTAAGTCAATTTGCCGTAGCTGTATATACATAAATATATATATATAGATAGATAGATAGACAGATAGATAGATAGATATATATTGTGGTAGGTGGGGACGCTCACCATTCACTCACTCAATGTAGTGCTGCTGTCGGGTGTCTGCCCTTTCCTCTCCTCCATCCTTCTTTCCTTCCATCCTCTTCTGTCTTCCTTTCTTTCATTCTTTCCTTGTCCTTCTGCCTACAGGTAACTTTACACTCCCTCTTCTGTCTTTCTTTCCTTCTTTCTTTCCTCTTCCTTCTGCCTGTGGGTGACTGTACACTGAGCGACAAGCCAAATGGTTTCCTGTACACCAGGAAACCATTTACTACGCTGGGGGGTAACCATAAAACCAGATTTTGGTGCCTGGTGGTTTAATGGGTAATTATTGCGCTCCAATCAGACTGAGCCAGTGGAGGTTTATATCCAAGGGATGGCTGGGGTTGATTGCTCATGTAATGCCACTCAGGGATGCGTGAGGCTAGTAACTCTCATCTTAAATGTCAGGACCAACTGCCTAGCCCCAGGCTCCTACACTCCTCATGGGGCAATGTAGGATTGGATGATGGATGGGTATATATATATATATATATATATATATATATATATATATACACACACACATATATATATATATATATATATATATATATACACACACACATATATATATATATATATATATATATATATATATATACCCACACATATATATATATATATATATATATATATACAGAATATATATACACACATATATATACATATATATATATATATATATGATAGATAGATAGATAGATATACAGTAAACCCTCTATAATTCGGATTAATTGGGAGGAACCCTATGTCGAATTATCAAAAAATACGAATTATTGAAGCTCATGCTTGCCCCTATCCCCAAATCACACACACATGCACTAAAACATGGCTTTTCACAAAAACACTGAACAGTACAGTATATTATTACTTTATACTCAAAGAGTGCACAATACAATAAATAAAATAGTGTCAAACCTTGATAATGAAGTCTTGCAACACAGCTGTACAGAACAGTACACTTAACTGTACCAATGGTACTGTACAGTTCTTAAAAATTACATTTTTTATTACACTTATCACTACAAAACCTGTTCACGTCCACATACCACTAGAACCCTTTTCAGACTCGTCTCGCTTAATTCAAATTTCTATCCAAATTATAATGATTTGTCTGGTGGTCAAAAAAGATCCAAATTAACCGATTTACAAATTATTTGGGTTCAAATTAGAGAGGGTTTACTGTATATATATACAGTCGGCGCAATGGAAGTCTGGACCCTCTAATTCGCACCATATATTTGGTAGAGTCCAAGAAATGTTGCAGGAAAATTCCTGTAGTTGGTGGATTTTTTTCTGGTGGCTTCTAGCAACTTTACAGGCTTACCACCACATGCTGTGAGATTATTAGCTCAGTGCCTGCCTGACTTTGGGTGGGAGAGTACATCAGATTTTCTTGTCCTGCCTGGCACTTGTTAATTTCAAAGCTCTCGTTTTCACACCCTCCTCTGCCTTAGTGAATCATTGGAGATGGGTCCCAAGCCATTAATTGATATAGAAAAAGCCCGAATTTAAACTATGAGAGAGGAAAATATAAAAATTAAGGATATTTGTATTCGAACTGGGCGAGGAAAATCTACCGTCATGGCACTCCTCGCTGCTGCCCGCCACCTGCCAAAAAACACAATTCCCCAACATAAACACAGGCTAGGACCTAAAAGGAAGACATCACCAACTACAGACAGGTTACTGAAGCAAGCTATGATAAAAGACCCACATTTGACTGCTAGACAGCTAAAAGATATGTACCCAGAATTGCTGAAAGATGTGTCTGAAAGAACCATACAGCATCGACTTCAGAAAGACTTCAAGATCCCCAGCCGTACTGCTGCACTGAAGCCTCTCCTTAATTTTTACATTTTCCTCTCTCATAGTTAAAATTCGGGCTTTTCCTACATCAGTTAGTGGCTTCAGACCCATCTCCAATGATTCACTATGGCAGAGGAGGGTGTGAAAACGAGAACTTTGAAATTAACAAGTGCCAGGCAGGACAAGAAAATCTGACGAGCTTTCCCATCCAAAGTCAGGCAGGCACTGAGCTCATAATCTCACAGCATGTGGTGGTAAGCCTATATAGTTGCTAGAAGCCACCAGAAAAAAATCCACTGACTATAGGAATTTTCCTACAATATTTCTTGGACCCTACCAAATATATGGTGCGAAATAGAGGGTCCAGACTTCCATTGCGCCGAATGTATATACATATATAAAAAAAATGGGTTAAACTGTCATCCCCACTGATACATACCTTTTGTCCTCTTTGCGGAAGAACCTGAGGTGGTGGAGAGAGTATTGGAGGTGAGGGATATTGTACTGCCATGACGCCGCAGACCATCACCCTCCAACTGCACACAAGTATGGTACAAAGTTATCTTCATCATTATAATTATTATTATTAGCATTATTAAATTCACAATTAAACTACAGTCTAGCATATCATGTGTATCATTATAGGCAAAATTTAGCTAACCATCCCTTCCTAGCAATGTCCTCGCTTCCAAATTTAACATTCCATATAACATTATTCTTTCTTTTTATACTCTTTTGTTACATGCTTCATACTGCTATCACATAAAGGTATTTCATTTAACATTATCCACTACAACAGTTGGCAAGAAAGTGTCATCAAACTTGTGTGTGATAGAAGAATATATACAGCTTTTCTAATGTGTGTGTTCTATCCAGCTATTCATCATCCAATCCTATGCCGCCCCATGAGGAGCATTGGAGTCTGGAACTAGGGAAGTTGGTCCTGATATTTAAGATGTGTGCTATGTTTTTAGAATAATAATCTCACCCTGTGCTGCTCAATAGCATCAACCCACTGATGCTTCTCCTCCTCGGTGGCAGTGCGCAGATACCATACACAGTCGTTCAGGCACACATCAAATCGGCACTCATCAATCTCGTGGGGCTATGAAAAATTTTCTTAGTGCAGAAGGTACAGTATTCAGTACAGTACATACATAATCTTTAACTCCTTACTAATTATAGTGCAGTAGTAGCTGCAACTCCAAGCTCATCTAAATGTGAACCTCGTGGACCGAAGGTTGAAGTTGCCCTCTACGGACTGAAATTGACCTCTGAAGCCTCATATGTTCTCACCTATGTCTACCATCCTCCTTTCTAAGGACAGGAAAGGATTTGTGAGAGTGTGTGTCACTGGGCACTGGAGCAGCTTGATTATATAGGTGACACCTCATGAAGGCTTCCCTTTACAGCATCACTCTCCTGATATGACTGTACAATACATTGCCATATCTTCTTAACTAATTCCTTTAGTATGGTTTGTGCATTGTTATACAGTATAGTATGCTTTAAAAAAAATAACTTCCTAAACACAATATCAAACCAAATTTAAGACTAAGATAAATGTAGTTATAGATAACAGTAGATACCTCTTTACAAAATAACTTCTTTTACACAATAGCTCACCAAATTTTAAATGTTTATATAAATGTAAAGTATTATCTCCACCCACTTCATACCTACTCTCAACTTTCCCTCTACCAAGCAGTGGTCAGACATATCTCCACTCTCCCCTCTCCAAACTCTCACATCCAACAATTCTCCACTTTCATTCCTGGACACAACCACATAGTCGATCAATGCTCTATCAACAACCCTTCAACCCTCCTACCTCGCCCATGTATACTTATATCTTTCTTCTCTAACAAGGTATTTCCAATCACCATCTCTCAATCAATACACATACCTATCATTCTTTCCCCATGTATCTATGTTCTCCCATACTGTATCTAGTATAAAAAACTGATCTGGTCAGTTGTGGGGAAGGGAATGAGTCCATTATGATGTGGCATGGGTAAACCAGCTCTACTGCTGGGCCCTGCAATAGATGTCACTGGACTGCACTGCATGGTTGACCCTCATGTGATGCAGTGCAGTAAGAAGCAATCCCTTCGCCCCTTAGGGGCTAAAGATACAAGTAAATGTGTGTGGATGAGTATTTTGGTGAGTGTGTCATCCTGTCTTGGCAGTCCCCCGTCAGAGGGAAAACAGCCCAGCTATATAGATAGACAGATTATCTCCAACATTATTACTACAGCAACATTATTAGTGCCTACAGTTATAGTCCAAGTATACTGTTAACTACTATAGTGAAACAAAACAGGACTTACTGACTCAACTCTGTGCCACATCTAGCTTCACCCAAATCAAAGTGGCAAAGTTTCATATGCATAACTGCCCATCCATAAAACATATCAAATATGAGTACACCATACTGAACCAGCTTTCACTGCCTACATAATCTCACACATTCACATTTTAAACAACAGTACCCAAGGGACAACTTTATGACACGCACAATCCCCCTCCCCAAGACTATTTTTTAACTCCTTTATGCTGTTCTGCATCCTGTAATCTGTCAATCAGTCTTCGCTGGGTCAGTGAACATGAAGGGTGGCTTTTGCTGCCAACAAAAGTTTCTATACTTCAACTTGTTACCACAGCAAGATGACAAAAACTACAGATGTATGTCTGGTGTCTATCTGCAAATGAAAAAATGTACTGTATCTTTTGTACTTTTTTATTATGTTCTTAATTTTTTAGTGTCCCTTCATCTATAAAATTTGTTACACATAAGCAAAAAAGGTGAATCTGCCCTTTTTGTGGGGTGGGGTGGGGGAGAGCAGACTTAATTCATAACAGAGACATGAGTGGGAGGTAAGGTACAGTTACCATACTGTGCAGGATACAAGGTTTCTTACAATACAAAAACTGACAGGCAGTGTTAACACAACTCTATAATAATGTAAAACATAGTTTCCAATCCAAGATTCCTCCTCATTTAATCATCATCTATGCCACTGGGAATACAGTATGTGGGTAGCAGGCTTTCACCCTATTTCAAGGAAAGAAATATGCAATATATATCTAACTAAAGGCTAAAAAAGCTGCATACTTCTGAACAGCACTAAGTGCCACACAATAATAACGTCAAGCACATGAAGATAAGGTTCATAATCCTGCAATGATCTTTTTTTTTTTTTTTTTTTTTTATGTGACCGACTCTGGGCATAGGCTTCACAGCCTGCTTTCAAGGCCCAGTAGTCCTCCTACATACCATACACCTCTACATGTCACCACTTCGGCACTAACACCCACCGTCCATACTGAATACATAATAGGGTTGTCTCATACAGGACTGGTGTATTGGTATTAGCGGGGGTATTTTTACAACATGTTGGCAGGTCTTCTGGTAGATCAGTAAAGTCTGATACTGTATTTATGAAATTCAAAGCCTTAAACTGTTCCCTGCCCCAGGGGGATTTGAACCCGGGTCCGTTAGGACTGCAGGCCAACTCTCTACCGATTGAACCACCGCCTCATCATGCATCTGAAGTTATTATAGTACAGGTGATCCTTGCTATACAATTGGAATGATATTCTGAAAAACTGAGCACTGGATGAATGGTTTTAGCTGATTGTCAAAGTCTGTCCTAGGCATTCTCTCTCTCTCTCTCTCTTTTCCTATTGAGTGGTCCAGAAAAAACTAACACTTCTTAAAAACTTGCATTTCCCAGAAAAAACTAACATCTTTTCTTTTTCAAGTGGAACATAGTGATGCTACAAGTTTAATCGACAGGAAGATGGATGCTGAGAAACAATTTTCAGTTCAGTAGCAGACTAAAATCGCTGAACCGTACTTTGTAACAAAATCTGTTGTTCTCACCCTGAGACAACTTTGTCATGAATTTCCAGGGAGGAAAATCCCGCTTTGCAACACTATCACCACGCCACACAGTCGTTTTTTATACATTTAAGGGTGCTTAAACATGCTCATGAGGCTGTGCTGCAGTCCAAAACCTCATGTTTCACTTATTCACATGCCCACTCAAGAGGAAATATGCCTCATCAATGAAGAGAAACACATCCACGAGACCGGGATTGTTCTCAATCCGTTCGCTGATACTCTGGCAAAATTCATAGCGTTCATTCTTGTTGGCTGCCTTTCAGCCTGAAGAATCTGCACTTTGTACAGAAACAGTTCCAGGTCACTATGAATGATTCTCATCACAGAACACATGGAAATCCCCACTTCCTGTGACAGCCATCTGGCGGACTTTCGTGGTGACCGTTAGGACGAATCCTAAGATTCTGAACATATGCCTGTGTTCTGGCAGTCAAATGTGCACCACTGTGGGTCTTGTTGTTGTTAGCCACACTACCAGTGTCTCTGAACTTCTGTATCAGGCTTCTGATAGTGTTGCGATGTGGGATTTTCCTCCCCAGGAATTCACGATGAAATTGCCTCTGGGTGAAACCAACTGATTTTGTTGCGGAGTACAGTTCAATGATTTTGGTCTGTTGCTGAACTGAAAACAGTTTCTCAGTGTTCATCTTGCTGTCACATTAAACTTGTAGCATCCCTCTATGCTCCACCTGAAAAAGAAAAGATAATGTTAATTTTTCTGGGAAATACAAGTTTTTACAGAGTGTCAGTTTTTTCTGGACCATTCTGAATAGCCTATGGTATACTCACAAATGCAGTTGTCAGTTATCATTGCCATGGAACATCAAACTAGTACTGCACTTCTATCTTAGAATACAGGGAAAGTACTGAGATTATTATCAGCAATTTCAGTATTTGGTGGTAGGTGGAGGCGACCATCATCCACTCACTTGATGTAGTGCTGCCTACTTCTTCCTTATACCCCGTTCACACATCGCCGAAAGAGAAGCCGAATGCATGCCAAATAGGCTTCGGGAAACGTTCGGCGGTCAATTCTGGGGTATTCGGTGCACTTCGGGAAAGTTTCGGGGTGTTCGAAATGGGTTCGGGCAAGTCACCGAATATTTCATCAAACATGAAATATTCGGTGTGACCTGCCCGAACTCACTTCCTCGGGACCCCCTCGGGTCGCATTCGGTAATCCTTCGGTACGCATTCCAAGCATTCAGTATGCATTCGCCGATGCATCGCCGACAAAGTGACCGTTAAAAATCGGTACAATGTCGGTGATGAATCGGCGAATATGGACAGAATACATACCAAAATTATACCAATTGTCCCAAGAATGTATACAGAATTTTGAACACCGCCCACCGAGGCATATATAAAAGACCAAAGCATCCCAGTCACACTTTCCAGAGCTAGGAGAACGGGTGCACTACAGCATCTACAGCAGAATGGAGGCGGCATCCGAAGACCTGTTCCCAGAAGACTCCAACCCCCACTTCCAAGATTGCGGCCAAGATTGATATATAGACATGTCTGACATTTGTAGACATCAAAATTTCACTTACCTGTTCGCGAGGATGCCGAAGGCGTTCTCGACCACTCGTCTTGCTCTGGAGAGGCGGTAGTTGTAGATGCTCTCCTCGTAGGTGTGACCTTGGTTGGGGAAGGGCTTCATCAACCATTCTTGAAGGGCGAAGGCATCATCTCCAACGATGAAGTAGGGCACCGGGCGTTCGCCATCAATCAGAGGTTCTTGGGGAGGCAGTCGAACTTGGTTATTCGAGAGCGCTTTGTGTAGGGTTGAGTTGGTAAATACCTGGGCATCGCAAGTTGCCCCATTGGCACCCACATCCACAAACATGAATTAGTAATCATTGTCGACCACAGCAAGCGGGACCAGGGAGAAGAAATCCTTGTAGTTGTAGTAGTAGGATCCACTTTTGCTAGGAGCACGCATACGAATGTGCTTGCCATCTATCACTCCAACGGTGTGATGAAACTACCACCTTCGTGGGAAGCCCTTCGCAACTTGTTTCCATTACTCGGCTGTCGATGGGCAAACAATCACCTTGTCCATGTACTCCGCGATGATGGCCTCACACGTCTCGTACACGATGCAGGAGATAGAGTTGGGAGGTACTCGGAATCCAAAGGAAAGGCTGCGGTAGTTGTCCCTGGTGGCCAGGTACCTGAGGGTGATGGAGAGCCTCAACCCTGCCTCCAAGGGCTCCTGCCAGAAGGTGCGCTGCTTCTCGATGCGCGGACGAATTCTCTCAAGGAGTTCACAGGAGAGGTCCTCGTCCATGCGTAGGAAATTGCGAAATGATGTCCTGTCCTCCAGTATCAGCTCCTGCAGAAGGTTCTCCCATTGGCCAAATTCTTTCCGTCATTGAAGCCAGTCACGGGACCAACAGGACCTCTTGTGGCGAATCTTGCGCCTCCTCCGGGGTGGAATGTGGTCTTTTTCCTCGTCTTCCAGGTACAGGTAGGTCAGATACTTGACGCAGAGCAGGGAGTCCGTCTGTGCTTTGCTCCACAGGGCCACGGCTTGCTTGTTGACTTCGCTGGGGATGACTGCTGTGATGTCCATTGTTGCTCTGTTGGAACTGGGAGTGTGATGGGCTTATTGGTACGCGTATATATATACACCCCTGGGTGGGCATGGGAAGTTCGGTATGCACTCGGGATGCCCTCGGTACAGCATCGCCGATGCATCGTCGATGCTGTACCGATGTCACACCGAAAAAATGACGGTTAATTTTCAAAATAGGAGTTTCGGGTTGGCGTCTGTGCGCATTCTGTTTGCGTTCGATTTGCGTTCGGTTTGCATTCTATTTCGTCGGTATACTGTCGGCGACATCAAACAGACAGCAGACAGAAAGGCCAAATTCAGGCAGTTTGGGCCCGATTCTGGCCGAATCCCGGCCGAATACGGTTCGGCGCGCATTCGGCATTTCATTCGGCGATGTGTGAACGGGCCCTTGGCCTTTATCATTCTTTTTCTGTGCCTCCCCTCCTCTCTTCCCATTTCTCGCATCTTTCCTGTCACTTCTTATTGCTTTTCTTTCCTTTACAGGTGGCTTTACATTGAGTGACAAGCCAAATGGTTTCCTGTAAGCCAAGAAACCATTTACAACATTGGGTGGTAACCACATAACCAAACCATACGTGCTCCCTACGTGTGAACAAGTGGGTTGGTGAAGGGTTAGTGCCCCTCCCCTTAAAACAAATAACTCAAAGTCAAATGGCCACCCCTTAAGGGATTATGGTGTCAGGCAATAGATAGATAGAATTTCAGTATTACTGTGTTTCAGAAAAAAATATGGGACCAAACAAACAATAATGATGGGTAATGGAAGTTGCTAAAATGGACAAACCATTTCAGAAATGAGAATTATGTGAAATAATAAAACCAGATCAATTATACAGGGTGCCCCAGGAGGAATGGGCATAACTTTGGAAAATGATGGATGAGGGAATTCTAAGTCAAAAAAAATGTTATATGATCATTTGCCCAAATCTCAACCATTATGGAACTACAATTACTGATGACCTTATGGGAGAAAATGGTCTTCTTAATTCACCCATAAGGTCATTTGTAACCACAGTTGAAATTTGGACAAATGTTGACATACTATTTTCTGCTTAGAATTCACTCATCTTTCATTACCCAAAATGATGCCCTTTCCTACCAAGACACCCTGTATATTCTATATCATACTTGAATCTGGGGTTACCTTTACAGTATTTTGGATTACTTTATATTTTACAGTTTTAAACTGGTCATGCTAGCATGTATATGCCTCAGTCACCTGATGGCTGCCCTCCAGGATGCTCAATGTTCTGTACTACCTCCAGTTAGTCCTTTTACCCTGAAGTCCTTACAGAAGGTTTCATCCTATTACCTTTTTATGTTTGCCCATTGATACACTGCCTTTAATAGTCTTATCCACAACACTGTTCACCCAGTTAAACTCCTCCTATCACCTCACAGGGCCAAACCATCACAGTCATTCCAATTGCATCACTTCATTCACACACTTTATACCAAACCTTGTCTTCAATGCTGTACTACCCAACCTGTCCCTCCAGGACACATTATTCCTCCATCTCAGCATCTTTATCTCTGTTCAATTCAACCTGCTGACATCCTCATCCTTCACTGGCCACATTTCAGTGAAATACAGTGTCACATTCCTCACACACGCAGCACACACTGAGAAAAAATATTAAAAGTACAGTACAGTACTGGGAATTAACATAAATTGTTTTTAGATTAATTACTTGTTTTAACTGAGATTCTCAATATGTAAAGAAAGGACTAGTCTACATTAAGACATAAGCAGAGAAAAGAGGAGTTAAAGATGTTGCAACACTGGGTGTCATATGGTAAGTGGTGGTGATCATAATCCACTCACCTGAAGTTGTGCTGTCATCTTCTTTCACCTTAATTCTTTTACCGTGTTTATTTTCCTCTCTTCCTAGTTCTCCCATCCTTCCTGTCACCTCTTAGCACTCTCCTTTCCACTTCAGGTGGCTTTACACCAAATGATAAACCTAATGGTTTCCTGTACCCTAGGAAATGCTGCGCAGTAACTATAAAACCATATAACAGGTGAAGTGAAGCCTACTATGGTACCCCTGTTAACTGGATGGAAAGATGCCAAGGCACTGTCCACCCAAGAACCAAACCTCCACATTTTTCTTCCTGACTCACTGTAGCAAGGAAATGTCTGCCACATGAGGAGTTTAGTTCACTGCACGGGATGACCTTGCAGGGGCAGCTGCATGCCTGTGGTGGATGGGTCTGCTTGGTCACACAAGGCCAAGGTTACTCAACAACAACAACAACAACAAAACTAAGAGTCATATCACACTCATATGCTGGCTATCAGTACATAAGTCAACATGAGACAACCTCAGTAATACAATGAGTACATCCATCCATCCATCTATCATCCAATCCTACGTTGCCCCATGAGGAGTGTAGGAGCCCGGGGCTAAGCAAGTTGGTCCTGACGTTTAAGATGAGAGTGAATCATATAACAAATCATCTTAGTTTCACACACTCTAACTCTCACTCAACTATACTTCCTGCTTTCTAGTTCTGTATCACAGAGGCAACACAGACAATACTGATGATGTATTTACTTCAGCAAGCTGACTGTTTATCCACACTTATTTATTGAAAAAAAAAAAAAAAAAAAAAAAAAAAAAAAAAAAAAAAGCCACCGTTTATTTAAGTTGTTTATTTAATCACTTCAACACAATCTATGCATGTAACATGATACTGTGAAACACAGCACCAATATATTCAAGTCCCATCCTTCCTCTGAAATCTTCAATCACGATCCTAGTCACCCCAGACTTCGCCATCAAGGACACTCCGCACATCCATCTAATCAATGTCATTTTTGTATGTTTGGGCCTATGAATATCCTCTTCCTTTACTTCCCAGGTTTCACTACCATACAGCATTACACTCCTAACATGCGGCATACAAAGATCCCTTAGTATGAAGGGAGAGCCCTCTCAATGCTAGGAGAAGAAACAGCTCCCAGAACTTCCTCCAACCACTTCTTACTCTAGCCACAGAGCTAGCTCGAGCCCCACCTCCAGCACATAGCATGTCCCCCAAATAACAAAACTCCTCCACACACTCAAGAGACTATCCAGTAAAATTAATTCTTTCACACCTGACCATCTCTACAGCACATGCTCTCTCCAACACACCTCAGGCACGAAATCAGCATTATTTTGCAGGCTACCTCTAATACCATTATATCTCTTATGTACCCACTTATCACAAACACTGCATAAGATGGAGTTACTTCCCACACCCTTGTGGCACTCTGCACACAGCCAGGCTCCCTCTGCTCTGACAATACCACCACCAGCCCTAGATATCACTTTTGTTTTAGCTGTATGTACTCTCAAACCCATGTACCCCATTCAGTCTCTCCATTTCCTAAATCTTTCCTCTGCCTTACTTTCATTCTCTGCAATCAACACCAAGTCATAAGCCCACATTTTCCATGGGAGTGTATTTCTGAAGTCACATGAGAAACCTTTAACCCACCAATAGCTGTGAGGTAATACATTTGTGTGCACCCCTGGCCGGCCCCAGGACCATTTTTTCAAATTTCAACAATCTATTTTTTTTCTTACACATAAAGAGAATTGTCTGGTGCACCTGGCAATGAGTTTCTTAAACCCATCCTGTTATTTGCTATGACTTGCAGAAAAATTCATAAAAATAATGTGCATGTGCCATTAACATGTAAACATACAGGTGATAACATCCAATATGAACTGATCATCTGAGTGCTTGGGATGGTAAAGTAGGGCTGTGTAAACATACCAGTGACCTTTGTTCCCTTCCCATAATTGTTTGCAGTTTTTTAGAGATCGCAATAATTCGACGCCACTGGCACTGGAGGTTGTTGGTTGACGCTGGTAGCTATTCAAGGGTTAAGCACCATGAAAAAAACAATATGAGGTACAAGACTGACCCCTGATGCATGCCAACCTTCACAGAAAACTTATCACTCAAATCAACATTCACTCTCACCTGGGTGCAAGCACCCACATACATTGCCATAACCACTCTAACCTGCCACACCTCAATTAAAAGCTTCCTTGCTGCCCAATTCATTACCTCCCAAGGGACAAGGTATTCTCCAAACCAACAAAAACAAAGTACAGCTCCCTTTCTTTCCAACATATTTTTCCTGAAGCTGTCAGACAATGATTACGGTATTAGTTGTCCCTTTTGCCTGGCATAAACCCAAACTGAATCCCATCAATATTCGCTCTTTCCCTTATCATAATTCCTACAACTCTCTCCATTACCTTCATTGTCTGGACCAAAAGTTTTATCTATCTATCTATAGCTGGACGCCATAATCCCACAAGGGGTGGTCGTTTGTCTTTGAGCTACTGGTGCTGTAGTTGTTTTATATGGAGGGGAACTAACCCTCTGCCAACCCACTTGCTGAGACGCAGGGAACGTGTTTGAGTGTGTTACATGGTTACCACCCAGCACTGTACATGGTTTCCTGTCTTACAAGAAACAATAAAGTTTGTCATTCAATGTAAAGCCACCTAAAAATGCAAGAAGAGTTACAAAAAGTGACAGGAAAGATGGAAGAAATTGGATGAGGGGAGGGCAGATACAGCAAAAGAATGATAAAGGTGAAGGAGGAAGTAGGCAGCACTACATCAAGTGAGTGGATGATGGCCACCACCACCTACCAGTGCAAAAGTTTTATGCCTCTATGATCTCCTCTTCTGATCCATGGATCAGTTGGCTCAAGGATTGTGTGGGTATGACTGAAAGTTGGACTACAAATGTTGGAAATTGTGTGTGTGTATGCGCCAATGCAAGATCGTGCAAGCAGAGTCAAAGAAGAGTTCTGGACAAATGTGGAAGCGTGCATGGAAAAGTCTGAAAGGAATGTTAGTGTGTTTTTGATTGGAGATATGAATGGAAAAGTAGGGAATGTGAAGGTGGATGTAGTTGGTGAGTGGGGTGTGTTTGCAGAGGTGGATAAGAATGTCAGTGCTCTAGTGAACATTTGTGCTGGGAGGGAGTTGGTGATAGCCAATACCCTATTCAGACACAAAATGATCCTAAGGTATACGTGGTGGGTGATGAGAAGGGTGGATGGTGAACTGAATGAATGGAAGGAAAAGACTGATTATGTGTGTGTGGATGAAAGGATGAGAAGGTGTGTAATGGATGCAAGAGCAAATAGAGGATGGGGGAGTGGACTTTCTGACCACCACATGGTGGTGGTGAGAATCAAGGTTCAAATGATATGGAGGAGTAGAAGAGGGAAAGGACAGGAGGAAGTAGTTCATACATGGAGGGCGGAAAGGTAACAAAAGGATGGAAATAAGGCAGAATATGAGAGAGAAGTGAAGGAGCGATTGGGTAAACATCGATTGGAGCAGGTGGGGGACAAGGAAGGTGTGTGCAAGATATTCACAGAAGAAATCTGTGCAGCAGGTGAGGTGGTGTGTGGGATGAAGAGAAGACGAAAGGGAGTGCAAGGAACAGCATGGTGGAATGAAGAGGTGAGACAGGCTGTGGCACAAAAGAAGAAAGCATATAGTGAGTGGATGAGAAAGAGGGGTGTGGAAGAAGTTGAGAGATGGAAGAGAGAGTTATCTGTGCAGAGGCAGTCAGAGGGGAAAAGATTAGTAACACAGAGCAAGACGACAGTGGATGAGGAATTTGGAAGAAATTTGAGTGTAAAATGGTGGGAACATAAGAAAATGTTCTGGAAAGAGGTAAAGAGAGTTAGGGTGTCAATGAAGTTAGTCAAGGAATGAAAGATAAAAATGGTAGATTACTAGAGGAGATGCGAGAAAAAGTGAGCAGATGGAGAGAACACTTTAAGGAACTGTTGAACATAAAGAATGAAAGTAATGTGAGTATAAGTGGCTGGGGAATGGCTGGGAGATGAAGCGATGTGAGAAGAAAGGAAGAAATCAGTAGCATGGAAGTTGTGGAAGCAATGAAGAAAGTTAAATTGGGGAAAGCCCCAGGAATTGATGGAGTGTGTGGTCAAATGCTGAAGAATGGGGTAGAGATAGTAGTAGGATGGATGTGGATGATGTGCAGATTGGCCTGGGAGGAAGGTAGAGTCCTGGATGATTGGAAGTCAGGTATAATTATTCCCCTGTACAAAGAAAAAGAGAAAAAAGAAGTGTGTGGTAATCATACGGGCATTTGTCTTCTTAGTGTAACAGGATACTTACTAACAGAGTTAGGGATATAACAGAGGAAGTGGTTGGAGAAGAACAGGGAGGTTTTAGGAAGGGATTGTGTAGATCAGATAATCATTCTTAGGTCTTTGGTGGAAAAGTGTCTAAAGAAGGGAAAGAAGATGTATGCCGGCTTCATGGATTTGGAGAAAGCAAATGACAAAAGGGATGGATAAGGATTGTGGAAGGTATTAAGAATATATCGAGTAAATGGGAAGTTGTTGAATGCCATGATGAGTATGTATGATGGTGCTACAGATGCACTGTGTGTGGATAGTGAACTGAGTGAATTTTTCTATTTGAAGGTTGGATTGCAACAGGGATGTGTCATGTCTCCATGGTTGTTCCATCTGTATATGGATGGGGTTATAAATGAGAGAAAGGTAGGGCAGTGGATATTGGAGTGGCCCTAATGAGAGAGTGCAGTGTTTGGAAACTCCCTGTACTGTTGTTTGCAGATGATACTGTGTTAAGTGAAGATGAAGGTGGGCTGCAAGGCCTGGTGGATGAGTGTGGGAGAGTGTGTACGAAACAGAATCTAAAGGAGAATGTAGGGAAGAGTAAAGTTATGGTCTTCGAGAGAAATGATGTCAGTGAATGTACAGTGAGGTTGGATGCGGAGGAAATGGAAAATATGGGAGCGTTTAAGTACTTGGGTAATGTGATGAGTAAGGATGGAAGTTTAGAGGGTGAAGTGCTTGAAAGGGTACAATAAGGAAGAAAGGCTGCTGGTTCCTTGAAAGCAGTGATCAGAAACAGGGAAGTGTGCATGGAAGTGAAAAAGTTACTGTATGACAGTATTGTGATACCAACTCTAACACACGGATGTGAAGCTTGGAACTTGTTTGACGGACACAAGTCAGGAATGAGAGCAGTGAAAATGAGTTATCTGAGAGGAGCATGTGGAGTCATATGGAGAGACAGACTGACAAAAGAGGAAGTGAAGGAGCACTGTGGTGTGGATGTGGATGTGATGGGAAGCATTAAGAGAAACACACTGAGGTGGTTTGGCCATGTGGAGAGGATGGAGAATGAGAGACTGATGAGGAGAGAGTATGTGATTGAGGTGGAGGGAGGGAGAGGGAGGGGGATGCCAAGGATGAGGTGGAGGGATGGAGTGGAGAGGTATATGAGAAAGGGGGGTGTGAGCTGGGAGCAGGGCAATGACATGGCAAGGGACAGGGCAACATGGGGGCGATTTGTTTGTGGCGACCACCACTTACGGGATTAAGGCGTCTGGCAATAGATAGACAAATAGATTTCCTCTTTCCAGGGTATCACCCTTGCCCTTATATATATTTACAATCACAATCTTCAGCCAGTCATCTAGGACAACACATTCATATATGATCAAATTTATCAAATTAGTATATAAACTCTCCTATATCTATTGAGGCCTTCAGCATTTCAGCAGTCAACCCATATAAATCCACTTCCTTCCCCAACTGCATCCTGCCTACTGCCCTGCTTAAAGTAGCAGCATCAATCAAAGGTGAAGGGCCAAACAATGAATCCACTGACTCCAAACCTTCCATGTTCAAGATAAACTCCTGACTCAGTAGCCAATTATAATGTTCTCTCAGGGCATCTTTTATATCCTCACTGTCCACTACTACCTTTCCTTCATCCTTCTTCACACACTGCTCACCTATGATATCCTTGTTTTCCTTCTTAACCTGATTTGCCACCTTAAATATCATAATCTTCATCTAGCACTATTTAGGTTATCCAGTCAAAGTCTCTGAGACTCAGGCTTTGCCCTTTATACCTGTACAGTACCTCTTTTCTAGCCCTACACTTGGCAAGCAAGTACAGTATTCCTCTGTTACCACCCTCTTTCCATCCCTGGAGAGAGAGAGAGAGAGAGAAAAAAAAAACTCTGACTGCCGCTTCCACATCTTCATCCCACCACTATGTTACCCTATGTCTTGGAGGGGTCATTGTCCACCCAAACACTGAATCGGTAACTCTCAAAAAATTGTTCTTTAGAGCTCTGTACAGCTCATTAACACTGCTGTCAACAGCTCCCTGTTCAGCCACCACTCTACTTATCTCACTATAAAAGGCATCCCTTACTGCTGGGTTTTTCAACTTCTCTATTTTACTCCAGGGTGCACTATTAAACTACAAAAATGAATAATTTTAGATAAACTTCTTCAACCTAAGATTTTTTTTTTTTTTTTTTTTTAAATAACAGAACAGAGGAAGGAAAAACAAATGAATAAAAAAAAATAACAATAATAATCCATACACCAGATTACTGGTGTCCTCTGTTCATAAAATATCTGTAACAGTTAGACTTGAACAGCTGTAGGGTGAAGTTTGGAGGGAAACACCTCTGGGGAAGAGAGTTCCAAAGAGATGCAGTTCGAGGAATGAAAGAATTCTGATAGGCAGAAGTTCTGCAATATGGCTGAGTGACACTCCAGTCATGAGCGCTACCAGATGCCCGTGTAGCACGAGGGAAGGCATGGAGAGGCAGCACCATGGATGCAACTTCATCTGAGCATTCGCCATAAAAATATCTGTAAAATAATGCAAGGGAGGCAACATTCCTTCTTACCTGTAGGGGAGGTAGTTTATTTGTAATGGCAGGGTTGTTAAAACTGCAATTCTAACAGCCTTGTTCTAAATTTTGTCTAGTTGTTTTACTGCAACTCTCCACATCCATTCCACAAGGGTGAGCAATATTCAAACTAAGAGCACACATGACTCTTATAAATTATAGCTAACTGCTCGTCAGTGAAGAAGTTACAGACTATGTACATTAATCCAAGTTTCTTTAAGGCGGTTTTAGCAAGTGATCTAACATGAGAGGTCCAGCTGAGGGCATTGTTAAGTGAGACGCCGAGAATTTCAATATTTTTGGAGATGGGAATATCAGTAGTACTGAAGGTAATATATGAATCTGGCAATATCTGTCTATTAGTAAACTATATAGCCAATGGCCATACCACGTTGAGTACACCGCTTCCCGTTCGATCAGCGAAGTTAAGCAACGTTGGGTCTGGTTAGTACTTGGATGGGTGACCGCCTGGGAACACCAGATGCTGTTGGCATCCCTACGTCAAGTGGGGTTGGTGGAGGATTAGTGCCCCTCCCTGTAAAACAATTAACTCTAAGCCCTTGGCCACCCCGTTTGGGATACATGGTGTCTGGCAATGAATGAATGAATGAATGAGTAAACTATATATATTTAGTTTTATTAGCATTGAATGAAACAAGGTTGTTTTGTCCTCATTCACTGATTGTAGATAGGTCTTGATTTATGGAGATGGCTGTACTGAGTTGAGAGGCACAGATATTAGACTTTGTAAATGGGTGTCTGAGTGTGAATGAACTATGTAGTGTAAAGGCATCTGCATATGAGTGGATGGGATTGTGGGTGACAGATAAGAGATCACTAATATGAACCAGGAACAGGGTTGGGGCTAGAACTGATCCCTGTGGCACGCCGAAGTTAACTGAGTGGAAATTGGAATATACATCATCTACTTTTATTTTCCTGTCACTAAGACATGAGGAGATCCAAGGAACAAAAGACGTTAGTTCATAGCAAGGGAGTTTGGACAGCAAGGAACGGTGCCATACTCTATCGAAAGCTTTAGAAATATCAAGAGCTACTGTATGAGTTTCTCCTTCTAAGTGTCTTTAACCCCATATTACATTAACTTACTGTAGAAGCAAAGACCTGTTTTCACGTTGTTAATATCCATGCATCCATCCATCATCCAACCCTATGTAGCCCCATGAGGAACGTAGGAGCCCGGGTCCTGACATTTAAGATGAGAGTGACCAGCCTCACTCATCCCTGAGTGGCATTACGTGAGCAATAAACCCCAACCACCCCTTGGATATAAACCTCCACTGGCTCACTCCAACTGGAGCACCTTAATTACCCACTAAACCACCAGGTGCCATAATTTGGTTATATGGTTACCACCTAGCATAGTAAATCGTTTCCTGGTGTACAGGAAACCATTTGGCTTGTTACTCAGTGTAGAGTCGTCCGTACACAGAAGGAAGAGGAAAGAATGAAGGAAAGAAAGCCAGAAAAGAGAGTGTTAAGTCAGCCGTAGGCAGAAGGAAGAGGAAAGAATGAAGGAAAGAAAGACTGAAGAGGAGGGAGGGAAAGAGGGACGGAGGAGAGGAAAGGGCAGTCACTGAGAGCAGCACTACATTTGGTGAGTGGATGGCGAGTGCCCCCACCTAACACTAAGATAAATCCTATCACCCAAAAAAGAACAGTGAAAAGTGCTGAAAAAACATTTGTGGGAAATAAAATTATCAATGCATCATGATGAAAAACAAAACTTGGAGGAAAAAAAAAAAAAAAAAAAAAAAAAAAAAAAAAAAATGAAGTCCTAAATGGCAGACACTAGTAAAGTTTGGCCAAGTCACATCTCACATCTTTTTGATTTACAATCAGTGTTCTAGATGCTGGGGAATCTGACCCCTTCAAAAAATATAATCTATCTATATACCAAGGCTGTTTCCCCCAATAAAATGGAGGTAGCCGAGACAGGACGACACACTCCCAATTTATTCATCCACACGCACACATTCCTTCACATCTTAGCCCCAAGGGGAAAAGGGACAGATCCTCACTGCACCACACTGCACGAGGGTCAACTGCGCAGTGCAATCAGCGACATCCACAGCAGGGCCCGACAGCAGAGCTGATTTACCCCTGCCACATCATAATGGACCCATCCCCTTACCCACACCTGACCTAATCAGCTGATCAGACCCAACGTGAGAGAATATCCCCTCAGGGCTGCATCATCATTTATTCATTCACAATTTCTCTCCAATCATTTCTATCACCCACAGCCACTCTTGCTTGCTCAACACACATCCCTCTCACATCCAATGCTCTCTTCACACTGTCCATCCATCCTATTCATGGTCTTCCTCTCAGCCATACACCTCTCACATCCAATCCTTTTCACCAATCGCTCATCATCCATTCTCTCCGTATCCCAAACCATCACAACGCCCTGTACTCCACTTGATCAGCCATCTCCCGCACAATTCCAGTTCTCCTTGGCACTTCATCATTTCTCACTCAATCCATACGCGTCACTCTACACATACTCCTCAGACACTTCATCTTCATTACATTCAAACTTTCCCTCTCTGCTACACCCATATTCCACGTTTCAGCCCCACACAACGTAGTTGGTACCACAACACCCTCATACAGCCTTCTCTTTACATCCATTGTAAGCAAACGACATCTAAACACTTTTTTCATTCCTCTCAGCATCTTTCATACGTCATTCATTCTGAACTTCATTTCTGGATCTATTCTTCCATCCACAGCAACATGTGACCCTAAATACTTAAAACACTCTATCTCCTCAAGCAACTCACCATTCATAACTATATTCATCCTCCTACCATCCACCAACCTCATACACTTCATCTCTTTACTCTTATTCTCATTTACTCTCAATTTCCTCCTTTCACACACCCTTCCAAACTCCTCTGCCAACTGTCTCAATCTCTCCTCTGAATCATTATTCAGAGGAATAATATAATGACCCATGGAAATTGAATATGAGGGACACATTGTGGGTCATTAAAAAAAAAAAAAGTGATCATTATGGTTACCAGGGGTATACTTGCAGTATTTATATATCGGTATGTGATTATTCAGAACGCGAATAAAAACATAACTTGTTTCTTCAAAATTAGAAGACAGAGCAGTTTACTTGTGACCTACTACCAGTAATGACATTCATTACATTGGCAGTCACTAAATTTGTAATATTGTCCCTAAACTTATGATGTTTTTTATGCATCCTAGCTTCACTCCACTGTGCGATTACTATACAGTACATATATGCAAAGGAGACACCTGAAAACTTCCTACTTTATTATCAAGTTTTATCATCTCATTTGCATGAAAATTTTGAAGTATACTTCCTTAGAGCTGGGGACTGAAGGAGACTATGAATATGAGACACCAAACATCCAAACATATCTATCAGCCCTTTAAGGCACGATGACGCGATTTGCGTTCCAAGGGTGTTTCCTGGTAAACACACAATGACGCGAATCGTGAGAAAAAGCAGAAAAAAATTCGCCAAAAATTAAGTTTTGGGCTGAACTGCATCAAATTTTGGTGCATTCTAGCAGGCCAGTCTCGAATCTAAAGTAAGTGCTTGGCAACACTGTTGCACCTTCTATGGGACAATGAGCAGTGATAATCCTCAGTACCTCACGACCAGTCAAACTCACGGGTAGTGCCACGTGCATCGTCCCTTTAACTCCTCTATTTTCCCCCTCCCGCTCGAGGCAGAAGCCATGAGTGATAGATTGTGATTGTATGGTGTTTATGAGTACTCTGTGAAGTGACTGTGTCTATGGAACATCAATATATTGTTCGTATAGCATTGGGGCTCGTTATCAGCCGATAGGCCTGGGGGCAGGAGTCGTGTTCTCTGTAGCAGGGGTCGCCACTCTGCTTCACCCTGCCCCAAATGCTGTGAGTATTTTACATATACAGTGAAGCCAATGCCTATATTGTGTGAAAGATATAGTGCCTGGCTTAGCAAAATAATTGAACTAGCAGGCTCAAATGCCATAGTCATAGTCGAGAATGGAGCAGGTATCACGTGTACATCGTAGTCAGGAAGGGAATAATAGAGGAGTTTGGGATGGAATCATTGTGACAGTGATACAGTTGCGTATGATTTAATGTGAAATATACATACAATATGCAGCAAGTGTTCGTGCAGAAGTGTGGTGTGTGCCATACAAAGGTGCAGCATACTCTCAAAGGGAACATGCGTCACATGGTACGCAGCAGTCAGGAACGGAGTAATTGTGGAGGTAGGGATGGAATCATTGTGATAGTGATGTATACATGCACATGCTTTAATGTGAAATGTACGTAAAATATGCCGCAAGTGTTCATGAAGAAATATTTTGGGTGCATTGCATGTGTTAGCGGAACCATAGCAAAAGGAGGCCAGACAACAAAAATACACAACGCAACCACAGACGTCAGTGAACAGGTACTGTACCGTGCTCAGACACTGATAGATTACTTACGGTTTAGGTGAAAAGTAGGTAAATTGTGCCACGAGTGTTCGTGAACAAATATTTAGGGTGCATTGCATGTGTTAGGGGAACCGTAGCGGAAGGAGGCCAGACAACAAAAATATGGCACACAACCATGGACGTTCTCCAACAGTGATAGATTACTTATGGTTTATGTGAAATGTACATAAATTGTGCAGCAAGTGGTCGTATGGAAGTACATCACATCATTTGGGTAGTGTTACTCTCGATAGAAGGTGCTGCATGACAGTGAACAATATCTCTTTTTTTTTTCAGCAAATAATCCTAGCTCAGACTGTGAACTTTTGTACTGATTGGCATGATGGAAAGGAAAAGGTTGTTGTCTGAGGAGTGGCAGAAAGTGCTCTTCAAAGAGGAGACCGAGAGCGAGGAGGAGGAGGTGCCGAGCAACAAGTCAAGTGGCGAGGAGGACTGGGATGACGTCCCCATCGTTCCTGTCAGGAGATTTGGCCCCGACGACTACCACCACAGAAGCATACACCACCACCGGCAGTGGAACCCATGGCCCAGCCATCGCCACCATTAGGATCTCTCGCTCCAGCAGCTGTCCTGGTTTCTTCGCCTCCAGGCTCTACTTCCCCCTTGGCCAAGCCAATGCCACTGGTTGCTGGGCCAAGTTACACAACACTGGCACCTGCACCTACCGCAGTATCCGCAGCACAGCTGATGTAAGATGAGAATGTATTGTTGTCACCTGCCCGGTCAACAAGACGCCATCACTGGCTGCTTTCATTCCCCCTGATGTGTGGCAGCAACAACCATCAGCCTTGTCATCTTCCTCATCAGAGCTTTCACCACCACGACAAGGTCACCGGGGTCTGTGGCCTGGCTATGGGGGGTGGCCAAGGGGTGGTAGAGCAGGCCAAAGGGTGTCAGTAGGCCAACCCACTAGCACCACTGTGGGAGGCGCTGTCGCAGAGGATCCAGGGTGGAACAGTGGTCCATTCACACCACATAATGGGCCTTTCATAGGATCCCCAGGAATGAAGGTGGATCCACCAACAACGCCCTTATAGTCCTTCCAACTGTTCTTCACCCGGGAGTTGTCATATCTCACCTGCGAGACCAACAAGTGCGCAGCATTCCTGGGGAATGAGTTGGATGCATGTTCATCTGTAATGAAAAGGAGATGGCCAAGTTCCTGGGGCTCTACTTTTTCACGGGGATCGTGGACATGCCGACCATCGGGTACTATTGGAGAAGTTCCGTGCTCCATGATTATCCACAATTTCGGCGAGTGATGAGTGGGAGACATTTCAGGGTGATCCTGAAACACTTCCATGCCTTCAACTCCCTTGCCACACCCCAGGACAATCAATATCAGCTCATCAGAGTTCACACGGTTATGGAATACCTCCTTCAGCGGTTCCAAGACACCTAACTACCCGAGGAGAAACTCGGCCTCGACAAGGGCTCGCTGAGGTGGAAGGGGCGCCTCAGCTTCAGGGTGCACAACCCCATGAAGCCCTCGAAATACGCCATCAAACTGTACATCCTGGCTAAGTCTTCCTCGGCTACATCTGGAACTTCAAGGTGTACGCGGGGCAGAAGAAGACTCGAGAACACCATCTGTGCCCTCGTAGAACCGCTGAAGGACCAGGAATACAAAGTTTTCATGGACAACTATTATATATCTGTATCCCTGTGTGAACGCCTCTTCAGTGCAGCAACCTATATGTGTGGAACCCTACCCCTGGCAAGCAGAGCACCAAAGCAAATGCAGGCCATCACCAAGGCTAAGAGCCTGCCAGAGGGGAGCATGGCAGCAAGGCACAAGGACATTGTGATGGTGATGCTGTGGAAGGACAAGCGCATCGTCAACATGGTCTCCACTTTCCACAACACAGACACCGTACCAAAGCAGGTTCGAGGGAAGGTCAGGGCTCCTGATGGGAGGACAACCTACGTCCAGAAGGTTGTGGACAAGCCTGTCATGGTGGGGGACTACAAGCAGCACATAGGTGGGGTGGATCATTTAGACCAAATGGTCTAGTATTACCCCATCCAAAGGTAGATTGTGAAGTGGACCAAGATCGCCTTCTAATTCATCCAGATGGCCATCTTCAATGCGTTCGCCTTATACAAGAAGTGCTCGTGAGGAACTTTGACTTTCCTGGAATTCCTGGAGAAGATCATCCTCAAGCTCCTCCAGTTCAATGAGAAGGATTGGCCCGTGTCAGGGTACGTCATCCACCATGCCCAAGACCTTCCAACCCGATGGCCAGCAGCACCTTGAGCTGGCACTCTGCTGGCACTTCCGGCATGTGCAGCAGCACCAGTGCAGGTGCCAACACCACCATCACCTGCAGCAGGACCAGCACAGGTGCCAATACCACCATAACCTGCAGCAGGACCAGCACAAATGCCAACACCACCATCACCACCAGTTCCTGGTCCGTCAGGAAAACCTGCCGCCGCAGCTGCACCTCCCGGAAAACAGGACCAGGGATGCCAGGAGGACATCCAACCAAGCATCATCGCATCATCAATGACACAGTCCAGTTGGACTGCACACTGGGCCATCGCCAGGAGAGGATCCCAAACTGGAGGAGGCTCAGGTGTGCCTTTTGTGCCCTGGCAAAGATGAGGAGGGACACAAGTCACACGTGTCCTGTACGTGATGTGTCGCTTTGCATGGGTGATTGCTTTGAACGGTACCATGCCAATCAAGGTACTCCCTAGTGAAGCACACACACACACACACACACACACACACACACTATGGAACTCCTTATCTTCAAACCCCTCAAGGTCCTGCCAGCAGCTCAACACCTCTGGAGGAAGTGAGTTATCCGTATTTTGTTAATTCGTATATAGACCTATTTCTGTGTTTCTATATTTTTCACACAAATAAGCATTGGTTTCTACATTATACGAGGTGCTACCCAAAAGTTCCAGTAATCTGAATACTGTAGGAAAATAAGTTACCTTACCTCCTATACTCAATTTTTTTTCAGCTGATGATCCACTTTCGTAAATGTGGCACCTGCGCTCTCCTTCCGCATGATTGGTTGGTTTCAATTTCATACCTAAAGTATCATATTTACAAAAAAACAATTGTGCCTTATATTTCAATTTTCATAAATGCTGTTTTGCATTGTCATTGTACTATACAAACAGACATGAAATGAGTATGTATCTGTGTTTCACCCAAACAGACAATGAATTTGAGGAAGCTGAATTTGAATCATTGTTGTAAAAGGTACAGAGTTGTTGCATCTCTAATAAATAAATATATACAGTATATACTTATGGATAATATGGGCGGAGGTATCGAGGCAACGGAGTAGGTGTGATCCAAAATAAAGTCTGACATCTTGTGAGACGAGACAACTTGTTTTTCCCGCCTGGCCGTTTCTCGTGTCCCCCCCTCCTCTATAACGACTGTTCCATTCGCCTTCTCACTTCCACCACTTTACCACTGACAAAACCGTTAATTTACTTAGAATGGTACTATTGTCTATTGTAACAAGTGCCTAAGTATTAAGATATCTTTTATTTGCACTTACCAAGCCAAATGCATTTATTTTTTTAAAAATATAGGGAGATGCAACAACTCTGTACCTTTTACAATAATAAATATTTCAATTCAAATTCAACTTCCTCAAATTCATTGTCCATTTGGGTGAAGCACAGGTACATACTCGTTTCATGTCTGCTTGTATAGTACAACGACAATGCAAAACAGCATTTATGAGAATTGAAATACAGCATAAGGTACGAATGCTTTTTTTTAAATATGATACTTCAGGTATGAAAATGAAACCATCCAATCACGCAGCAGGAGTGCGCAGGTGCCATATTTATGAAAGTGGATCATCAGCTGGAAAAAAATCGAGTACAGTATAGTTCTCCGGTCACCTTCAAAGTAGTTCCTTTGGGCATGTGTACAGTGGTTCCAGTGTTTTTTCCACAAGTCCATGCATCCCTGGAAGGCTTCTGGCATGACGGTCTTGAGCACCTCCTGTTGTTCTGTCTGGATCTCCTCAACCGTGTCAAATCAACACCCTTTCAATCGTAATTTCAGCTTAGGAAACAGGAAAAAGTTGCAGGGAGAAAGGTCGGGTGAATAGGGTGGGTGGGGAATGACTACCTTGTTAGTGAAAGCCAGGAACTGCTGGACAACAAATGATGTGTGGGCGGGGGCGTTGTCATGATGCAGGATCCAGTCCTTGTTCTTCCACCGTTTTGGACATTTGCAGCGGATGTTCTCCCTCAGACGCTGCAGAACTTCACAGTAAACCTTTCCACTGACAGATTGACCAGGTGGGACAAATTCCTTGCGAACAATCCCTTGGATATCGAAGAAAACAATTAACATCGACTTGACATTGCTGCGAACTTGACGTTTTTTTTCTGGCCTCGGCGAATTGGGAGACTTCCACTTCAATGACTGCTGCTTTGTCTCCAGGTCATAACCATAAACCAATGATTCATCACCAGACTTTGGAGATGAAGGTGGCATCATCTCTGACCTGATTCTTGAGCTCCCTGCAAACTGCAATGCGAAGTGCATTCTGCTCGTCACTCAGCAGTCTTGGCACAAATTTTGCAGTGATGGATCTCATACCCAGCACGTCCAACAAAATGCGTTGCACGCTCCAGTATGACAGTCCAATGATATTACAAACATCATGGATAGTTCATCTACAATTTGCAAGGATAGCCTGATGAACATTTCCGACATTTTCTGGTGCTGTTGCCATGGCCATTAGTCCAGAAAGGTCATCGTCTTCGACGGACATTCGTCCTTCCTTGAACCACTTGTACAGTACCAGAAAAATGTTCTGCTTTGGGACATGGCATTGTCACCAAAGGCTTGCTGATGCAACCGGTGAGTTTCTGCAGCTGTCTTGTTGATCTTGAAGCAGAACTTGATGCAGATTCTTTGTTTTGTGGGGTCTGCCATTGCAAAACTGCCAAACCACATACACACCACATTACAATTGTAAGCATAGCTCAACAACACGTCTGCTCACAGACACAGCCGGGGCCACACTGACGCACAAGGGGTGCTGCTGAGATCCTCCTAGTGGCAAAAGCCAAAACTCCAAATGATTGGGTCCCTCTGTTCAAATTACTGGAACTTTTGGGTTGCACCTCGTACACATATGACATGAAAGAAAGTACAGCTTCAGTATCAGTACCCAGCAAAAAGACTAGTGGTCATGTCGAGCTTCTGAAAGCACTATCAAAAACCTTATGATATTTTACACATAGACTTTGAATAAAACAAACTAAAACCTAGCAAGCGAAAATATGTAGGTGTGGGTAAGGCAGGAAGTATTGACAGAGCGCTAGGAGGTATATTGTTCTTTTTTGTCCAGGTACCTGTCGCACTGATGTTTTGACAACATCATGAGGAAGCATATAAAAATCAATATCTGTGCATTAAAAAAAAAAAAAAGACTTTGGGAGCATATTTTTTAGGTAAAGGCGAGGGAAGAGAGTGTTTTTATCTCGCTTGCGGTAAAAATATGCAGCTTGCTAGGAGGAGTATTCTACCTTTGTCATCCATTTACTCAAAAAGTACTGGATATATCAATTTCCAGAAAGAACCATGATAAAGCGCATAAAATTCTACGTATGTACAAAAAAAAAAAAAAAAAAAAAAAGCCTTTGGGAGCATACTTTTTTGGCAGAGGCAGGGGAATACAGTAGAGTGTTTTTAGCTCGCGTGCGGTAAAAATATGTAACGCGCTAGGAGGAGTATTCTACCTTTGTCGTCCATTTACTCGAAAAATGTTGGATGTATCAATTTCCTGAAAGAACAACGATAAAGCCCATAAAATTCTACGTATGTACATGAAATAACAATGTAACATCTTTGAAAAAAAATTGTTGTTACATAGGTGGGAATATAACGGTTACTGTGCACGCATGACGAAAGTGCGGCATGGACGTGGGTACCCAGTAGTCTTTTGCAATTTACTCGGAAACTATGAGGTGCATGAAAAATCTGTGGATACCATGAGAAAGCCCATGAAATTCTACACAAGATTATGAAATAAAAGCATAACCTCTGCAAGAAAACTTTTGCACTAGAGCTCCCTCAACAAAAAATCAGTTACCTGTATGAAATAATTAAGTTTTCAGCTATTTTCTCAAAAACTAAAAATTGTATAAAAAAATACGCAAAGTTTATTAAAAAGCTGATGAAACTCTCATTCTAAACATCTAATAACAATTTTTTGTATGATGGAAAACATTTGAACTATGATGTTGGGAAGTGAGACTGATGTTCTGAAATCTTTATTCACACCGGCCTAATGTACTTCTATTCGTACTCTTCTGTATTTTTTATTTTTATTTTATTTTATTTTTTTTTGCTTATCGGCTAGAACAAACATCGGCAAATATGATGATGTAGGTTTCATGGCAATATATATATGCTTGGGTGGCAAAAATAAGGTGAGAATACAGTAAAACCTCAATATAACGGACTTCAATAGACCGGAATTCGCTTTTATCAGACTCGAGGAGCTACCAGACTAATTCCTATATATTGGAAAAAGTCCGATAAAGCCAGAAGCAGTCCAGACTGCCTGACCACTTCAGGTATGTTCACCATTCATTCATTCATTCATTGCCAGACGCCATGTATCCCGAACAGGGTGGCCACAATAAGGTAAATAAAAGACATGTTTATCACTGTACAGTACAGTATTATTATATATACTATACCATTTGATTAATGTAGTGAAGTTATAACACAGTACAGTACTACAGTGGTAGTTAAAACAGTTCAAAAACTGTTCATGAGATCCGGACTGATGTCTGATATATCGGAAAAAGTCCGGGTTAGCAGGGGGAAGTCTAGATGTCGTTTTTATCGGAATTTCGCGTTTTTCGGAAAGGCTTGTGCCCCAATTAGTCCGTTATAGTGAGGTCTTACTGTACATGTTTTCATAGGTGTGAGGGGGGGCTGGCAGAGAGGGGGGTGGAGTAAAATCATGTGCCAGAAAACTTACCGAAACATACTGTGTGTAAAAAAAAAAAAAAAAAAAAAAAAAAAAAAAAAAATCATATTAAGATTAGCTTAGTGCATCCTGAATCTTTGAACAGTGCTCTGGTATCTATTACCGTACCCAATGCATATGGCCGCTTCATAAATATTTATCAGAGGGGGTGCAGCACCCAGCTGTAAAAGGTTTGAACTACTCGTACCTCGCTGGGAGGGCTGCCATTGATGAAGGTAGTGACCCCCCCCATAATACAATTACCTACTACAAACACTGCTTACAAGACTAAGCAGTACAGCACTGCATCACAAAAGACACTTAGAAAAACGCCTACCTTGACATGGGCCTTCTTTAGACTAAGCAGTACAGTACTGCATCACAAAAGATACTTAGAAGAATGCCTACCTTGACATGGGCTTTCTTTACGCTGATGGATCCCCGACAGCCAAATGCGGTCTCGTTGTGGTTGCGATAATAGCTCATTGTCCCATCCTTCAGTATCATGTACCGATTTTGCCACCCATGGATGTAGTTGGTCCATTTTGACACAGTGCCCTGTTGGAAAATTATGACCTGTACCAGGAGGGCATTAACTCCTTTGTGCTCTGTGGACATACTTCAGTATTCTCTTCATGTTAACACCAAATGGTTTTATTCACCAGAAATTTCTTAGCTTAAAAAAGAAAAAACTAGCCTATCTCAGTCTACCCTACTCACTTGGTAGGGTCATAGCTAACACTATGTTGCAGTCTAGCAAATGCAACATAGGGCCAGGCACAAGCACAGGTATTAGAAGTCAGATACTCCAGCCAGATGCAAAAAATTGTTTTACAGGTAAAAAAGTTTCATGGCATGGCTAGTTGACTGCATCCTAAGTAAGAAGAAATAATTGCATTGTTGATGTCTCAAGACAATCATTGCGAGGGTGTAAATATTATATCAAGTTTATGACAAGAAAAATGGGTGAGGGGGTAACTTGGAGAGACCATTCAGCATAATTGTAAAGTTTGTCAGGAAGTGCAGAGGGAAGAAGTCTCTTGAAGGTGTTTACTGAGAGGACAACAAAAACATTTTCTGTTAGGGAGTTCCAGTGCCCCACCACTCTGAGAAAGAACCTCTTGCATGCCTCATCAACATGATGATGTACAGTATTTCAGTTTGTATTAGGTGGCCTCATGTTCTAACATGAGGGGCTACAACAAAACAGGTCAGTCGGACTGAATGCTACATGTCCATGGAATATTTTGTAAGAGTAAATGAGGTCACGTCGCAGGAGCTGCCCCTTGATGGGGAAGTTTTGTTTTCTCAGATGTTCGTTACACGGCAAGTCTTTACTCTCAGGAATTTGTTGGTCCATCTCCACTGCACAAATTAAAAAAAGTTTAGGGTCTGATGAGAAATCTTGGTTCCACACACAGGGATACAAACTCTATAAGTAGGGAAATATCTGTCACAAGGAAAGCTTGCATAAATCTATCAGAATGGTAGACTGTGCTTCTCGCAAGTGTGGTGACAATTTCACCAGCTATCAAGAGAGGTTCACAGATATGTTTATGAAACAGTTTAATTTTCACTCCAAGATCTTAAGTGGGTATGAGTTAGCTGTATTAGGTTACCATGCAAGTACAGTAGTAGACTGGCTGATCAATCAACTAAGTATCTGAGAATGAGAAGCAGAAATGGACACATTTTTCAGCTGTGGTGGCCTGAATGATTTATGAAGCTTTTCATCCATCCATCCATCCATCATCCAATCCTATGCCGTCCCATGAGGAGCGTAGGAGCCTGGGGCTAGGCAAGTTGATCCTGACATTTAAGATGAGTGACCAGCCTCACTCATCCCTGAGAGGCATTTCGTGGGCAATAAACACCAATCACCCCTGGAATATAAACCTACACAGGCTCATTCTGATTGGAGTGCTTTTATTACCCACTAAACCACCAGGTGCCAAAATTAGGTTATATGGTTAACACCCAGCATAGTAAAAGGTTTCCTGGTGTACAGGAAACCATTAGGCTTATCACTCAGTGTACAGTCACCCATAGGCAGAAGGAAGAGGAAAAAATGAAGGAAAGAAGGACAGAGGAGGGAGTGTAAAATCACCTGTAAGCAGAAGGAAGAGGAAAGAATGAAGGAAAGAAAGACAGAAGAGGAAGGAAAGAAGAGAGGAAAGGGCAGACACCCAAAGCAGCACTACATCGATTGAGAGGATAGTGAGCATCCCCACCTACCACTATGAGTCTCTGTATTGGTGAAATTCACAGAGCTTAGGGTGCTTGAGCAAGTCTAATGGGATGAAGGCTTTGGAAGATGGGCATTCAAAAGCACTTAGGACAATGCACTGGTGAAAGATTCAGCCATGGCATGGAATGAGCCGGTCAGGTGGATGCCAATCGTAAGTGGTCCTATCCTAGGCCAGTTGACTTTTTTCTTCCTAATGTAGGTATGAGAGTGTTTCAGCTTTTCTTTATATTCAATGGGAATGTGTTCATACTGCAGCTGTAGATTTAAAGTCTGCATATTGATCAGGAGGGTTGGTGGGGGGTTGGTAAAGGATGTTAAAGTTATAGGGAGCAAGTAGTGTGTGCAGCAATACAAATTACTGATATGTGACATGGTGTTGAAGGAATGGGTGGTGAAGAAGAACACCTATGCACCCAGGAGGAAAATACAGAAGTTGAAAAACCAAGCAGTAAGGGATGCTTTCTATAGTGGGATCAGTAAAGTGGTGGCTAAACAGGGAGCTGTTGACAGATGTGTTCATGAACAGTAAAGAGTTCTCAAGAATAATTAACTTGAAAGTTACTGATTCAGTACCATACATGGATGGATAACGGGCCCTCAAAGACATAAGGCAACATGGTGGTGGGATGAGGGTGTAGATGCCGCAGTTAAGAAAAGAAAACTTGTCCAGGAATGGAAAAAGGATGGTAACAGGGAGGAGTACTTAGCTGCCACGCATCGGGCAAAATATGAGGTATACAGGGCAATATCTGAGTCTCTGAGACTTTTACTGGATGACCTAAATAGTTCTGAAAGGAATAATATGGTATTTAAGGTGGTAAATCAGATGAAGAAGGAAAACAGGGATATCATCCGTGAGCAATTTCTGGAGAAGGATGAAGGAAAGGTAGTGGTGGACAGTGTGGACAATTAAAGATGTCAGGAATGGACATTACAACCAGTTACTTAAAGAGGAGTTTGACTGAAACAGGGAAGGTCTGGAGTCAGCAGATCCACTGTTTTGTCCTTGGCCTTTGATTGATGCTACTATTGTGAGCAAGGCAATAGGCAGCATGAAGCTGCGGAAGGTGGCTGGTGTGCCTAGGCTGAATGCTGCAATGTTGAAGGCCACAGGAGATAAAGGAGCGGGTTTAGGTAATGATTTGATAAACCTGATTATATATGAGTATGTTGTCCCAGATGACTGGCTAAAAAGTGTCACAGTAAATGTGCATAAGGGCAAGGGTGACGCCCTGGAAAGAGGAAATTACAGAAGCATAAAACATTTGGACCAGATAAGGTAATGGAAAGAGTTCTAGAAGGAATGATAAGGGAAAGAGCAAATACTGATGAGATGCTGTTTCAGTTTATGTCCGGCAAAGGAACCACTGATTCCATATTCATTATCTGACAGCTTCAGGAAAATATAATGGAAAGGAAAGGGGTCTGTACTTTGTCTTTCTTGATTTGGAGAATGCCTTTGACAGAGTCCCTGGGAAGGTGGTGAAGTAGGCAATGGGAAAGCTTGAGATCAAGAAGAGGCTGGCTAGAGTGGCTATGGTTATGTATGTGGGTTCTCACAAGTTTTCCGTGAATGTTGGCATGCATCAGGGGTCACTCTTCAGCCTCTTGCTGTCATGTTGCTTGAAGTTCTCTTACTTGATTTCAGAAATGGACTCTCATGGGATATGTTGTACACTCATGACTTGATGATGATTGCAGATAATAAATGAGAGGTGGAGGAAAGATTTAGGAAATGAAGATATGAATGGGGCACGAGAGTTTGAGAGTAAATGCAGCTAAAACAAAACATGATATCTAAGGCTGGTGGTAATACTGTCAAAGCAGAGGGAGAGTGGCCATGTGCAGTTTGCCACATGGGTGTGGGAAGTATGGTAACTCCATCTTGTGCACAGTTGTGAAAAGGGAATGCCTAAGAGATTTAGTGGTACGAAAGGTAGACTGTGAAATAATGCTGTGTGCGGAGGAGCACTGTTATTCAGAGGACATGTTATGTGCTGGAAGTAGTCCTGGAGCTAGCTCTGTGGCTAGGGTATGGAGTGGCAGGAGGAAGTTCAGGGGGCTGTTATATACTTCTCCTAACACTGAGAGGGCTCTCCCTTTGGGGAAAGGGGTCTTCATTTGCAGCATGTGTTAGGAGTGTAATGCTGTATAGAAGTGAGACCTGGGCAAGAGAGGAAGATGATACCATATTCATAGGCTCAAACATACAGATATGACAATGATTAGATCGATGTATGCATCCCTACTTGTCAACATGTGGGTTGGCTGACGGTTAGTGCCTATCCCCGAAAAACAACTAACCAAAAACACAAACGAAATGCCTCTGACCAGAATGGTGCAACAGGCGACAACCATGAGCCATACAAAGGACATGGTGCAGATTTCAAAGTGCAATGTGAGGGGTGTGAATGATGAAAGAGTGTGAGTGTGTGTGTGTGTGTGTGTGTGTGTGTGTGTGTGTGTGTGTGTGTGTGTGTGTGTGTGTGTGTGTGTGTGTGTGTGTGTGTGTAATTCACTGGGTCGGTCAGGATCACTTGATGTTCGTGATGGTCGTGATCGTCAGCTTTTACCCTCCTGGAAGGGAGCTGAGAGCTCATTTAGTCCAATCCAAGGGCAAGGCTGTGACCTTCACACAAAAACACACCCATCCCTTTGCTCAAGGGGGACAGTAACCACCCACTTTGTCAGTGAAACTTTTCGCAACCTGAGCAAGGCGCGAACTCCCGTCTACCAGATGGACATGTGTGGATTGACTGAGACTACATAGAGAGGTGGGTGTGTGAGAGAGCGGGAGTATGGACTGGGCTTATGTGCAGGAGGGAATGGCATACTAAGGGGGGCAGGGCAGGGAGGTCTGCCTGGGGTAACAGCCATAGGGGGGTGCCATTTAGCTGAATGGTAACCTTTTCATTCTGAAGCTTTTAGCATTTCTATCAGACGCTAGACTGAAAGTAAATGATTCTATGCTGCTTAATTTTCATTAAAACTGAAATCTGTATTAAAAAAAAAAAAAAAAAAAAAAAAAAAAAAAAAAAAAAATTGAATGCAGTGCGTTTCTGAGAAACGACTCATGAGCTTACTCGAGCACATATTTATCTGTAGATCTACAGATCAGTATCTGAGCAAACTTTACAAATGTATTTGATATGGTAATAATAATATATTTTACTGAATTTTTATTTGTATATTATTCACCTTTGGAGGCAGAGGGTGCCAGTGGATAGGTCCGCCCCAGATGCCAAATCCTCTAGGAACGCCCCTGGCAGGAATAGGTGATAATGAGAGGGCAAAGGAGAGTGTAGTTATGTATTGCATGCAAGAGAAGGAAGGAGAATGTAAGAGCATGGGTCAGTTGGTTAATGGACTGTGTAGGTAAGACTGAAAGTATGTTTACAAGCATAGGCAATTGTGTGTGTATATGCACCAATGGAAGACCATGTGAGCAAAGTAAAAGATGATTTCTGGGCACATGTGGAAGTGTACATGGTAAGGCTGAGAAGACTGAGAGATTGTTTTTGATTGGATATACAAATGGAAAAGTAGGGAATGTGAAAGTGGATGGAGTAGTTGGTGAGTGGGGTGTACCAGCAGAAGTGGATGAGAATAGTAGTGCTCTAGTGGACATTTGTGCAGGGAGGGGGTTGGTGATAGTCAATACCCTCTTTTTTGTCACAAAATGATCCAAAGGTATACAGAGTGAGTGATGAGAGGAGTGGGTGGTGAACTAAATGAATGGAAGGCTATGTTTGATTCTGTGTGGCTGGATGATGCGATGAGAAGGTATGTACAGTCAACTTGCATACAGTGCTCCCTTAACACCCATGGGGGTTAGGTAACAGAGACACGCGCATGTGTTAAAAGTCTGCGGATATCTGCTGCCCCCCCTTAAAAACACCCCTGGACCCCCCTTAACTCTTTGGTTGCAGCGGCTGTGATGTCAAAGTACTGACTGTGCTCATTGCAGAGAAATAGGAAAAAAATTGTGTTTCAACTCATGTTTTAACCCATTTATCATTAATCTTGAGAGCTAAAATTTTTGTCACACAAATGTCAATCTTTCTACTACTGTTTGCAACAAACTGCGAGTCTGTAGGCACTCCAAGCATGGAGAATGATTTGAGAGAATACAAGGTGTGTTTTGACTGTCTGATGCAAGCAGTAGCCCAGGGAGGTGGAATTTCCACCAAATCACATGATTTTTTCCATACAAAATAGGGTCACGGCCACGTTACCCCATCACAGTCATTGCAATAATAATAAAAATAAAACACTTCTAGCCAGTCTCCCATGATTTTGTTATGATATTCCAGTGTTTACGTTAGACTTTAGCAAAACAGTAACGATGTGAGGAAACTCATTACAAACTTTATCAAACTTCATGAATGACTTTTAGTACCACTTACTTTTAAAAAGCTTATTGATATAATGTCATGAGTCATTTCACAGCATTGCTGCACAGTTTGCAACTGCAAAAATGTTGACTAGCTAATGCGCATAACATTATGACTTCTCTGATTATCGCAAAAATATCACAAAATCACTTGAATTTATCACGGTAATTCACAATATAATATAAAATAACACTTTCAGCTACTCTTGTATGATTTCAGTGCGATTTGGGTGTGTACTGCTTCGTATTATTTATAAGAGAGAAGGGGGGCAGGGCAGCAAACCGGTTTAGACCAGCTCATCGACGGGTACGAGAGAGGGGGGGAGGAAGGCAGCAAACCGGGTTAGACCAGCTCATTGAAGGTACATGGAAGAAAAGAAATACTCCCAGCCCGTCCTGACTTTTCCCCTGATGAATTGACGGCATTAATAAATGAATTGGCCAACAGGAAGAGTGTTATACAGTAACCACTCAAATAACACGAGGGTTAGGTTCCTGGAGAGGTCGCATTAGTTAAAAATGCGTTATTTAAACATAATTTTCCCATAAGAAACAACGGTAATATTGGGGGTTTCGTTCCTGGACTCTGGGAAAGTCTACCCATTTGGGGAGTTATGCTACTCTAATTTTAAAAGCAACAATGTTAATTTGAAAGAAAATCCACAAAAAAACAAAAACAGTATATTTGGGGAGAAATAAACAATTGAGCCCTAGCTGGGCCGAAGCGTTGTTTACTTCTCCCGAAATACATACTGTTTTCGTTTTTTACATGGATTTTCTTTCAATTCTGCTTCATTCATGGCATTGTGAAAGTTCCTCAATATTATTAACCCACCCCGTCCCAACCGATTTTCTACCACTGACTCCCCCCAGTCCCGACCAATTTTGGAAAAAATTCTTTTTGGCTCAAACCTCTGCTTTTGGTGAGAAACATCGAAAATTCATAGAGAAATCGCTCACCTGAGGTTTAAAATACTCGATACAGGTAGAAGTACCCCGTACCTTACTGGGTTCTCTATCAGGCTGGCTCCAAAGAAAACGAGTTCTATGGGATGGTAACTATTCCACACCACTCATAAACAGTATTTATTTATTTATTTATCTGATATGAATTTATATGTAGTACGAGAGTATATTGGTTTTCACACAGTAATACAGGCAATATAAGCATTGTTTCACTCACCAAACACATCAACATACCTGACCTTTTTTGGCGACATTATCTGATCGTCATTTCTGACTATTTCTTCCTCTAATGCTACATGAACTTTGTCCTCCACATTGTCATCGATTGGGGAATCACTCTGGCCCTGAATTTCGTACCGTGGCACAACATGTCTTTACTGGCCAGGTCACTGGTAATAGGTGAATTGCCGAGACAATGGCGTGCAGGGAGGGGGAGGTTATGCAGGGTAAGGCATTGGCTCTGCCTGGCATCTTGAAGAGAAAGGTGTCCCGTGTATACATACCGAAAATCATGCGCGAATTGAAAATTGTGCAAATTAAGGACCTTGCAATTGATGTCCGTTTATATACGTAAACGGGACCGACAGTGACAAAATGTGTGGAGATATATATACATCAACGGGACCGACAGTGACAAAACATGTGGACGTATATATACATCAACGGAACGCGGAGGGTTAATGCATTAGTAGGTCATAAAACCACTACAGTAAAAGCAACATTTTCATTAGAGTAAGTAGGTCACAAACAATAATAACACACAGTCTCACTTCATCTATGCATCACTCGTTGTCTGCTGCTGTCCCTCCTCATCCCGCTCCCCATCCCAAATTTGTTGTCCCTCCTCACTCTGCTGTCCTTCCTCTTCCTCTTCTTGACTCCCGTGCTACTGGTGATGAAGATAACTCCCTTAAGTTTTCTGTCTTCTTTATAAAGAACTGCTCTATCTTGGTCTGACTGGTTTTCTTCTTTCTGTTCTGCAGCATCAAGTTGTAACAATTTAGATCTGTCATTACTTTCCTGGCCAAATTTTGTCCGAAAATGAGCCAAATTGCTCAGAATGGGACCAAACTTCATTTTCGAATACTATACTTCAAATAAAACCAGTTTAAGCAACAGGCAAATAAAAAATAGTATTTATGCGTAAACTGCCACACACGGTCTATTAGCTCGGGACTGTCCAAGGCGCGGGCAGCTAATTTGAAACCATCATGTAGGCGTAAAGTCGCGTTAAATCGAGAAACCCTTGTTAGTTAAACATATCTCCTTAAATATTTGCTCATGTTAAAACGAAAACACGTTTTTTTAAACTCGTGTTAGTTGAGAGGTTACTGTATTTGATTCACTGGAAAATGCCATCACTAAAACAGCCATGAACTGTGCCTGGGATAATGTTACATTTACAGTGATCAGTGTCAACAGAGTTCAACGAGATAAAATGCTTTAGTGAATCCGACCCCGGTACTGCATCCACCTGCGGATATTTAAAACCGCTTATGTCATATCCACCTACGGATATTTAAAACCGTGTATGTTAAAAACGTGGATGTTAAGGGATGACTGTATACAGCAGGTTCGTTAGTCACAGTTTGCTAATTCGCGGTACTTTTCCAGCCACACCATGATCGCTTAGTACATCGCAATAACCAACTTGATAGCTGTGGTTGCTGTGCCAAATGACTCATTTCTGAGGAGTTTTCCAGGACACAGTGTTGATTATGTTAGTCAACCATATTCAAGCATAACAAACCAATCACTGAACTTCCTACCTATGCCTAGCAGCGAGCGGGTGCACAAGTTAACCCTGTTGTCCCTGTTACTAACACACTCACCTCGTGCTGAGAGGCCATAATGTGCTTCAAACCTCAGAACCCCTCCCTCTCCCCCATCCACTTAAGCATTGTTGTCAGTCGGAGTCAGGTAAGAGTCTTACAATATTGTTCATTCCCATTAAATATATGATGTACATACTGTATAAAAGGATGTTGGTGTCTGCTGGTGACGAGTCAGGTGTAAGTACAAGCCATCCCTGTTATAATGATGAGATGCGTAAGGGAAAATCCATCGTTGAGCGGGAGTACCATTAAATGGGGATGTTATAACACAAAAAGTACAGTATAGGGATACATTTGGGAGCCTTGGGATTCCCCCCCAACCAAGTCCAAAACCCACCTGATTCCAAAAACAAGTTTCTAGTTTACCTAAACCCCCCAGATAGCTTTAAAATAAGCTAAACTAAGCCTAAAAGCAGTTTATAACTCAACTAAATCCAAAAATAAAATATGAAAATCATTAAAAAAAAAAAAAAAGTCAGGAAAAAAATAAAACAGTAAACTGTAGCTAAAAATGACCGTGTTCATCCCACCTACAATTAAAACACATTAAGTCTAAAAACAGTTTATAAAAAAAAACCTCACCAGAAATTTAAGTCTAAAATTTCATCCAAATCAGTTGAAAAAAAAAACAAAACCCATCAGACAACCGAGGACTGACCATCGATAGGAGGGGTATTGTATAGCGATAGACCGTACAGTGGGGCAGACCTGTATGGTGGTAGGGGGCAACTCAGCTGAGAGCTTAGACTCTTTAAGTAATTTTCCCCATAAGTTAGGTTATTTATAATTTGCGGAATTTCTAGGCCACGGTAGGTATTAAGAGACCTGTACGGTGGTAGCGGGCAACTCAGCTGAGAGCTTAGACTCTTTAAGTAATTTTCCCCATAAGTCGGGTATTTACGGTAATATTTGCGGAATTTCTAGGCCACGGTAGGTATGAAGAGTAAAATAACCATGAATTACCCAAGTGCACTGTACTGCATGCGAGAGCATATAGTGAACGGGGGACTGGACTTAATGACATCCACTTGGTGGTAGTGAAAGTCAAGGTTCAGGTGCACTGGATGAACAGAAGAGATGGGCAGGAGGAAGTCCACACAGGTGAGTAGAAAGGTTGCAGTTGGATGGAAAAAAAAGGCAGAATATAAGAGAGAAGTGGAGGAGAAATTTGGCATTGTAAATGATTTAGAGCAGATGAGGAAGGTGGAAGATAAGTGGAAGATACTCACAGATGAAATCTGTGCAGCATGTGCAGTGGTGTGTGGGGTGAAGAGAAGATGAAAGGGGGTGCAAGGAACAACATGGTAGAATGAAGAGGTAAGACAAACTGTGGTGCAAAAGAAGAAAGCATATAGTGAGTGGATGAGAAGCAGAGGCAAGGAGGAAGTTAACTGATGGAACAGAGAGTTATATGTAGAGAGAATGAGAGAAGTAAAAAGATTAGTAAGTGAATAAGAAGAGAGTGGATAAGGAATTTAAGTGTAAAGTGGAGGGAATGTAAGAAAATATTCTGGAAGGAGGTAAAGACAGTCAGACAGGGTGATGAAGAAGGTAGTAGGCGAGTGAAAGATAAAAAATATAGATTGCTAGCTGAGAACGGAGAAAAACCAAGCAGATGGAGAGAACACTTTAAGGAACTGTTAACCACAGAGAATGACAGTAATGCATGTATAAGTGGCTGGGGAATGCCTAGGAGTAGGAGGAAGATGAGCATGGAGGAAGAGATCAGAAGGATGGTAGCAGTGGAAGCAATGAAGAAAGTCAAAATGGGGAAAGCCCCAGGAAATGCTGGAGTGTGTGGTGAAATGCTGATCCATCAAGGAAAGATGGTAGTGGAATGGATTTGGATGATGTGCAGACTGGGCCTGTGAGGAGGGTAAAGTCCCAGAGGATTGGAAGTCAAGTACCGTTTAAATATTCCCTGTACAAAAGAAAAGGGGAAAAAGAAGTATGTGGTAATCATAGGGGCATTTGTCTTCTTAGTGTAACAGGAAAAGTATATGGTCAGATACTTTCTGACAGTTAGAAAAATAACAGAGGAATCACTTGGAGAACAAGTAGGTTTTAGGAAGGAAAGAGGTTTTGCAGATCAGATATTCATCCTAGGGTTTTTAGTAGAAAAATTTTTAGAGAAGGGAAAAAAGTTGTATGTGGCCTTCATGCATTTGGAGAAAAAATATGACAGAGTGGATAGACATGGAATGTGGAAAATATTATGAATATAAAGAGTAAATGGGAAACCTCTGAATGCTGTTAAGAGTAGGCTATGTATGAGGATGTTAAGGCTGCAGTGCATGTGGATAGTGAACTGGGTGAATTTATCTATCTGACTGTTGGATTGAAACATAGATGTGTCTTGTCTCCATGGTTATTCAATCTGTACAGTATATGAATGGAGTTATGAAAGAGACAGTGTACAAGGTAGGGCATTGGATGCTGGAATGGCCCTAATGAGAGACGGCAGTGTTTGAAAACTCCCTATTTGGTTGTTTGCAAATGATACTGTACTCTTAAGCTAAATCAAAGGGGAACTACAAAGCTTGGTGAATGAATCTGGGAAAGTGTGTAAGAAACAGAATCTAAAGGTGAATGTATGGAAGAGTACAATTGTGGTCTTCGAGAGAAATGAAGTCACTGAATGTACAGTGTGGCTGGATGATGAGGAAATAGATGTGAGTGCTTATCAGTAGTTGAGTAGTGTGATAAGGATGGAAATTTAAGAGGATGAAGTGCTTGAAAAGATGCAACAGGGAAGAAAGGTTGCTGGTTCTTTAGCAGCAGTGATAAGAAATAGGAAAGTGAGCATGGAAGTAAAAAGGTCACTGGATGAAGTGAGTGAGGTGGAGGTGGGGAGAGGGAGGGGTAGACTGTGGATGAGATAGAGGGATGGGATGGAGTGGTCTGTGAGAGAAGGGTGTTTGAGCTGGGGAGAAGGCAGCGAAATGGTGGGGGATAGGGTGACATGGAGGTGATTTGTTTGTGGCCAACCCTTATGAGATTAAGACATCTGGCTACAGATAGATACAGTAGATAGATGGATCCTTGAATGAGAGCTGGGGAAGGAAGGTAGGATAATGACTGAAAATTTAAAGGGAAGAATGGGACTTCAATATACTGGTGTTGTGACAAGGCAGGGTGGACTGAATGGCTTGGGCATGATGAGACGATGGTAGACAACAACTGGGTGCAGAAGATGAGAAAAGTCAATGTCGAGGCCCTCAAAGGTAAGGTTGCAAGAAGCAGACAAAAAAGATTTGGGATGAGTCAGGGATACGGGGCCAAATAGGGAGGCTGCCAGAGATTGAGCAGTGTCAAGAACCACCATTAGGTGAAAGCCAAAGCACGTAAGCATGTTGGAACCTTAGCAAACGATACAAATATGAATAGGAACAGCATGGTTTGGGGAGAACGGCATCCATGGATGTGTATGAGGTTCTTATGCAGCTTCCATACATTAAAACAATGTTTCTTTATGGATCTAAAACAATGTTTCCTTATGGATCTAAGCTGATGCTGGTATTTATTTCTTTTATTGCCATTTCTTTAGCAGGCAATCTTACCATACCCAGTGGATCTGTACTATTATATAGTGTATGCCTGTACCGGTATGTGTTTTTTGTGTGCAAATGAATATTACCGAATCTTGCTCAACATACTGAAGGGTGGATTTTGTTTCCCAACTTCCCAACTGGATGCTGGGTTAGGTTTGGTTAGGCTGCAATGGGTTAGGTTAGGGGAGATTAAATTATTAGGTACAGTTAAGCTAGGTTAGGTTAGGCGTAGTTAAAAACTTAGATTAGGCCAGTCCCTTCCACCATTACTAATATTTCCAATCAGATTGTCATGGTCATATTATGGCTTGCTCACTTGATGTAGTGCTGCCTACTTCTTCCTTAGCCTTTATCATTCTTTTTCTGTGCCTGCCCTCCTCTCTTCCTACTTCTTCCATCTTTCCTGTCACTTCTTATTGCTTTTCTTTCCTTTACAGGTGGCTTTACATTGAGTGGCAAGCAAAATGGTTTCCTGTAAGCCAAGAAACCATTTACAATGCTGGGTGGTAACCATATAACCAAACTATACGTGCTCCCTACGTGTCAACAAGTGGGTTGGTGGAGGGTTAGTGCCCCTCCCCGTAAAACAAATAACTCAAAAGTCAAATGGCCACCCCTTACAGGATTATGGTGTCTGGCAATAGATTCATTTGTACAACAAAATGAGGCCTCAAAACACTCAAGTGAACTAAAAAACTATTAAATGGAAAAAAAAAAAAAAAAAACAGAAATAGGAAACAGCAATAATTACTCTGAGGTTTTGCCCATGGAGGTGGGGAGTGAGCTGGTCTTTTGGTGTGGACAAAATTAGTGGTTATGTCTGTGAGGACAATGGTCAGAAACAAAAGCCATCAATGCCTCGCAACTGTAGCTCAGGGTCCCAATTCATGAGTCTGAGTGAGTTTCTTTTGCTTGCCTACTTATCTTTATGTCAGCTGAGGACTGGGATGAGAGGTTCATGGGGTGAAGACGGAGTTGTTTGCAAGAAATAATTTAGCTCAACAGCAGTGTGTTCATAACGAGGGAAAGGTGGGTGAGTCATATGTTAAGGATCCTCTCCTCTTCTGTTGTTAAGACTAGATCTAAGTACACACTTACTCCTGAGGCGAGGGCTGGTTCTAGGATCCACTGGTGTAATCCTTTCACAACTAAGGACACCCTTATGCATTTTATTCAAGCTAACACTGGATTATTTTATTTGGATGAAAAACCCTTTCAGTCGAAAAAAAAAAAAAAAAAAAAGGCAATACAGAAATTGAGATATTATACTTGATACAGTTTTAATTCAACTTAAGAGTTCTTAGTAACCAGTCAGATGGTAAAGGTGACATATGGCTCCCTCCCTCTGACTCAAACACCCATGGGATACGTGATCATCTCGTGGGATACGTGATCATCTAAAGAAATGAGGAATGCATGTCACCGAAATCCTATCTGTAACTCGTGACCCACCTGTAATTCTGGGAGCTGCCTATGAGGGAAGTGGGCGTCTTCTTCGCTATCTTCATCACTCAGCATCACACACCCGTAGTCCTCCGCCATCTTTCCCTCTCTTCACGTGATATTTATCCTACCCGCGAGTCCTCAACCCCAAGTCAGGGAGCACTATCTGTCATGAGTATTTATAGGCCTAGCTAGAAAGAAGTTTACACCTGTGGATGATAATTTATCCAAACAATTCTATCATAAATATAAAAAACAAAAGAGGTACTTAAAGGCAACTAGGATCCTCCTTGGAGTACCAAATAGTCTTTCTAATTGCTATTGGAAGTCGCTGTCAAGGTAGGACAGGGAGGGGTTTCCCTGTTATCTATGCGGATACAGTAAAGAATGTGGGCATTTAAAGGATTTACTACATTATCAAAAATACCTTTTACACTGAAACCGATGTTGAGACAAGAAACATTATAAACTTTTATTTTGGTAATATTACGGTTTTATATAACAATAAAGATAGTGGTGCCTGTATTGTTTTTAGGTCGGCTTCCCGTCCTAGGAACACCGATGATATAGACGAACAGGGCACATTAACTCGGGGCAACTACTTTACACGTATATTACAATATCCTTCCTTACAATACAGACAAGACACACAGTACTCTATACAATGGCAAGGGGACTCGGACTGGGAAGTGTATTATATGTATCTCGCAGGATACAGTCACGATGATATAGGACTGACACTGTAAACCACTTGGCTTGAGGTTATACACAATTTAGGGCTGCATGTATCTTACAGGATAGGTGTTAGTGTCCCACTTTACACTAATGGTGGAGTAGCGTTTCTGATAAGTAGACAGGTATACGCGGTCTATGTTTTTATGGTTGGAACACTTTGTCACTCACTATTTCCTCTATTCACTACCCGGGCACTTCGTTCAGTTTTTTATAGCACAGTCGCTGTTTGGTTGGGGGATCGCCTAGGCCTCAGGCCGGGCAGAGATGGCCTGGGGACTCGCAGGTGTTGGCGGGGGCCCCTCTGGTGTCTTCTCCGCCAGAGGCCACGTGACTACCCGCAGGGGTGTCGTCGCCCGTCGTGGACTGGGGTTGGCCGTGATGAAGGGCCCCTCACTGGTGGGGCTGGGCACGGGAGTCTGTCCCCCTGGGGCTGGGGCTGAACAACTCCTGTAGGCACTCCTGCCTGCGCCGGGTTGGGGAAGGTGTTGCTGCCTGGGAATGGGAGGGTCATGCCCCAGGATGCTGGGGGCGCCGTCGAGGGTCTGTTGGCTGTGGTTTCCCTTCCACTGCGCCACCGTCAGGGTCGGACTGCGGCGTTGCCTTCGGCAGGAGTCCGTCAGGTTCTGCTCTCTGGCACCGGTTGGAGGGCATATACCCCCAGAGATAACACAGGGCCTCTCCACCAGTTCTCTAGACTGAGGTTCTCCTTCTGGGGGCTGCCTTGGATTGGAGAGGTAGAGGCGCAACTCGCTCTGCTACAGGAGGCGCAGGCTGAGAATGAGTCACCCTCAGGTTGCAAAGTCACAGGGGGTGAGAGACTTTTAGAGTGTCTCTCCCTGGTGCAGCTACAGGCCATCACTGAGGTCCTGTGGGCAACAGGAGGAGTGTGGCTATAGGCCATCCCTTTCCTGTTGGTGCGGCTACTGGCCATCACCGGGGCGCAACTTCCTGATGGGACAGTGGAATTAGTGTGGCTACAGGCTGTTGCTGGTGTACGCGAGGAGCGACTACAGGCCGTCTTCTGACTACTGGTGCGGCTGCTGGCCATCACTGGTGTCGTGCTCCTTGAGGCTACTGCAGAAGGAGAGGGGGCGTGCCGTTCTCTCCCCAGGTGCAGCTGCAGGCCATAACTGGTTCTGCAGGCAGCACTTGGAGCAGCTACAGGCCGTCTCATTATAGGTGTGGCTACAGGCCGTCACGTTATGGTGCGGCTACAGGCTGTCATGTTATAGTCGTGGCTACAGGCTGTCTCTTTATATGTGCAGCTACCGGCCGTCACTGGGGTGCTGCCAGGAGCTGAGTTTTCAGCTCTGCCCCAATCCTGGCAAGGGTTGGCTTGGCCGGAGAGTAATGCACCCAGACTGAGAAGTTTGTGCTGGGCGCGCTCAGTGGAATAGGGGCAAATGGCCATATGGGACATATGCCCATATCGCACTGACTGCGCACACGCCCTACAAACCCCTCCGTAGTCGCCTCCTGGGGGTGTTGAGGTGCCCTCGGTTGCCATGGCTGGTATTTCAGGTAGGGTCACGTCGGAGTTGGTGCTTGACAGGGATGCCTTCCCGTGGTGATACCAAAACAGCTGAGCATTCCCAAAGACCACTCCTCCTCTGCTCTGCCAGTCCTGAGCAAGGAGACTGCTGCAGACGGGAACTTCAGTCTGCAATTCACGGTATGAAATTCACATTGAGAATTTGAGATGAACCTGGGGGTGCAACCAGAACAACGTTAATGTTCACAGCTCGTTCTTGATTCAACAGGTCAAAAAATTTACTTGCTAGAGAAAGGCGATTCCAATCACCGTTTGCTGAAATATATTTTTATAACAATAAACATTTCTGAAATACCCATCCGAGGAGGAGACCCCGGGGAGGGCGAGACACCCACCCCAAGAGGAGGCAACAGGGAGGTGCACAGGGGCCTCGTGCCACACCGGCCCATGTCCCCCGATACCATATGCCCCTCTTCCACTCATCCAGACCAGCGGGAAGTGCATTGCCCAGGTGCATCACCCTACAACCAGGACAGCACTCACCAGACTCGGGGTGGGACTTGTTTCTATGCAGTCCCACGCAGGCCCTCAGTAACGTTCAGCAGACTTGCCACAAGAGGAGGAACGACCACCAGTCTTCCCAATGTACAGGGGTGTATAAAAGCCCGTGTTACTTAGAGGCAAAGTGGGAATCCTCTCTTTGGCTCAGAGGCAACATGCGTGCATATCAAGCACGAAAGCCTGAGTTCAAATCCCGGCCAGACCAGTGATTAATTTCTTAAGTTTCATTTCAGTTATTACATTTGGGTGGCAGCAGCATGGGATGTGAGGCGGGGCTTGGTTGGCAATTTGATGTTGTTTCTTGGTTAGCTGACAGCGTCCCTGTCCTTACATCCCGTGGAATGGGCTGTTTCGGTGTGGTCCACAGCCTACCCATGGTGGTCTCCGATGCTTACACTACCTTGTGTGCTTGAAACTAACCAAATTAATCACCAAGGGTAGAAAAGAGTGATGTAATGGGGTGTATAAAAGCCTACATTACTTAGAGGCAAAGTGGGGATCCTCTGTTTGGCTCAGTGGTAACATGCGCGCATATGAAGTGCGAGGGCCTGAGTTCAAATCCCAGCCAGACCAGTGATTAATTTGTTAAGTTTCATTTCAGTTATTTCACCAGTCCTGCACACCCCAAGGGGAGCAGTGGCACAGTAATGTCCACTGGACTTGCTGTAGAGGAAGCGTCAAACGGATCTCCCTCCTCTGCCACCCACCTACAGGAGCAGGGGCACGGCAACGTTCACTGGACTTGCCGTTGGAGGAACGTCCACCGGACTTTACCCAACTGTCGTCCCAGGGAAGGGAGCAGTGCCTTGGTAGCATCCACTGGACCTGCCATACTGGACTTGCTGGACAGGAGCGTCCACTGGACTTCCTTCCTCCACCACCCCTGATGGGAGCCTTGTTAATGCCCACTAGACTTGCCAGGTGGAGGGAGCATCCACCGGATCTCCTTCCACTGCCCTGGAATGGAGTTCTGGCAACTTCCACCGGACTCACCAAGCTGAGGGAACAATCACCGGTCTCCCCTCCTCCACTACCTCAGAGGCTTCTGCCGAGGGCAGCATCCCTGGCTTGGCCCGCCCCTCCAGAGGCTGAGCAAGACGCTCCTCACGCTTCCCCCATACCACTAGGGGTGGAGATTGCTCCACTACAGAGTTCTGGTTGGAGGACGTCTGGATTGGACCCGTCATGAGCCTGGGCATCCTGTCCCTGCAGCTGAGCCCTCGATGCCCCCAGCAGCTGTCGGACTCCCCGGAAGTGAACGGCCCCAGGCAGCTCCTGACGGCCTCCCCTTAATTCCCAGCTAGACCGCAGCCCCCAACCCTAGGCCAGGACCAGCCCGGACCCTCCACTAGGACTCCCACCACTTCCAAGGGCAGGCCCGAGCAGTGCACCTATTTGGCCCCTGCCCCAAGGGCCACCACACTCCTGAGGGTCCTGCCAGGAGAGGACCATCCACAACCCCGTCCTTCAGTCCACACCGGACACCCGACTAAGCAGCCCGAGACGAGCGCCTCCCACAAGAGTGCGCCCCACATGGCCCCCCCTCCCACACCTGGCTGCCACCTGCACCTACCTGTGATTTAGTCTCTATGTTCCACTTGTGTACCAATTAGTGTTGTATTGTGTTACATGTGTTGTGCAGTCCATTGTATTTTTGTAAGGTAATATACAAGTAAGACTGGTTAGCCTGTGTTTGAGCCCAATTCCTTTGCTGCATGCTATTGCCCGGTCCTGAACAAAGGAACCCAAGTCTGTGTTGGTGTTCTGTGTTCAAGAAGTTGAGCCCTGAACACGCTGCATAACAATTTCAATCTCATAGCATAACATAGCATAGTCCCTCACGGTGGCTGTATGATTAGTAATGCTGCCTGTGAAGCTGCCCCAGCATGTTAGCACCAGACCAGCCTCAGGGTTCGAATCCTGGTGTGGGCAGCTGGGCTTTATGGCTAGGGTCACTTGACTGGGTGCACGTCCACCCTCTGTGGGTCAGTAGGTATAATGAGTGAAATACCAAGGGGGGACCACAGGGAGGCACGGGAAGAGCCTGAGGAAGACAGGCATACGTCCCCAACCACCACGCACCCCTCTTCCCCTCAATGGAATCCACGGGAGGTTGGTCACTCTGCTGCATTACCCTCTACCTGGATCAGTGCTCACCAAGACGGGCAAATTCTGTGTACCAACAGACTCCCCAAGTAGGACCGTGATGATGCCCACCATGTTAGCAGGACTGCGATGACGCCCACTGTGCTCGCCAGGGAGGGAACGCCCACTGTGCTTCCCTCATCTGCAGTCCCAGGGTATAGCAGAACCGAGGCAGCGCCCACCGTGCCTGTCGGGAAGGGAATGCCCACCGTGCTTCCCTTGTTTGCAGCCCCCGCTGGGAGCAGGACCGCAGCAACGCCCACCATGCTTGCTGGGGAGAGGATGCCCACTGTGCTCCTCTCACCTGCAGTCCCAGGGTATAGCAGAACCGCGGCGACACCCAGCATGCCTGCCGGGGAAGGATTGCCCACTGTGCTTCCCTCATTTGCAATCCCCACCAGAAGTAGGACCATGGCGATGCCCACTGTGCTCGCCATGACAGGACAACCACCATGCTCCTCTCACCTACAGTCCCAGGGTCTAGTAGAACCGCGGCGGTGCCCACCATGCCTGCCGGGGAGGAAATGCCCACTGTGCTTCCCTCATCTGCTAACCCTGTGGCACCCACAGAGGGTCACGCCCCTTGCTCGCCTCACTCCTCCAGAGGCCAAGCGGGATGCCCCTCCCACTCTTCCCACACCCCAAGGGGCAGAGCTGGCTCCCCAGCAGAGTCGTTGCTGGAAGTGGTCTGTAGTGGCCCTACTGTATAGTGAGTCTGGGGGTACGCTCACTACAACCAGCGTTCCTACGTCACCAGTTGCTGTCAGACTCCCAGAGAAGGAGAAGCCGCAGGCAGCCCCTGTTGGGCTCCCGACGAAGGTGAGACTGCAGACACCAGTCACCAAGGGACGCCCCCAGGACTCCCGGCTGAGACCTCCCCAGACCAGCCGGCAAGACGTCCTCCACCAAGGGTAGGCGCGAGGCAGCGTACCTATTCGGCCCCAGCCCCGAGAGCTGACACACCTACAGAGGCCCTTCCAGTGAAAGGCCTCCCTCTACGCCACCCAGCAGCCCTCACCAGACGATCCGGCGTACGGTAGTGGTCTCGCGCCCCTTCAGAAAGCGCACACCTGACGGGACCTCTCCCACGCCTGGGCACCACCTGCACCCTGTAGCGCACTTATTGTGCACCACAGCCTTACTTTGCACCACACAGCCTCCATACGTAATCACCACATTTCCTCCACACTTTGCACACGGCACCGTGGCACCGAGGCTTGGGTGACACGTTGACCCTCCTGAAACTGCAAACCCACGCCAAAGGTGTCGCTCGTGCCTAATCCAATCAGGTCACATATAAGCCACGCCGTGAGGTGCGACCAAAGGTCTAGCTGCCCAATCACAGTCGACCTAGTCATGTGCACACGGAACTAGAGGCCTATCTGTGCGTCATGTGTACAGAAGCACCTGGGGCGTTGCCGGAGACCTTCTTCCCACTCCTGACCTCGTCCAGACAACACTTGTGCACCCTCGCGTACACATACCACGGAAACACTTAACCCCTTATAACTACCTAACCCACCACCGGGTCGGTCAGGATCACTTGAGGGTCGTGATCGTCAGCTTTTACCCTCCCGGAAGGGAGCTGAAAGCTCATGTAGTCCGATCTAAGGGCAAGGCTGTGACCTTCACACACGCACACACCCGTCCCCTTGCTCCAGGGGGACAGTAACCACCCACTTCGTCAGTGAAACTTTTCGCAACCTGAGCGAGGCGCGAACTCCCGTCCACCAGTTGGCAAGCGGGAACGTTACCACTGCACCAGCGAGTTTACGTATCCACCTTTTTCTCAACATTCACAGTCACGGTACTTGCTTCAGCTCAAATACTATGTAATTTTCCCCTGAATGTGTTGGATACAGTTTTTATACATTTGGTGAATACACTCCTCTCTCTTCCAAGCTGAGATTAATATCAATCCCCATTGTGAGTATCGAACATATAAAGTAGCAAATTACCACACTCTCTAATTTCGCTAAAGCGCTACACAGGTAACTGACTCAGATTTCTAAGGGGCTACACACTGTAACCTCCGCTCATAAAATCGCTACAACCCTATCAACCCTAGTCACAAACTCCAGTCCCTGTATCTCCCATAGTGTGTGTAATCTGTCACATTGTACTGAGCCAAGCCACTGTACTCTTTGTGTGTAATATACGTGTAAGACTGGTTAGCCTGTGTTTTGAGCCCTGTTCCTTTGGTTGCAATCTGGACCCAGTCTTGGAAAGAACCCAGTATCAGACCCTCGTACTCAGACAGCAAGAAGTTGAGTTATGAGTACGTGGCATAACAATGAGTATCTAGGGGAGGTACCTGTGGTGACCTGGATGATGCAGACTTTGGATGCAGTGGCCTTGTATTACAGAGTGAATAACCCGGCGGCTACATACCCAGTGGCCTATGTTACGAAGATGAGCACCGCGGCAAAGCGCCTCATGGCGTATGCTCCCACCTTTACCTTACTCTCTCACATGTTTAGACTCGGAAATTGGTGGAAAGGTTAGGATTCAATTTCATTGTTATTTGATTTAAAATAGTGAAAACATAAGCGTGCTTCTGCTTATAGAATCTGTAAACAACCACCGTCATATATTGTAAGGTTATGTACTCTGAATGCCTTTGCAACCAATCACCATAAACATTTCAGTCAGTTTACAGTAGATGTATGGATGGATGGATGTAGAACCCAAGACCAAGCTAGTTTAAAATCGAAGGTGTTCGAATGGCTTGTACAAACGTACATTCTTTTGGAACACCCCTCCCTATGCACTGTCTAATGTATTGGAATATGGAATGATAAAACTAGAATAGCATAGTGGGAGAATTGAAAATAAATTTTAGCACTTAGAAATACTGGAGTATAATGCACCAGTATAAATATAAAGACAAGAGCAGTATGTTCGAATGCGTGTTTTGAAACGCTCATCCCGCGCTGGATGAAGATGGGAAGATATTTCTAGTGTTTGCGGCTGTGCTGATCTCTTTACTTCCATTGTCGGATACAGCGGGTAAACCTTTGGATCTGTGAAATTGAATATATTAGCTTATTTACGTTTCATTGTTTGAATAAAGCTAAGTTGATCGTGGGAAGAGGAAGTGGGGCTCAAAGCCAGACTGCTGATGTGTCAGTGTATTGTCATATTCCATGTAACTCTTATATCTCGAGGACGTCCTCCGTATCCTCTTCAGATGAACGCCAGACACTTTTATCTGGTTCAGGAGAGAGTAAATGAGTTCGAAACCATGACGTCTAATCCCGATAATCTAGCGGTATGGGTGGTTGTGTACTCCTGGGGAAGAAAGGATCAGAATATAAATTAGTGAGCCTGATAAGTTCCATAGCTCAATGGAGCTGCAATGGTGAATTGACCTCTATTTATTATGTGCGACAGTGACACGTTACTTCCAAATTTCCTATTGGAATGTAGTGTTGACAGGGTATTTTATTTTATTTTTGTTAGTGTATATAGTGGGCATTTTTATAGTTGGTTATTCTTTACCAAAAGGGTGTGGCCTTTCCACATTTTCTGTTGAAACGAGTCTTTCACAGTTTACTTGTTAGTCCTGGATTACCACAGCTACCGGGGATTTTTATAACCTTACAGCTGAAAGCTATAAATGAGGATGTAGAAGGCCTAAATATTCTGCCGACATCTGGTAGTAACCAGCCATAATATTTAATGTTCCTAACACACATTTTTAAATTTGAAAGGTGGCTGTCAAATGCAAGTGCGGTTAGGTCGGATTAGGTTTGACATACCAATAAGACTTACCAATAAAATCCAAGGGTTCACTATTGATCTATATAGATCCTATTGCCCGCCCCCATTTCTACCTGTACCATGTATTTACCGTACCTTCCCTCAAAAATATTTATTGAAAGCGCGCTCTACATTCTGTGGGAGTCAGTTCTAGTGATTGATCACGCTGTGAGCAAATGTGTTTCCAGTTTGTGATTTATTGAATTGCTTTTTGTACAGCTGTCTTGAGTTCCCTCGCACATTGGTATCAGTCCTTTGAAAGAGGTCTGAATGATTTATGTTCTCATGTTCTTACAGTATCTTATAGACTTCAATCTTGTCTCCTTGTCTTCTACAATCCTCCAGTTTTGGGAGGTTGAGAGTTTGAAGACGGTCATAGGTAAGGTGTCTGAGATGTGGGACTGTCCTAGTGGCTCTTCATTGAACTTTTTCAATTTTGTTTATGTCTTCTCATTGTTGGGGAGACCATACTTGAATGGCATACTCCAGGTGGGGTCTATGTCCTGTAGTTGGTGGTGAAGCCCTCATTCGTCCAATACCTGAATGTTCCCTTTGTAAGTCCAAGGATACTGTTTGCTTTAGACATGATCCTGTTTATGTGTAGGTCAATTGTAAGTTTTCACTAAATAATACCCCCAGGTCTTTTTCTGATGTGGACTCCAATATATTAACTCCTCTCATGTCATAGGTGTGTCGTGGATTGTTCTCTCCATTATGCACAACTGCATTTAGCAAGATTGAGTTGCATTAGCTACTTATCAAACCATTCTACCATATTTTTTATATTGCTTTTGTATTATCTGGCATTCTTCTGGTGTACTGACTTGGTTATGTTTTTGTGTCATCTGCAAAGATTTTGCATGTGGAGCTCACTATTTTGGGGAGGTTGTTGATGTATACTAAGAATAACAAAGGACCTAGTACTGAACCTTGTGGGACACCACTTGGTACATTAGTTAAGTCAGACTTGACACCCACTATTTCTACAGTTTGCTCTCTGTTTGTTAGAAAATCTTCAGTCCACTTCAGCACAATTCCTCCCACACCAATTTTCAGCAGCTTGTAAATTAGCCTGGTGTGTGGAACTGTATCAAAGGCCTTGGCGAAATCAAAGTAGAGTACGTGAAAGGAATGATTATTGTCATGCATGTCAGACCAATCTTGCAGCGTTCCTATAAAGTTTGTTGAGCAAGATTTCCCGCTTCTGAACCCATGCTGGTTTCTGCATAATACATTTCTGTCTTCAAGAGATTTTACTTAGTAGTCTCATATTGTATCTTCAAGAATCTTTCCGATAACATTTGTTAGGCTCACTGGATGATGTTGTTCATTAGCCATTCGAGCTCAGAGACAGTCCCCATTCCAAGATTCAATATGGCTTATTTCAAAGTTGTGGTAGTGCGTTTTTCTCCGGGGATAAGTCATGACCATTTCTTGGAACGGAGACTGTCTCTGAGCTCGGATGGCTGATGTAGAAAAATACTGTATAATACATCATCGTTAACCTTTGGATTGTGCAATTACCTTTTTATTTATTTTTTTATCCCAGCCTGTGGTGTGCAAAAAAAAAAAATTATATATATATATATATATATATATATATATTATCTATCTATCTATCTATATATGTTTATATCTATCTATCTATATATTTTGTTTATTATAATCTATCTATCTATCTCTATCTATATACCTAGGCTGCTTCCCCCAAGGAAAGGGAGGTAGCCGAGACAGGATGACTCACTCTCCATTTACTCATCCATTCAAACACATTCATTCGCATCTTAGCCCCAAAGGGGAGAACGGACAGATCCTCACCGCACCACTTGAAGATAAACATCCAGGGCATCATGTGGTAAAAAAAATATCTGGGTCAATTTTTACACGTTACCCTCATCCGATTTTCGACTTTGCGTTAACATTTTCTAGTAGAACTGGTCATTCTAAGAATCTTTTCTTCTGACATTTCTCTCGCAAATTGATAATAAACGAGTTACACGCGATTTACTTCCATCAATCACAATCACAGACGAGCGCGTGCTCTGTCCGCTCACCCGCTCACATTTGAAAGTTTGTCCCGGAAGACCAAACTTTACACGTACTCCACATTTTTACACGTTGCCCTCATCCGATTTTTTCATCCAACCTTAGTGTTTCCTGTTGTTTTTGGTGTGATTCGATCGATTTTGACCTTCATTTCTATCGCAAGTCGCTAGTTTTTGTTGAACGCCACTAGCGACTTCCGGTGGAAAGGACCGGTCCAAATCAACAAAAATCACACCAAAAACAACCGAAAACACTCAGGTTGGATGTTTGTTATCACTTGAAATGTAATTTTTTGCGGTTCTTCCCCCTCCCCCAGGAATACTGGGGGACCTGTGGGAAACCGGGGTGTTGGGTGGGGGAAAAACGCAAAAGCGAGTGATTTCCTACTGGAACTGTTATCAAAATCAAATGAAAAACACTAAAATCCTTCGGAAGAAAATAATTTTAAGCTTATTAGGGAATTCGTGTTTCCTAACTGGGGGGCTTCGCCCCCCAGACCCCCCAACCCTGGCCGTGCTTCCTAACTGGGGGGCTTTGCCCCCCAGACCCCCCATGACATTAACCAAACCTCATCTAACGTAACCTAACCGAGTGTAAATAAGAAATAATGCATTAAGGAAAAGTCGAAAATCACTAACAAAAACAATTGAAAATGTTAAAGAAAAGCCGAAAATCGCATGAGGAGTACGTGTAAAGTTTGGTCTTCGGGGACAAACTTTCAAATGTGAGCGGACAGAGCGCGCGCTCGTCTGTGATTGTGATTGGTGGAAGTAACTCGTTTATTATGAATTTGCGAGAGAAATGTCATAGAAGAAAAGATTCTTAGAATGACCAGTTCTACCAGAAAATGTTAACGAAAAGTCGAAAATCGGATGAGGGTAACGTGTAAAGTTTGACCAAATATCTGTCTTTCCGTTGTGCCATGCTCAAATTTGCGTAGGGGTGTAGTGAAAAAAAAAAAAATACAGTAACCCCTCCAATATTCGGATCAATAGAGCCATCGGTAGGTTCGGATATTGGTTTCGTCCGGATATTGGGCCCCAGCTTATGGACTTGTACTTACGGACCCTAACACAGAGAAACACCTATACAACTCCCTCCGGACATGCATAGCACCTATTTAACACCCAAATCACACCAATAAGGCACATAAATGACTGAAATAAATGCAATAGAAACATAAAATGTGGGTTTAGAAGTATGTTCATACATTAATAAACATTCTGGTACTTATGGACTCTAACCGAACCTAACCTAACCAAACCTAACCGAACTCTGAAAAACACATTCCTACTGCACATGCATGAGGTAAGTTTAGTATGGAAAGAAGTACAGTATGACACTTTCTGGTAAGTATAGTATGGGAAAAAATACAATATGAAACATTCTGGTAAATATAGTATGGAAAATAGTACAACATGAAACATTCTGGCTACTTACAGCAAGTCCCTGGCCACCTCGATGAATAACCGCCTCCTCTCAGACTCTGACAGTAAGAACGATTTCCTGAAGCACTTGCACTACACTCTTCCTGAAGTCTTGCACTGAACTTAGTCACTAACACACAGAAGTCATGGCGAACAGCGCAGGTCTTGTCGCGGTGAGAGACAGGCGGGAAGTGGGGAGGATGCAGCGGCGCTCTATCGGACGTCGGAGGAATGACGAACCAAAACAATGCTCTCACGCGGCGCGCGCGGCAAGTTCAAATTACGGACGGCAAAAAATCGATTTTTTTTCCAATTTTTTTGGATTTTCGGACCATTTTGGGAATGTTTGATCCCAGGACGATAAGGTTCGGTTAGTGGGGATGTTCGGTTATTGGGCGTCCGGATATTAGAGTGATTACATATATATATATACATATATGTATATATATATATGCAGTATATATATATATATATATATATATACATATTTTAGTTTGTTTATTATAAACTTGAAGATAAACATCCAGGGCATCATGTGGTGAAAACAAAAAAAATCTCTGTCTTTCCATTTTTGCATAGTGCCATTCGTAAGTTTGTGTAGGGATGGAGTAGTTAGTGGTGATGCAAGGCCACTGGAAGGTTAGCACAGCCTGAGCAGTGGCTCACAAGTCGACATTACCCAGCCTGAGCTGTGGCTCGCAATCTACGGGTTAAATTTCCGCCAAAAGAGAGACTGACACGCACACAAAAAAAAGTGCATGGCTAAAACTACAATATAAATCAAACATTTAAGAGACAAGAATTAACTCAGCTTTGCAGCAACTCCATTAAAAATGATGAAAAGAAATATATAAGTGCCAGGTTAATAAAAGAGGTACAAGGTAGGGTAGTGGATGTTGGAGTGGCCCTGGTGAGAGAGGATGGGTTTGGAAACTCCCTGTACTGTTGTTTGCAGATGATACTGTGTTGTTGAGTGAAGACGAAGGGGATCTGCAAGGCTTGGTGGATGAGTTTGAGAGTGTGTAAGAAACGGAATCTAAAGGTGAATGTAGGGAAGAGTAAAGTGATGGTCTTTGAGAGAGGTGAAGTTAGTGAATGTACAGCGAGGTTGGATGGTGAGGAATTGGAAAATGTGAGTACGTTTAAGTACTTGGGTAGTGTGATGAGTAAGGATGGAGGTTTGGAGGGTGAAGTGCTTGAAAGGGTACAGGAGGGAAGAAAGGTTGCTGGTTCTTTGAAAGCAGTGATAAGAAACAGGGAAGTGAGCATGGAAGTGAAAAAGTTACTACATGACAGTATTGTGATACCAACTCTAACGTACGGAAGTGAAGCTTGGACATTGTTGGAAGGACACAAGTCAAGAGTGAGAGCAGTGGAAATGAGTTATTTAAGAGGAGCCTGTGGAGTCACGTGGAGAGACAGGCTGACGAATGAGGATATAAAGAAGCGTTGTGGTGTGGATGTGGATGTGATAGGAAGCGTTATGAGGAACACACTGAGGTGCTTTGGGCATGTGGAGAGGATGGAGGGTGAAAGACTGACGAAGAGAGTGTATGTGAGTGAGGTGGAGGGGGGAAGAGGGAGGGGGAGGCTGAGGATGAGATGGAGGGATGGGGTGGAGAGGTATATCAGAGAGGGGGGTGTGACTTGGGAGCAGGGCAGTGAAATGGTGGGGGACAGGGCGACTTGGAGGCGATTTGTTTGTGGCCACCCCAAACGGGATTGAGGCATCTGGCAATAGATAGATAGATAGATAGATAGTTTTCGGGGAAATAAACCAATGAGAGCAATGTGTTCTCTTCAGTTATACAGTACTGTAGTTTTGTTACCAAGCCTTTTCAGTACAATAAAACCTTGATATAATGGACATCAATAGACCAGAATTCGCTTTTATCAGAATCAAGGACTTTTTTTTCATTCATTCATTGCCAGACGCCATGTATCCCAAACGGGGTGGCCAAGGGCTTAGAGTTAATTGTTTTACAGGGAGAGGCACTAATCCTCCACCAACCCCACTTGACACGTAGGGATGCCAACAGCATCTGGTGTTCCCAGGCGGTTACCCATCCAAGTACTAACCAGACCCAACGTTGCTTACCAGACTAAATTCCTATATATCAGAAAAAGTCTGATAAAGCCAGAAGCAGTCCAGACTGCCTGACCACTTCAGCTATGTTCACCACAATAAGGCAAATAAAAGACATGTTTTGTAGTGTACAGTACAATAATATTACTGTATAAGTATTGTACTGTTTGATTAATGTAGTGAAATTATAACGCAGTACAGTACCTCAGTGATAGTCAAAACAGCTTTAAAACCATTCATGCTATCCGGACTAATGTCTAATATATCAAAAAACGTCCGAGTTAGCAGGGGGAAGTCCGGATGTCGCTTTTATCGGAATTTCGCATTTTTTGGAGTGGCTTGGACCCCAAATAGTCTGTTATAGTGAGGTCTTACTGTACTTCAGTAGTCTATCTATCTATCTATTGCCAGACGCCTCAATCCCGTTTGGGGTGGCCACAAACAAATCGCCTCCAAGTCGCCCTGTCCCCCGCCATTTCACTACCCTGCTCCCAACTCACACCCCCCTCTCTCATATACCTCTCCACCCCATCCCTCCATCTCATCCTCGGTCTCCCCCTCCCTCTTCCACCCTCCACCTCACTCACATACACTCTCTTCGTCAGTCTTTCACCCTCCATCCTCTCCACATGGCCAAACCACCTCAGTGTGTTCCTCACAACGCTTCCTATCACATCCACATCAACACCACAACGCTCCTTTATATCCTCATTCGTCAGCCTGTCTCTCCACGTGACTCCACAAGCTCCTCTTAAATAACTCATTTCCACTGCTCTCACTCTTGACTTGTGTCCTTCCAACTTCAGTAGTGTATGATGGTATTTTGCCACACAAGATCTCACATCAGCAGAGAAAAATCACAGTAATTGACCACATGCTCGGGACAAAGAAACTTAACAGTGAGAGACATCTGGTGACAGACAATTTCAAGGAGTCCCCAATTCCTGTATCACTGTTGTTCAACTTTACATTGCCTGTTTTGGACAGCCGTGGAGTTTAATTGACATAGTTTTTCTCCAGTAGTGTTTTTTGTTGTGAATTGACCAAATTTAACCTTCATACCTGTTGAAAATCAACTGTTTCTGAGTACCCCTTCCTCTGGTGATAATGAGGGACTGGTGGGGAATTGGTGGTTGTAGATGGGGGTGCACGAATTAAAGAGTTTTTTCCCGAAAGAAGTGAAGGTTGAATCAGCAAACACCAGAAAGAAAACATCGTTATTTTGGCTGGCGGGTGCAGCCCTCCCAGAGTCCCTTGACAACATTAATCACTTAACCATGTTCAGATGCAGCATTCCAGATGCATAAATCTTACTTTCTTAAAGCTATCCAGCATATGTTGTGCCTTAAATATTTGTGTTTTCTGGTAAAACCCACACTTGTAGACGGAGAATATGCAGTATTTACCAAACATTTTTGGTGGACACTGCCACCATCTTCAGTAGTCAAGATAGACAGAAGGAATGATATGCAGACAATGCAAAGGCTCCTTTAGTTAGTTAGTGTGTGTGTGTGTGTGTGTGTGTGTGTGTGTGTGTGTGAGGGGTGGGGGTTAGAGGTGGGGTGGGGTGGGTTGTAGGCAAGGAATTCTCAAAGGGGAAAGGGGATACCACCAGACAGATCAGGTCAGATTCCTGTCAGACCTCACCTGTGCCAGTGTGGTGAGATAGTAAGAAGGAAAGACATGCCTGTGTGTTTGGGAGGGTGGGTGTGGGGTGGGGTGGATTGTAAGTGAGGATTTCCCCAAGGGGGAAAAGAAGACCATCACAGAGGTCATGTCAGATTCCTGTCTGACTTCACCTGTGTCGGTGTGGGAAGAAACGTTTTCACCATGGACCTCATCATAGGATCTAGCTTGTATATGCTTTCACCAAAGAGAATTTCTCATATTTTTGGATGCACATCACTTCAATAATCTTTTGTTTCCAAAAGTCATGGCTTTTATACAGTAGATGGCTACTACCTTGTCAGTCACTTCTGTGGTTGGCTTCACAAATATGATTAAATATTGCCTTATTCTAATTAGCCTACATGTTTTAATGGCATATATGTGTTCCTTGATCTGTGTTTCCAAACTTCAACCTGTGTCTCCTACATAAACTAGTTCACAATCTTTGCAAGGAACTTTATACAGTATATGCCTACTTCTGAATATGTTGCACATTTGTTCTTTACTGACAGTGGTTTAATGGTGGAGGCATACTAAAGGCAGTATTTACATCACTATTTTGACCTATTGACTTTAACATACCAGTATTCAAGTCTGCAACATAAGGCAAAGTGAGGAAGTGTTTCTTTTCTGTGGTAGGGCTTTTAGGTACATAGTAAGAGTGCATAGCTTTAAGGTATGCTTTTTTAATGAACCATATGGGATACTTCAAGTTTTGAAAGATTTTCCAAATATGATTAATTTCTTCTTGTATAACCTATGTTCCGGACTGCAAATTCTAAGGGTTCTAAGGAACATTGATGAGATAACAGACAATTTTGTGGCAGACTGTTGATATGAAACGTACCGGTAATGAATAAACAAGTTACAACTGGTAGGTTTCCTATACACCTTGTAGCTAAGTGAATGACTTTTCTTTGCCACTAGTATATCAAGAAAAAGAAGAACACCTCTGTTTTCCCACTCAGCTTTAAATTTAATGGAGGGAGCAAGATTATTAAAGTGTGTAAAGAACTCATCAAAAGTATCAAGGGCTGAAGGCCAAAAAGAAAATACTGTACATAGTGAATGTAACAAAACCAAATGAGCTGAAGGGGCGAAACCTGTGGCAGTAGTTCCATTTCATGATGTGGTACTCCACATATGAATCGCTTAAAATGGGTGACAGAGGGGAACCCATACCCACACCAAAATGTTCCATGTAGAAGTTGTTGTTGAAAGAAAAGCATTTGAAGTCACATAAATTTACATTTTTTATGAAACTGTCAACTTGGATACCTAGATCAAGATTACATTCTGATAGCTAATTTGTTAGCCAGAAATTCTAAAACATCATTAATGGGGACTGATAAATAACGAATCAACATCGAAGCTAACCATTTTACCGAAGAAAAGGTCAAGTGAATTCATTTTGTCTATAAAATCCAAAGAGTTCTTTATATGTGCATAGGATACTGTACCTGCTATAGAGGCTAATTTGTTGGCAAGGAACTGTGATAACTGATAAGTAAAACACCCACACTTTGAAATGATGGGCTGCAGTGGAATATTATCTTTGTGGGTTTTTGTCAATCCTTAAATATATGGTAATTTTGGGTTGATCTGAATGAACTTATTGATATCAACATTAGGCACATTTTCCAACACTTCGCTTCCTTGTTAAATGCTGATGCAAGTCTCATTACAGGGGAGGACCATAATTTTTCATTTGTAGTGATATCACTCAAAAGATGGTTCATTTTATTTTCATATTCATTTTTATCATCAATAACTACTGTACGGTATTACTTTGTCTTGTAAATGCACAGGTATTCTCTGTCTACAGGTGTGGGTTTTATTCACCATCTTTGATTATCACATTTGAGTAATTCATCCAGTCAGTTACACAGTAGCTGGTAGTTAGCAGTTAGGACAGTCAACCACTATTGGTAACACTCCAGAATCTTTTAATCAGTCAGTGGCTGTATGATCTTTTTATAAAAGTTTCTCACAAACGCTGAATAATTGTAAGAACAACACTGCATCCACCAGTCATTTTTTAACTGATTTCAGATTCAGTGTTGAGGTGTAGCTGCTTATGTGTGCGATAACTATGATACATACATAAGTTGTTTATTATGGTTACCGGTAGTAGTAATTTGCAGTACCGGTAACTGCTTTATTAGAAAAAGTTACAGGTAATAGAAAGTGAGATCAGTAAACTGCCAAAAGCAATTTTCCTAATTCCTGGTTGTCTGAAGTGGCAGCTTGTCTGCTGAAGTATTGGATTGACCCCCTTGACCCTCTGTAGGCTGCATGTCAGTGTAATTGTTGGGTATAGTATGCTATAATCCATTTATTCATTCAGTGCACCAACTGAGTAGTTTCAAAGTGGGTTGCTAAACCATCACCCAACACCATTACTCCACCTCACTGATGCACAGAGCAACCACATGCCCTGTTCTGTGAGTTATACATTAGTTCAGTGGCCAGAAATGCAATACAGTATTTGGGCATATTTGAACTCATCCAGTGTTGTGGTATATCTACCCATGTTGTGGTAACATTTAGAAACTGACCAACAGCCTGTTGTATTATAGATGATCAGCATTATGGGCAAGCAGGTTATGGATGAGCCTACTGTACTGTAATTTTATTTTGAACCTTAGCAAGAGATCTCCGGGAGCACATACATAAAGTGGCTGGATTCCTGCATCTGCTGGGTTTGTATCAAGATGAGCCTGAGGACACAGTAATTAAAGCATTAATCTCTTTGTCTGTTACTGTCCATATGGGGGGAGGCGGTGGCTCAATCGGTAGAGAGGTGGCCTGCAGTCCTAATAGACTCGGGTTCAAATCCCACTGGGGCAGGGAACAGTTTAAGGATTTGAATTTCATTAAAGTCAGACTTTACTGATCTGCCAGAAGACCCGCCGACATGTCATAAAAATACCACCGCTAATACCAATACACCAGTCCTGTATGAGACAGTCCTAGCATGTATTCAATATGGACGGAGGGTGTTAGCGCCGAAGTGGTGACATGTAGAGGTGTGCGGTACATGGGAGGACTACTGGGCCTTGAAAGCAGGCTGTGAAGTCTATTCCCAGAGTCGGACACATTAAAAAAAAAAAAAATCAATTGATATAGAGTATTTGGGATTAAAAGAGTGTGGTAATACAATAAGGCATAAGTCAGTGAAAAATAGGTGGAGATAAAAAGAGGAAGGGAGGAGACAAAAGAAGTTACAGATAAGAAAAAAGGAAGAAATAACAAGGAAGGGAACTCAAAATAAGTGAACTGATGTTTTCTTTAATCTTTTTCCATTCATCTTCAGCTGTTCTCATTTCATCATACCTTTTCTGTTTCCATTCCTTATTTCTTCCCCAATCTTCCTTTCCAAGAAAGATCATTCCAAACATCTTCCTACAAATGGCATTCGTGCACTCCCATTCTTCCTCAGATGTGGGTCCTTGTGTAACACCATGTAGGGACATATTGCTGCCTTGAGCTTGGATTGAATTCATATTAGGAAAGTGCTCTAACCCCTCAGCTACTGGAGACTTAGGAATAAAAATGTACCATACTGGTATTGACATAAACAAAGCATACTGTCTGACTGAGCAGGCCCGTCAACTGCAGGGAAGCAACTGCCTTGTAGGTTTGTCTCATTCAGTGAACTGACGTTCCCCAGCAGCCGACAGTGCCTCACCAGAAAGGCATGGGGAATACAGTAGTGGTAAAAAAAAAAAAATAAATAAATTTAAAAAAAGCTACTGTTTGCCTTGACAGTGTGGGAATAAATAAGAGATTTTAGAAAAATGTGGTATTGCAGTTTCTTTTTAAAATTAAGCACTGAATAGTTTTTGTTTTTTCAGATTACTAGTGCCTTACTTTGTTACACAGTACTGTATTACACTTCCAGCATGATTGAGGATGGGGCGGTATCAGTCATCTAAAAGAACCTATTCCAAAGTTCCTGCACAGCCAGCGGATAAGCAGCCGCATCGCAGGCAGCGTAAGATTATTCCAAAATTTAACGATCTGTTTCTGGCAAAAGATGAAAATACGCAGCCTGACAACTTTAGTGACATATTTGACTTCATCAGCAAGAAACATGAGAGGGTGAGTGGAAGGTGTTTATCCTGTTTTTTTTTATCTAGATGAGTGAATGTGATTTTGAATTACTATACTGTTCTTGTTCTAGATATGTTTCACCTAGGTGAGTAGAAGGTGTTTATTCTCGTTTTTTTTATCTTGATGAAGGAATGTGTTTTGAATTATTACTATACTGTTCTTGTTCTAGATATGTTCCACTTAGGTGAGTGGATGATGTTTAGTCTTTTTTTTTTATCTTGATGAATCATATTAGTGATTTTGAGCTTTTACTATACTGTTCTTGTTCTAGATATGTTCCACATAATTATATCTAATTCTGAGTCAGCTCACTTTATGTTATACATGTGGTTTCTTGCAGTTAATATGTACAATCATGCCATATTTTTCACAGATAACATATCACAGCTTCCTGTGGAATCAGAATATGCTTAACCATTACAGTGCCCTAAAACTTTTTTTTTTTTTCTTTACAGAATGTTACAAAAAATCCAAAGTTACTCCAGTATTTGTATGTAAACCCTGTAGAAAAGCTTTGCTGTCCTTTACTGTACATGTATGATGTAATGCATTAGAGCCACACACAGACATAATGATGTGTTAGTTAAGTGGTTTTTAACTCCAGTAACCATTAGCTAAGCAGCATGTACCATGTTGCTGTTGTTGTTGTTGTTGTTGTTACCATTGTCTTGTTTGATTGTCAACCAAGTGGACAGCAGGAAACTGGCCCCTTCAACTGAGTACCCCCCCCCCTTTTTTTTTTGTATTAAGATTGTTGTGTTGTGAAAGTGTGGCACTTGGGTTAAATGTGTTGTGGTGTAGGGGGGAGAGGGCCACATAGCAGTGAGGGTCCAATGAATTGTTAGGAGTTGCATTTGGTGTTGGTACTGAAGCAGGAAAGGATGATGGGCACATCAAAGTCTGGCTAGGTGTACTTGTGTCTTTTTGGAAAAGGTAGTTTCTGAGGGATGAATGTATGGTGTGGGTTCATGAAGGATTCTGTTTGACTGGAGGCATTGGATGGCTGTGGTGGCTATGTGTTTGTGTATATGTTTGTGAAGTGTCATGTTGGGTGGTGGAGGATGATTGGGAGTACAGTACTTTTCTTGCTTGTTGCAAAGTGTCTGTATTTATGATTTGTACATTTTCTTTTTCTTTTTTTTTATCCTTAAGACCTTCATTTTTAAAGTTTTTCTTTGTTTGGAGTGCCTCAGGGACTGGTTTTAGGTTCACATCTGTTTGTAGCCAACAGTAGTCCTCCATCTCTACTGGAAGCCCATGGTGCTATTTAACGCTTCTTTGAAGATGATGTGCATCTTTCTTTGCAAATAACGAATGACAGAGTAATGGGGAGTGATTGAAGTCTCCAGTTTAGATGCCTAGGAGAAAACTTAAGCTACAAGGGTATAAAACTGAGTTGTTCATTATTTAAGCAGAAGAGATGTTGGCACACAGGATTTTAGGTCTGTTAGCCTTGGTGAAATACAGTCTAATCCTGTTAATTCTGTAGAAACCATGGAGTATAGCCTACTTCAGCTTGAAACAGAATGTTAAAGAGCATATGGATTCTTCAGGGAACGTAGTGTCATATTTGGAATCCATCCATCCATCATCCAATCCGAATCTGTTTGATATAAAATATTTATTAGATCCATAGTGTCATTTGACATTGACTCATTCACTCATTATGTGTTGCATTGAGTTTACTGTAACTGTGTATTTGGTTGGTCTGACAAATTATTTGCAGAAAAGGGTTCATTTAGTATTGAACAAGGCTGCTTGACTTATTTTTGGTCTTCCTCCAAGAACTCCTACATTCTTAACTGCATTGCATTGACTTCCAGTAAAAGCCAGGACTGAATTTAAACTGTGTTCAGAAGTTATGCATTTTTGTAAAGCAGTCTACCTGTTTGGAGTCATTTAAGAAACAGCTCAAAATTGTTCTTTTCCTGAAAACTTATGACATTTTTTATGGCATTGTGATGGAGGATTACAAAGTAGGTGTCACTGTGTATTACAGTGCAGCTTATGATTAGATAGTCATGTTTTTATTATGAGGTTTTGGATACAAATGAATTCTTTAGAAGAACTTGCAGTTTGAGGAGCAAAAGCTAGACCATTCATATTATTGCTGTAACCTGTGCTATTACTAATGTTATCCGTATACCAGCATATATGAAAGAGAAGGTTTGTCTATCTGTCTGTCTGTCAGTCCCCATAGAAATCGAGGCAGACGCATATAGAATTCTCTAAACAGCCCTAACAGGTGTAACTTTTTACATTAAATGTAACTTTGTACAGTACAGTTGCCAAAGTGGTTCCCCTGATGGCCAGTATTAGAAATAATTAGAAACAGTCCACTCCGCATGGTGGAAAAATGGTAGCCAATTGTGTAGAGTCATTTGCCTGATATTGTAATTAGCTACAACGAGTTGGTTGGGTGGACAGATTGGTGTGGTGGGTGGATATGTTTGAGTGAATTGGTGGGTTTGGAGGGGCAGGGCTGAGTGGATGAGTGAGTTTGGAGGGGCAGGGTAGATGGAGTGGGTGGGAGGGTGGGTGGTGAGTGGGTAGGTTTGGGTGTGTGAGTGGGCAGGTAGGATGAGTGAGTGGGCAGGATGGGTGGGTGAGTGGTAGGCAGGGTGGGTGCATGAGCAGGATGGGTGGGAGGAGTTAGCAGGTGAGTGGGTAGTGGGAAAGTCAGTCCATGGTAGGAATATGTCCATTTGGTTTTGTTTCATTTTTGAAGGCTCCATCATGCTTGCAAGCATTGGCTTTGGTCACCTAATGGTGGCTGTCTTTGCTGCTTGGTCTCTCTCCTTTATCTCTGAGGCCACACTCAATGACCTCTTCCCAGGTCTTTTTCATTCTACCTCTCACATCCCTATCCCAAACGTTAACACTTCTCACTTTCTGCACCCAGTTATCATCCCCCATCCTCTCCACATGCCCAAACCCTCTTCATCTACCTCTCTTCATCACAGTACCAATACACTCTGGTCCCATCCTACCTTTCAACTCTCTCATTGTAAACGTTGCACCCCCAGGCCTCACACTCAGGGATGAACTGCACATCCACCTAATCATTTTCATTTCTGTATGTTTGAGCCTGTGAATATCCTATTCCTTTGCTGCCCAGGTCTCACTACCATACAGCAATACACTCTTAACACATCCCGCATACAAAGATACCTTAGCATGAAGGGAGACCCCTCACAAAGTCTTGAGAGGCAGTAGCTGCCCAAACTTCTTCCAACCACTCCTCACTCTATAGTTGCGACAGCGAGAGGTGGTGGAGAAGGTCATCCCACTCGTCCCACTGGAATGCCTGTGATTGGTGGATGGTGGGGTGGGAGGTGTGTGGGTGAGGTTAGGAGTCCATTTGATGACCAATACAGGTGTACCGTCTAATCTAGAAAGACATCTTCACCTCTCTCTCTCTCTTTCTCTCTGTATGTATGTATGTATGTATGTATGTACATTTTTTTCTCAAAATTTATTGTGGTGTGTTTCCATTATAATTTCTAATCTTTTTTCACGGCATTGAAATACAAAGGAAAATATTGTATTTATCAAGCTGTACTTATACCAATCAGTGTCTCTTTATAAGGCTCATTAAGTCATCTGTGATTCATTGCCATATTTAATAACCTTAAATGTACTATGCCTACCTCCCCTCTTCAACCCATCTCTGTCTGTCTGTCTGTCTCTGTCTGTCTGTCTGTCTGTCTCTCTCTCTCTCTCTCTCTCTCTCTCTCTCTCCCTCTCACTGTCTGTCTGTCTTTCTCTCGAGCGAGCGAGCGAAAAAAGGAAACATAAGAGGGATATTGATAAAGGATTTGATGTAGAGATAAGATTCATAATACGTAAGGAAGAGGGAGGTTAAAATGAAAGGCAGCCAAGAGTGTGTGTGACCAGAGGAGGGAGGGTAACTCTTGACAATATAATCTGGTGTGTGTGTGTGTGTGTGTGTGTGTGTGTGTGTGTGTGTGTGTGTGTGTGTGTGTGTGTGTGTGTGTGTGTCCCTTTCTCTATCATACTCCAGGACTTGTACACTTTGCTCCACGTCAACAGTCATTACCGGTATATGCTATCCCTCCACTTCCACAGTTCTTCTGTCACTCCATTTTTATTTTCCCCCAGGTTTTCACTCTTCCAGTATCTCTTAAACATAGCGTACCAGCGTACAGTGCCTCATCCCTTTCGTCCCGTACTCTCCCAACACTCCTCCCTTTCTCTTTGTCTCTCTGTCTGTGTCTGTCTGTCTATCTGTCTCTGTCTGTCTGTCTGTCTCTCTCTCTCTCTCTCTCTCTCTCTCTCTCTTTAGCAACGGAGGGAAGAAAGGGGTTTACGAGTGGCAAGTATGGCCAGGTAATCCCTTCAGCCTTCCATGAAAATCCCCAGGGACGTGAGTGCATAGCCTGAGGGTATGTTTGCCTTTGTTTCCTCTGTATTTTGCATCATGCCTCTTCACCTCACCTTCTAGCTGCTTTGTCTGCTTGTCCGATGGAATGCTTTGCTTTTGGCTTAGGGTGTATGCTGTATGTCCTTTCTAATGCTTTACTCCTAAAATATTAACTTAGCATACCGGCATACAGTACACTTGATAAAAAAAAAAAAAAAAATCTTGACATGGGTGAACAATGTTTTCACAATGAGCAGTGCTCCTGTTCATGTTCGTTTAAGACAGTTTATTCTGAATGAATAATTCCCAACCGTATGGAACATAAATCCTTCCTTATGGTTGTTTAGAAAATTAGCTGAGATTTATAAGCATGAGAATTTTACTCAAGAATGGTTTCAAAAATTTTGTCCACTGTTTTAAAATGACAAGACAAAGTTTACAAATATCATGTTATGATTGTGTACACTCAGTGCATTCTCTCTCTCTCTCTCTCTCTCTCTCTCTCTCTCCCTCCCTCCCTTTCTGATTTTGGCTTATAATGAGTACTATACTGTCCTTTCTAATGTTTTACTCCTTATATATTTTTACTAGTCTTTCATATTCTAGAATATCAATATGTACACATGTATGTATTGTAATATACCGTAGGTAATATTCTATGTATGCATATTAACTGTTGTAGCCAATAAATAAAGCTTCGAACAATGGTGATCAATTTGGTGACAGTACTAGAGGGAAATGTAAGCGCTGTCACACCTCCCCATTCTGCTCATCTCCGTAGACCAATCAGGGATGAGAGAAGGAAAGCCTTTTCCTCACTCTTCCCTGAGGGAGGCGCTTCTCCGCCACCTCTTGCTGTCGCGAGTGTAGCCACAGAGCTCCAGCACATAGTATGTCTCCCAGATAACGAAACTCTCCCACACACTCAAGAAACTCACCAGCAAGATCCATCCTTTCATGCCTGACAGTCTCCACATCCTCTCCCTGTCACACAACACGCATGAAATCAGCATTATCTCCTGGTCTACCATTAATACCATTACATCTCTTATGCACCCACCTAGCACAAAACTGCACAAGGTGAGATTACTTCTCACGCCTTTGTTGTAAATTGCACTTGGCCATTCTTCCTCTTCTTTGACAGTACTGCCACCAGTCCGAGATACCATCACTTTTATCTGCATTTACTCTTAAACTCTTGTGCCCTGTGCTATCTCTCCACTTCCTAAATCTTTTCCCCACCTTCCTGTCATTCTCTGCAATCAAGACCAAATCATAATCATACAACATCTCCCACAGGAATCTATTTCTGAAGTCATATGAGAGGGCTGCAAGTACTGTACTATGATAAACAACAAGGGCACAAGACTGACCTCTGATGCCCACCAGCATTCAGTGAAAACTCATCACTCAAATCTCCATTCACCCTTACCTGGTGTGAGCACCCACATACATAACTGTAACCACTCTGACTAGCCAGGCAGCCACTCATCGATCTCAAGCTTTCTCATTCCCCACTTCATCACCTCTCGTGGGACTCATTTAAAGGCCTTCTCTAAATCACCAAAACAAAGTACTGTTCCCTATTCTTTCCTGTTTATTGAAAAGGGAACTGTACTTTGTTTTTTGTTTGTTCATGGGGAGTATATCCCTGGGGAATGGGCCTAAGGAGGAACATAGGTTTATTGGGTAAAATTGGACCCTAGACGTCTTCCATAGGGGGAATGGCCATCCAGGGTCCCAGGCAATGCCGGTATGCATGATCATAGTGTTTTACTAGATATTATTATCCATCCAGCCATCATCCAATCCTATGTTGCCCCATGTGGAGCGTAGGAGCTTGGGACTAGGCACGTTGGTCCTGACATTTAAGATGAGAGTGACCAGCCTTACTCATCCCTGAGTGGCATTACGTGAGCTATAAACCCCAACCATCCCTTGGATATAAACCTATACAGGCTCAGTCTGATTCAAGCGCCTTAATTACCCACTAAACCACTAGGCTTCATAATTTGGTTATGTGGTTACCACATACCACTGAGGTATACCCGTATATATACTGTGTGTATATATATATATATATATATATATATATATATATATATATATATATACAGTATATCTATCTATCTATTGCCTGACGCCTCAATCCCGTTTGGGATGGCCACAAACAAATCACCTCCAAGTCGCCCTGTCCCCCGCCATTTCACTGCCCTGCTCCCAACTCACACCCCCCTCTCTCATATACCTCTCCACCCCATCCCTTCATCTCATCCTCGGCCTCCCCCTCCCTCTTCCCCCCTCCACCTCACTCACATACACTCTCTTCGTCAGTCTTTCACCCTCCATCCTCTCCACGTGGCCAAAGCACCTCAGTGTGTTCCTCATAACGCTTCCTATCACATCCACATCCGCACCACAACGGTCCTTGATATCCTCAATCGTCAGCCTGTCTCTCCATGTGACTCCACAGGCTCCTCTTAAATAACTCATTTCCACTGCTCTCACTCTTGACTTGTGTCCTTCCAACAACGTCCAAGCTTCACTTCCGTACGTTAGAGTTGGTATCACAATACTGTCATGTAGTAACTTTTTCACTTCCATGCTCACTTCCCTGTTTCTTATCACTACTTTCAAAGAACCAGCAACCTTTCT